>NC_133122.1:142156026-142472415 GCF_033568475.1 Henckelia pumila
TTTGCGGTGTCAGCTATATACGGAAAAGTATATCCACAGAAGTAACACTAATATGTGGAGTTCAGTCGTGGTCTCTTGGAGAGTTCAGTCGCGCAATTGTTCAGTCTGAGTAATTCGGTTTGGCTTTGTTGAAGCAGTTTGGCTCTCTGAACAGTTTGGATTTGAGAGAGATTGATTTAGTTTAGCTCTCAAAATTGAATGCATTTTACCAAGTGATCTCGGTTGATTGACTTGACTGCTTGATGATTTTAGTTTGGTTATGGTCAAAGTCAAACCAGTTTGACTATTTTAGTTTGGCTCCGAGGATTGTCTAGTCTTCGTCTTTAGCTTTTCTTCAAACGCAATTTACCATTGTATTCTACGTGGACTGTTATGTCAACATCAAGACTTCGTTTGTTTCAACAATTTTTCCTTTTTGTCTAGACTATTATGTTAACTAGGGGTGTTCATTCAGGCGGTTTGGCTCGAACCGAATCGAAATTTTGGTTCTCCGAATAGCCAAACCGAAAATCGAACCGAATTGGACGGTTCGGTTCGGTTTTTAACCGAAATTATTTCGGTTTTCCGGTTTTTAAAAAAAAATTGGAAATTTTTTTTCTCTAAAAATCGTTTTTTTTTTCAAACAAAAAAATTATATATTTTTAGTTATTCGAATAATTTTTTGCAAAAAAATAATGGTTAAATCAAATATTTATGATTTAATGCTTCGAAAAATATATTTGAAAATAACTGCACTTAAAACAAAGAAATTGCTAACGTTTTTAATTTCAATAATAATAATTTATGAATTTATAAAAATAATGTAATATATAATGCAAATATGTGTATATATAATATAATAAAATAACTTCATTAATTTTTTATTATTTCTATTTCAAAAATAAATATTTTTTAAAATCACTAAATCAATACATTTTCCAAGTTGAATCCACAATTCAAGTCATGTATGTTTGACTAATTAGATAAGTAATTAAACCAATTATGTTTTTTTTAAAAAGAACGAAAGATGACTTTTGGTCTTTCAGTTTTCAATGAAATTAATTTTATGAGCACACAATATTGATGTACATATTAATTGATTGGTAAAGAAATTCAAATTCAAATACAAGAAAAAAATGGTTTTTCGGTTCGGTTCGATTCGGTTCGGTTCGGTTCGGTTAACCGCGAAAAAAAACCGAATCGAACCGAAAAACCGAAAATCCTCGGTTCGAATCGGGCAGTTATCCGAACCGTGAACACCCCTAATGTTAACATCAAAAACTATGAATATTCCAACCTATTCTCTTTCGAGTTAATATCAAGCATCACACATACAATTAATTAGTTAGATTTCGAGAAATAAATCTATGTGAATGCTAATCAATAACATAAAATAAATCAAAACACTAATCAATCCAATATACAAACAAATGTCAAAAGTTTAGCCCTATCGCGATCCCAATCAAAAGACGACTACTCCATATATAAAATCAAAACTAGAGAAAAATTTAATGTTTGAATTCAACATAAATAAAAAAAATAGAAGAAGAGAAGGAATCTCGGTCATGGCGCGTGAAATGCGTATTCTTTCCCTCGCTCCAAACCCTAATCGTCTTGAAAAATTGTCAAAATCCTCCCAAATTGTGCAAAGGTTCGCTTTTATATTTTCCATATTAATTCGAGCCCAAATATCCATAAAATCGAGTCCAAAAGATAGTTTCAAAGTTTTCTAAATTTCTGCGTGCAACGAAGGATTTTTTTTTTTTTTTTTGGAAAATGCATAGGGTCCATGCCTGATATGGAAGGTGGTCAATGTCAAGTACGTGCATGATATGGACGACGTGAGTTCGTTTATTTATTTTTCAGCACTTTTTCGAGATTGTTTTTATGAAGATGCATAGATAGGGATGATAATAGGTCGGGTTCGGGTAGGATTTCATACCTACGTCCACATCCTCATTTATGTATTTATTATATTAAAAAAATGTTGATTCTAATTTACTTTTGTTGAATGATGGTAATTGGATGGAACATAGAAAATTATTAATATAAAGCTAACGCTATTTTGTAGAATAATGACGTTGAGACTTGAGATAAACTCTAAAATACATATTTATTTATATATAATACATATGTGTGTGTATATTTAATCGGGTATTCGGGTCGAGATGAGTAAGATGTTACTACATCTTTTTCTATCCCCAAATCCAAAATTCGCATACCTAATCACCCATTTATTTAATCGGGTCCAAAAAAGTCTTCCTCCATTCGGATCGTGTATCGGATTTTCCATCGAGTTTGGAGGAAATTGTCATCACTATGCATGGACCATGGTCCAGACCTGACACAGGGTATGAACACATATTCTCTAAAATACTTTTGCATTCTTCTTTATGATTCTTCCTATTTTCCATATGAATTCGAAGTGACATTGGAAAGTTTGACATCTTTTTCTTTGTTGTTAAAGCTTTCTACAACTTTAAGTCAAACCTACAAAAAATATAAATATGATGTTTTAAGGGCAAATTATTTTAAAATCCCCAAACCCAAACATTTCTTTCTCTTAACTCCCTACACTCCAATTTCTTTGTTTCAACTCCCCAGTGGTCCCCAAATTTGTCTTAATAAAGTGTTTAGCATTTAATCCTTTGTACGTGGCATTGTTTTACCTATCGAACCAGTTCAGGCTAAGCCGAACTATCGGTTACGCAAGGTTTCCAGCCGATATACTCTGGATTAGGGTCCAACATGCTTCCGTAAGATGAATTAAATTCAAAAACCTCTTTGACCATAGTGTCGTCGGGTCATACCTGCCGAGTTTTACGAAGTGCTCCTCACACTCCAACCACGCAGTCGCAACAGATGGTTTTTGCACAAGCTCCTTCAACGACACCCAGCACAGCCTTAATTCGTTTTCTACCTTAAGGCGTATGGTATATGAATTTAAGTATAAAATATGAGCATGAAAGAACAAGAGACTTTAGAAAAATTATTCAGACATAATATTATTACATAAATCAACTCCTTTGAAGAGGAGAAGACAACTTGTTTAGCTACTCATAGTAGCCTTGTTCTTGAAATACATAAAAGAAAATTTATACAATAGAAAGAGAAATTTTACAACAATTTATTTGTAAGAAAACTGAAGGGAATGATCGATGTCTTCAGCTTCCTTGAACGCTTGTATTTATAGCTGAGGTTCCACTCGTTTCACCGAGAAACTTCAGGGAATCTTACAGCTGTTTGTCTTGTCCTTCTATGCCATTATTAATGGCATCTTTAGCTAGTGGATGAATCACCCGTTATCCACCTTGTCCTGTTATGCCATTATTGATGGAATCGTTTGTTGGTGGAGGAGTCACATGTCGTCCTTTTTCTTTTGGCTCTATACTCCTCACATGTCTTCTTTATTCTTGTCGGGGCATCTTCTGCTTTTGCAGTGGTCCCCTGAAAAAACGCATCTTTGGTGGTCCCTGTCCACCTTTGCTTGTCTCGGAAAAATCTTTTCGATCCGTTCGGGGTCTGAATGTTTTTCCGAACTCTGGCTCTTTCTGATCAGGACATTTTGGGCAGATAACCTCTGACCATCTTCCTATGTGAGCCATGTTACAAAATTTTCGACGAGTTTCTTTACTCCCCGGCAGCTTGTTGTTCCACAAAAAGTTTCTCTTCTTTTCGAAGAGTTCTTCTGCGAAAGCCGTAGTTTTTCCTGTCATTGTGTTTAACAGGAATGATCCATTCACATAATTTTGGTAGAATTTGAACGGAAATTTGACTTTGTCCATCTCGGTGAGACAGACCCAAATACCCCATGCCCTTCTGGTTGAGATTTCATTTTCTTCAAAAGTGGACACCAAGGGTATTTCTTCAGCTTTAGGATCCTTGATAAATTTATGGCTCGTCAAATCAGGTCTCCTTAGCTTGATGAAATGAAAGGGTTCGTGTGATCCTTTCCCTGTTGGTTCTGGAACTGCACTGAAGAAATATAATTCTAGCACATCTCCTCTGGACAAATGATCATTATTTGCCCATGTTTCTTGAACTGCTTCCTGGATCCATTTTGGTAACTGTGATATCTCCGGGAAGCTTGGCGACGTTGTATAAACTGAGGCCAAAGCCCCAAATTCATACCAGAGCTTTACATCCTTAGGATTGACATTGTTTTTTAGCCAAACCCTTGGATATATTCCTGCAACATCAACCCTGCAAGTGTTCGGATTGATTTCACTCCTTGTCTTTAATTTCTCCCACCTTTGTTGATAAACCTGAAATGGAGAAATAATAGCTGGATTAGTATCAATCTTAGATTTACCCTTGTCAGTGTTGGACCTAAGATTGATCTCTTCCTCTTTTACCCCAGAGGCGGAGGGTTGACTTGATGAGTTTTTCTCATCAATTGTTGCTTCATTCAATTCATCAAAAGCTGATGATAGATTAGCACTTGTTTCTTGGGTTTTGGAATCCTCAACCTTTTGTTCTACAACCAGTGGCTGTAATTTTATTTCTTGTAAAACCAATGGTTTTAACATATCATGTTTATGAGAAACCAATGGTTTCTCTATAGCCTTAACAATTGGCCCTTGAATAGCAGCCCATAGTTGAGTTTGAGCTTGCATACATCCAGTAATACGATTAAATACTTTGATCCGATCGGCTTGTTGTAACCTGCCAGCCATTTCAGCATTAATGACTAACTGGTTGAACTCGGTTTGAAGCAACCCAAGGTGTTCCCTGAGATGCCTCTGCATTTTCATGATGGAATCCACGTCACTGCCTTCCATCTCTTGTTAAGAAATCTGCAAGAATATTTTCATGAGATTTAATAATAACAATATCAAAAATATAATTTTGACATAATGATTGCCATCTTAATAACCTAGCTTTCTCAGGTTTGGATTCAATCTTATTTCTTAAGAAAGCTTTTACCTGGGTGTTATCAACCTTCAGCGTGAATTATTTAGCAAGTAAAAATAATGGCCATTTTTCAAAAGCCCTTTTAACTGCATAGAATTTCTTCTCGTTGATATGCCATCTGATGGCCTCAGATTCTGAAAAAAGACCTCTACAGTATCTGCATGGTATTTCTCCATCCGGGGTGATCTTGGTAAGGACTGCAGCCCACCATTCGTCACTAGCATCCGTGAATAATACCAGATCATCTTCATCTACGGGTATAGCCATTTTTGGAAGATTCTTACATATCTCCTTTAATTGGTTTACCCCTTTAGTATGGTCATCGATCCATATAAATCTGGCATCCTTTTTTAACAAAGGATTGAACACCTTTCTGTACATTGCTAGGTTGTTTATGAACATCCCTGCAAAATTAACTACTCCTATAAAACTCTGGAGTTGTTTGACATCTTTGAGTTTATCTGGAAAATTCTTTACATTTTCCACAATATGGGGTTGTAGAATTATTCCAATTTCATCAATCTCAATACCAAGGAATTCAATTTTCCTTGTTGCTATGACTGCTTTCTTTTCAGATAAAACCAATCCTTCTTGTTTACAAATCTTAGAGAAAATCTCTAAGTGTTTAACATGTTCGTTTATGTTTTTTGATGCTATAAGAATATCATCAATATAAACAAACATAAAGTTGAAGTAATCTTTAAAAAGATTATCCATCTTTCTTTGAAATATTTGGGGTGCATTGGCCAATCCCATAGGCATAACTTCCCAAATATAGTGTCCTTGTGGAGTAGAGAAGGCTGTGAATTTCTTACTGCCTTCTTCCATTCTTATCTGGTAGAATCCAGACTTACAATCAAATTTTGAGAACACTCTAGCATTTTGTACATAGCTAATTAGATGTTCTCTACTAGGTATGAAGTACCCGTCAAACTCCAGGATTTTATTAATACCTTGGTAGTTAATAACTAACCTGGGTTTCCCTTTTTTTATTTCACCATGATTTCTGACCAGAAAACCTGGGCTACTATATGGTGAAACTCCTTCTTTGATTAGACCAAAGTCCAAATGTTCCTTGATAATCATTCTCATATCCCTTTGATCTGTTATGTTCATCGGGATAGGCTTATATCTGACGAATTCATACTCTTTGCCTTCCTTTAGAGTAAGACTGGCTTTGAGTTGATTTCTATCCCACCATGCCAAAGGATGCTCATTATAACTTTCTTTGAGCCTCTTTTTGACATATTCAAGGGATACCTTATTTTCTAACTCTATATCTCTATGATTAAAGTTACCTTGAGAAGCTCCATATCCTCTGTTTGGAGTTCTTGTTCTGTTATTATTTTTAACATGATTTCTCCAAACCTTCTTGGATCTTTCATTTTTGGGTGAAAAAGTTGTCTCTTATCACCACGCTGGCTGCGAAATATTATCGGCAATTGTCGATAAAAAGCAACTTTGAGTCTTTGAACGATAATTTTATGATCACAAATTGTAGTGAACATAAGTCTTTTTGACTCATTGTCTTGTGTGTACTTCTTAAACATTTGTAAGAAGTTATTTCCTAACAGGATATCAGCTCCTGTATCATGGAAATAGATTGGTGGTGTCTTTACCTTGTACCAAGGTGTCTGACCTGCTCCTCCTATAAGGATCTCTGCTTGTTTTATTCCTTTGCAAAGAATTAAAATTCTTCGAGAGAAATCTCGTCCAGCAATTTTTGGCAAATCTTCTTCACATTTTTCAGGGAAGACTCCTCTTTTTGCTGTACAAATTCCTGCTCCCGAATCAATATAAGCTGCAAAGTATTCAGCCTTATATTGTTCATACAACATTCCTATCGGAATGTATATGGAGAAAGGACTTGTTGTCATTTTTTAAAAGGATTACTAAATGGCCCTGCCATTTTTAACAGACTGTGTTGTAACTCAGTAATCCGATTAAGACTATTCACCTTTAGTCTTCCTAAGGCTTCAGAAGGTAGAGTATGGTTACTCCTTTCTACCTCTTCAATGCGATCTAGTAAATCATGTTCATGACTTACTAATTTCAACAGCTGCTTTTTCCTCTGTTTGTAAACAGAGTTCTCGAATCTGATTAAGGGATTGTCCCTTATCCAATTCTCTTGGTTTTCCATTTCGTAGAATTCTTATTGAATCCTCCAAGTCTTTTCTTTTGCCATGAACTCTATTCCTTTTTCAAGGCGTTTCCATGGTTTATGGTCCTTCAGAAACTCTAGGCCAAGAATGAGCTGATCCACTTCTTTTCCTGGAATTCCACATATTTGAACTTCCAATTCTCCAATATTTATCAATCCTTGGTAAGTTCCTTTTTCATGTTGTTCCAAATAGTAAATCGAGTTACAAGGGAATTGGTTTCGATGACTTGTAATATCGAATACTATTTTCACTTCTTTCCATCCTTCTGGAGATCTAAGTTTTCCTATTATAGAAAACTCTTTTTCTTCTGGTGGAATTTCTTGAATAGGATATTTGTCCCATCTCCTACTTGTCATTCGGTTTCCTTGAAAAGATAACCTTCGAGGTTCTATTTTAAGGTCTCTGTATAGAGCCGGTCTGTCTTGAATTTGAATGTTTGTTTCCTGAATTAAAGGAAACTCGATTCTTTCTGGGTATATTGCATGAGCAACTTTCCCAAAGATCTCTGGAATTTCAATGAACTCATTTCTAATAAATAATTCAGAATGATGAGTATTAGAAAGAGCATATGAAATTTGATATGTAATAGAATATGGTCTATTACCTTCCTTCATTAGTCTCTTTTTCTTGAAGTTTTGATGCAACGTCAAGGCTCGACTAAAGTCCCTGTCAGCTAAATTGTAGGCTATTCTTGGATAGATAACTCCTACAATTTTTTCTGCAAAAAGATTTCCTGAGATAGTACCCAGGACAGCATCTTGAATATTCCCCATTCTTTTATCGCATACTACGATATCTATGGGTGAATCTATTCCTTCTTTAAAAGTTGCCTTGATCATTATTTGGATTGCTCCAATATGAATCCAAAACATCGTCCTTGCTACCTCATCTTTCAACTTTTGCAATTCCTCTCTTATTTCTTCAAAAGGAATTAACTGCATCTCTATTTGATTACTTGTTAACTTCATGGGGATTGCCATTTCCCTTCTGGATACTTTGTAAATCAAATTATGTCTTCTTTGTCTAAGCCCTAGGTTGCCTAAGACTCTTTCTACTTGTCCTGCCGAAAATCCCTGGTACTTTTGTAACTTTGGATTTTCTCTCATAATCCTTTGGACCATATTATGAGATATCGTGGTTTGGCTAAAGAATCCAGCCAAACTTTCATGTGTTTCATGCCGAAACACTTCTTCTTTATTCTGATTCTGATTCTGATCCATCCTCAGAATCTTCTTGACTAAACAATATCTCTTCTTCGTATATGCTTTCATCTGAGGGGATATCCTCAAATTGATATACTTGGACTAGATCTTGAAAGAAGACCGCATCATCCATATCTGGTGTTGCTTCAAAGAGTTTAACTCCTTTTTTCTCGTTTTCTGGACAATTTGTAGATATATGTCCTCTTGCTCCACATGTCCAGCAGTTGCAATTCTTGAAACTTTCACTTGCTCTTGTATGAGTTCTTCTTGATGGTGTTCTTCCCCTACTTTGTGATGAGCTTTTTACTGGGGATGTTCTTGTAGGTCCACTTCTTCTTCCTGACCTATAAGATCTGGCCTTTTGTTTGGACCAAAATGTTCTTGGTTTCCAAGAACTTCTCATTCTTTTATTGTAGGGATTACTTCTGAATTTCTTCCTTTTAAATCCCTATGATCTGTTTCCAATTATCGTTGGAAGATCATTATATTTACAACATAAAGGTGTACGTTTATTTATACCCCTTATTTTCTTGTAGTTCTTCTGTAATGCTGCCATATGGCACCATTCTGCCAATTTCCCTTTCAAAAAGGACGCGCGTCTTGCCAAAGTGTCAAGATGACCTGGAACGTATTCTTTAATCAGCATTTCTCTCCAAGGACTTGGCATTTTTGCGAAAAATAGCTGAATAGCTACATTTTCCTCGACTCCTGAATTCCATCTGTATTTAGTGAATAACATAAGGTATTCATCAACTAAACAGATATCATGTAACTCGAGGCTATACAGAGCTTGAGCATATCTTCTCTTTTTCTCTGTATCTTGATTGTTGAAATAGTCTACCCCTATGAATTGTGCTTTAAATAGGGTGGCCATTCTTTCTCCAATTTCGCTGAGGGATTCTCCTGCTAAGATTGATTCCTTCGTATCTGGCATAGTCATCTCCCAAGCAATCTTGACAGATCCCATTAGACTCATTTCTAGAAGTTTAATGAACCCTTCTTTATTAAGATCTAATGTCCCTGCTGCAATTCTCATAGCTGACGTCCAATCATCTATAAGATCTTCTCTGTTTTTGAAGTCCAAAACATCAAGGTTTAACATAACCCCGTAAGGATGTATTGGATCTAAAACAGTTTTTCCGTAAGGAGTTTGATGGAGTGGGATTTTACTCCTTCTTGATCTGGTTCCTGCTGGATGTGAATTTTCTCCAACCTGAAACTCACTATGTGGTTCTTCTGTTTTAACCGCATATCTTGGGGGATTCCCTATGGGTTGTTCACCCTCAGGGAAGTTCATTTTTAGATCTACTACTTTGAGATTCGCAAAAGAATCCGCAAGATCTTGTAGATCCTCGAGATTTAATCTCTCTAAAGTAGTCATCAGATAGTGTTTTTCTCTGATACTGCTTTTATAAGATTAATCATCCTTTCATCATCAGTTAAAGGTTTTTGAACCATTTTGGTTTTACCTTTCTGATGTAACAACGGTTCGGTACCAAACGAGAGTGGTAACCTTCCTCCTGTATTTCCTTTTCTAGAACCTGAAGTTTGTTCTAGATTTGTGATTTTAGTTTGAAGATCCTTTAAGGTTACAAGAATTTCTTCTTGTTTCTTAAGGATTCCTTCAATCTGCCGAGGTATTTCATACAACTGATTGCTGTAATATTGTACCGTCTTTTGAATTTCTCTAAGATCTCCGGAGAGTTTAGAGGAATCTGGGGTAATTTCTAAAAATTGAGAGTTAGAAATCATCTTTCTGTCGTAAGTAATCTAATGTGAACAGATTAACTTGTTTATAGGATTTCATATAAATAAAATCCTCTTGATTCAAACCTTCGTTTGAAGTCATCTTTTGTAAAAATCTTCTCCTCAACAAAGAAAAGTATGAGTTAACGAATAATATTAAGTTTGAATATTTAACCTAAAACTTTGATACCATTTTTAAGACTGATTCAAGTACCATAATTGAGCACAAACATTACATAAATGGAGTACATAAATGCATAAATTGGGTACAAGAATTAAATATTGGATTTGACCAAGTTTGGTGGTCCTAGGGAGTTTTAAGAAAGAATTTTTATTGTAGGGATTTATAAAAAAGTTAGGTTTGGATTTAGGGATTTATTCACAATTGACTCATGTTTTAAACGCAAAACTCGAAATAAAAATATCGAACAAGCACAAATACAACAAAATAAAGTTCTAAAACCACTATAAAATTTGTGCTTATCAATAATTAACATTAATATCAAATTTGTTAGTATTCTCAATATTATCAGTATTTTATTTATTATTTATGATTAGTATTTCTTATTTTTGTTAAATAATAATTTATTTATTCATATATAATAATTTTTATTGTGATTATTATTATTAAACGATAATAATCATTATTATTTTATTTGCTTATCATTGATTTTGAATAACGATTTATGTATGGTTGATGAATTTTGAAATATGTACATTACTTATAATTGTTCGTGTATGGATTTTTCTATTTTTTGCCATTTCTTATTTTAATTTTTTGTTTATTTTTAAGATTTTGATGGATTGATCCGCTTAAGTCTAAACCCAGAGTCCAGCTTGTAACAGATTGAGTTGTAGTTTTGCCAACCTGCTGAGCTATTTATATATTTTACTTAATTAAATATAATATATTAATATTATGGATATCTTGTTATCTCTTACATATCACCCATCGATCATGTTATATTAAGCTAAACTACATGAAAATATAAAAAAGAAGTGAGAACAAATATAATAGCATATGGGCATTCAAGATCCATATTTAGCGGACGTGTTGGGTATCCGAGAAGCTCTTAGTTGGCTTAAAAACCTGCATGACCCGAATAACTTAATAAAGTCAGATGCAAAACTTGTTATTGACGTTCTTAACTTTCGTCTTTTGATCCTTCTAGTTCGGGTATGTTAGTCGCTAAATGTAAATTCCTTGCACAGGGAATTCCTTCACGTTTGTTCCTTTTTGTCAAGCGATCATCGAATCAAGCCTTTCATGTTTTGGTCAGAGTAGTTGGTTTTATGATTGATTAGAAGCCTGAGCTACTCCATTGTCTTTTTTTTATTATTTCTGGTGTAATTTCGGTTGATATCGCTTAATGCATTATGATGTGTTTAAAAATTTCTCATCAAATAAATTACCGCGAACCAGTAATCAACTAACTAATTTTTTCAATGAACTGAGCTGAATGATCCCAAATATTTCTGTGTATCAAAGAAAAAATGTGAGATTACTCCGCCCGAAAGCGAAGTCACTCCGACACTCTCAAGTCAGTATAGGATTCAATAGAAAAGATATGAAAAGAGTATAAAAAATACATATATGAGATTGTGTATGAGACGCATGAAAGCGTGATAGTCGTGTTTTGTTTGCATATTTTGTTGTTATTTTGTTGGTAGTTTGCATGCATTTAATTGTGTTTGTTCATGTTTTATCTTAGTTTTGTCTTTTGCATGCATTTATATTCATAACATACTCCCGGGTTTAACGTGTAGGAGATTTCAAGATGAAGAAAACGAAGGCAGAATATTGGTTTTTCCCATGCGATCGATCCCACGTACTCAGCAGGATCGAGCGCGGGCCGAGAAGTTGAAAACAGAGAAACACATATTTTCACGCGATCGATCGGATGAACTCACGCGATCGAGCGCGCTCAAGGAATTTTGGGCAGTGAATCGTGTAAAATAGCGCGCTCGATCGTGCGTACTTATGCGATCGATCGCGCTCGTCTGTCGGGAAAAAAATAGTAATTTTGAAAACTTTGTTATTTTATTCTCTAGCCTTTATTAGACTCTTAATTCCGATTTTGGAGGATGATTATCAGATTTCGAGACTCTCTCTTGGAGGCTAGGTTTTATTCTTGAATTTCTATCTCTAGTTTTCTTCTTTTCTTTGAATTTTTATGAATTTGGTGATGAATCGTTATAGCCAAACCTTTTAATACTTGGTTGAGGGAGACGAAACCTTGATATATTTTATTCATGAGATTCGATTCGTAGTGTTTAATCTTTATTAAGTATCAATCTTTGATCTGTTTGATTTCATGTTTGTATGCGAGATTTTAGGATTGGCCATCTTAGAGTTTTGTATTGCGAACGATAACTAAATTAGAATTCAAATCCGTAATTGTTTGAACAATCTAATTTGCGAAGCAACTACATTTGATATTTTCTGCTGTTGAATTTATTAAATCGTAGGATCAATTATTGACTAGGCTAAATACAACCGCTGGTGTTTGTGTTGTCTAGGTTCGTCAGTTTTACTAGTTTAAATGCTACCGTGGATTTAAATCTAAATTGCTGTTATCAGGTTAATTCATTGGTAAGGGTTAATTTAGAATGCTGTTTTCTAATTAACTAAAATTACGGTGAAACAGGAATTTAGTTTTCAGTGACGAATATTTAATAGGATTAATTATTTTTAGGGAATCGATGATTGAATGAATGAATATCAAAGGTGTAGTTGACCGATACCAAGTCTTGTCTCTTATTGATTTCTCCAAGTTTATTATTCAATCTTGCATGTTAGTGAATCTTAATTGTTTAAAATTTTCAGTAGTTAATCTCAAACTTCAAAACCCCCTTTTATTTATTTAGAACACATTAAATTTATCTTTCCTCGTGGGAACGATCCCTACTCACACTACTGCATTATTTGTTTATCTGATTGAGTCGGATAATTTGGGCGTGACACGATTAAGCGCTACCAAAACGCATAGAAGTGTACAAAAGAAAGTTAAAAGAGTGTAAAAACAATGTAAAACTTACCGTAATAAGGGTTGGAGACCCATTATTTATAGAAAGAAAGTCCAAGTCCATATATAATTTTAATGTACAAGTCAACTAGATCCATGCATATTCATGTAATATTCTGATATATATCTAAAATATAAATTAAAATATGATATGATTGTTATCATATCATCAATACTATATGCTGGAAAGAAGTGACGATGAGTGAAATGATGAAGGAACTTTAAAGTAGTTGAACTTATATTTTAGAGTATGTAAGACAATATTCTGGTTGTTTGCAATTTCATTGAGTATTCGCGACGGAGTGAGCTTACTGAAAAGTGCCAAATAATGTAGCTTATATAGTCTTCAGACACTGAAGAAATAATAAAATGATCTTTCATGCCGAGTCGATAAAGTGTCATCAACAGAGCCGATATTGAATTACCGCTCAATAAGAAGTAGGTCAAGATACCAAAATCAACAGAAAACCGAGCATATGACGAATTCTAATAAATACTGATTGCCGCAAGAAGTTCATAGAGATCCAGAGTAATAATACTTGTCTAAGAAGTCCATGATTATGAGTCCAAACATAAATATAGTCTGATATAATGATGATCCAAGCTTTTTGAAATTCTGTCTCAAATAAATATCTGTAGATGAAGATCTGGTTAGAGTCAGGCTCGAGAAATAGACAACAATCTGATGAAACCGAGTTCAAATAAAGAGCTGTAGAGAATAATATTTGTTGTGGAGCGAGTGATCGGGCTTATGTATGTGCCAAGTTAATGGACCTAGATTATGCCAAGTTAATGGACTTTAACTGCCGAGCGGGTCCGACTTTTGTGAATGCCAAGTTAATGGGCTTAGAGTGCCGAGCAGGTCGGACTTTTGAGAATACCAAGTTAATGGGCTTAGATGGTGCTGAGCGGGTTAGGGTTTTTTTTTTTGTGAATTCCACGTTTATGTGGGCTTACAAGATGCCGAGCTGATCGAGCTTTTTGAGAATGTCACGTTTATGTGGGCTTACATGATGTGAATGACATGTTTATGTGGGCTTATATGGTGTCGAGCAGATCAAACTTTTTTGTGAATGTCACGTATGTGTGGGCTTTAATAGTGCTGAACGGATCGGGCTTTTTGAGGCTGCCACGTAGAGGTGTCAAAATGGGCTAAAGATGTCGGATTGGCCTGCCCCGCCATACAAAATAGGTGGGTTTGGTTGACAATTTCTCAACCCGCCTAAAGGTGGGTCGCCCCGCCTCGTCTAATGGTGGGTTGTGGTGGGTTGCAGGTTAGCCCGCCAAATTACACGTAGGCTCTCTGAGTTGGTCCGTCCCGCCGCCTAAAATAGGTGGGTTGAGTTGGTGTTTTTCCAATCCATCTAAAAGGTGGGTTGTCCCGTCTCGTTCCGCCTAATGGTGGGTTGCGATGGGTTGTGCGGCCCACTCCGTTAGCCCATTTTGACACATCTATTGCCACGTTTATGTGGGCGTATATGGTGCCGAGCGGATCGGATTTTTTTTGTGAATACCACGTACGTTAGACTTACATGATGCAAAATGAATCAGGCTTTTTGAGGTTGTCACGTTTACGTGGGCTTATATGGTGCCAAAAGGATCGAGATTTTTGAGGCTACCACGTTTATATGGGCTTACATTGTACCAAACGGATCAAGATTTTTGAGATTACCACGTTTATGTGGACAGTGGACTTACATGGTGCCGAAGGGATCGAGAATTTTGAAGCTGCCACGTTTATTTGAGCAGTGAGCCAATGAGTACATTTTAAGATATTTATGAATTAAGAGCTTTGATTTAGCAGGATTCCAAGATCCAAATTTTTCAGGGTGACGTAGATTTTTCCGCTGCTGCACGACAAAAAAACTATATAAATATATATTTATATGTTCTTTATTGATACATTTATATTTATATATAATATAATATAATATAAATATAAATATAAATATAAATATAAATTAATATAATATAAAATATAATATAAAGATGGGGAGTCCGTTAAACCTGCCGGGTTTTCTGCTGCTCCGTCATGCGTTCTTTCCCGACTCGTAATATATACCTCTCTCTTTTACAAAAAAACAAAATAATAAAGAAACTCCCAAAAAATGAGTATATTAATGTTTTTTCATACAAATATCTTTATCTTATAAACATGTACCAGATAATTTAGCAAATTTATGTATATAATCAAATATTAAATAAAGTCGAATAATTGCAATGGATTTATAATTAATCTAACACAAAAACTTTTGTAAAATAGATCATTTTATCAACGTGACTCGTAAATTTTTTGTGGATAATTCTATATGTACATAGGATGTTAAAAAATTATCTCAATTTTTTTAAAAATTATTTTTTTTCAATCTACAATTGTTTGTTTTGATCACAAAAAATTTTAATAAAAATATATATATTTTTTATTTAATTATTTATTGTTCAGTTTTAAAGATATGAAAAACCTTTTTTCGTACTTGACCAATCAAGTTGAGTTGTTGTTAAACAGTAAAATTCATTTTTTTAAAAATTATATATACCGTAATCAATAAGAGATCACAATATATCTAATCAAATAAAAAATTAAAATTTATTTTTTAAAAAAACTCAATTTGATTGGTCAAGTACAAAAAAAAGTTAGAGAGAAAAATATTAAACTAGTATCATAAATATTATTAAAAAATTGAAAATTTATAACATATAATTAAAACTCTAAACGTGAATTTCGTAAAATTATACAATAAATAATAAAAAATTTAGTCTTCATTAAATTTTTTTTAGAAAGTGCAATTGTAATTTGAAAAGAAACAATTGAAACCAAGAACATCAATGATTAATACCAAAATAAGCCGATGGACAACATATGCGTGCATGCATACAACAAAATTGACGTAACTACCAACTACGGTCTGATTCCATTTAAAAAACCAAAACAAAAAAAAAAGGTGAAATATTACATATTATATTTATATTTATAATTCCAAAAAACGCAGAAAAGAAAATGAGAGCAGAAAGAGAAAGTTCAGAGAAAGTGAAAGCCTCGGGAGAGGAGAGAGAAAGCCAGAAAGGTAGTGAAAAAAGTGGTGAAGAAGGGAGCTTTCTGCAAAAGGGTCTCCAAAAAGAAAGCTACGAGGAGGGAAACAAATCACTACACACACAAATATATTAATCAAGGGACTGTGAGTTTGTGTGTTGTTGCAGCATTTGGTCTCTGTTATACTCAACATCTCTGCGTTTTCCAAAGCTGCTTTTGTCTCTCCCTGAGTGAAGAAAGGCTCGCCGGAATATACTCTCTCCGGTGGCTGTTTCAGAGGCCAACGAATTTTAGTTTCTTTTTTCTATGCTGGAAAGGTGAACGACTTTTCTTACCCTGTAATATTCTCAAGTTTAAAGGTGCGAACTTTTTTTATCAAGTTCTGGAATTTCAAAAGGGTTGATTCCATTTGTTTTGTTGTTGTTTCTTGGCTTGTGTTTTGAGGTTCTTTGCCTGGTTATTTCAGGCGAGATGAAACTCCAGTGAGGTTTTTGTAACTCCGGTCAGCTGAGCCGGGTTATATAACCAAGATTTCCTAGAAGTAGGCAGTATTAAACAAAGATAAAATGAAGTCTTCGTCTTCCACCGGCGCTGTACCTCAGCCGGCAAACGCCGCTCCACCCGCCGCCGAAGGTGACTCCTTTTCTTTTCTCCCTCCATTTCTCTCTCCACGCAGGCAAAATTGTAGTTCGCCATCGTTGGTCCTTTTAATCACGTGGGATTTCTTGATCTTGGCAGAAAGATTGGATCTTCAATTTGTTAGAAAAAAGAAAGAATCGTGAATAAATAAATAAATATTTGAGGGATTTTGGCAGGTGAGAAGAAGAGCATAAATGGCGAGCTATGGCAAGCGTGCGCCGGTCCTCTGGTAAATCTGCCGGCCGCTGGGACCCACGTCGTCTACTTCCCTCAAGGCCACAGTGAACATGTTTGCTTTCTTTACTTTCCCATTTATTTTTTACTACAACTAGCATCTGTCTTACGAAAGTCCAGTCCTGCACCAGTTGCTAACGTGCGCCGTTATGGTGTCATATGCTTTGCCATTGACATTTATCAAACCCCCCCTTCCTTATGTCAGCTTCTGACTTGATAAACATAACTTGCTCACATGCAAGGATTCCATGATTGTTAAGAAACAATATTTTTTTTCTTATATAATAATTGGGTTTGTGTTTATGGATTTGGTGAATCAATCCTTTGCTATCGTGAGCTGGTGTTTAATATAATAAATTGGAGTATGATCAGATGATGGGATCTGAGTGGGGGGTGGGGTAGGTTAGCAAGCCCGAAAATATTGAAAAGGGGAGGGGCCTTGAAGAAAACGAGTGAATTGCAACGGGCCTTGGTGGACCATGCTAATGTGCGCATTAATGCTAGTAGGGTGGGTCGGGATTCTCCCTTTCCAATTTAATAAAAGAAGATTTATTTCACAACCTTTATAAAAGTGAAATTTTTTGTCTCCCCTCCACAACTTTTTGAAGTCATTTATGTGATGTGGAGTTTTATAATATGATTGAAGTCGAATGAACTCGGTACAAACTTGAAAATGAAATGCTGTTTTTGTAATCTAATCATGTGCTTATTACATAAGGGGTTATATATGTTGCGAAATCAAACAGTTATGCTACTGCATTCGTTTATCTAATTAGGATATTTCTCCTTAAGCTAATGGTCGATGTCTTTGGAAATAATGTACATCATGCTGTGGATGAAATTTTGTAACCCGACGATTACCATTATCTGATGAGTTGGAAGTTCATGTTTCTATTTTATTGCTCATGAAATGAATATTTCAGTGGGTTTTAGGTCCTATTAATGCAAGGATGTGTGGAGAGTTTTCCTTTTTTGTAGGCCATTTTCTTATGCAAATGCATGTAAATCACTTTCTTCAGGTTTCTGCATCTATGAGAAAGGATGTGGATTCGCAAGTCCCGAACTACCCGAATCTTCCTTCAAAATTGCTTTGCCTCCTTCACACGGTCAATTTGCATGTATGTTGATAAATGACGTCCATTTCTTCTTTAGGAGGCAATTTTTGAGCTTATTTTTCCATGTCTAAATGACGAATGATTATGTTTTGGCATCTGTTAGGCTGATCCTGAAACGGATGAAGTTTATGTCCAAATGACTCTCCAACCAGTGCCTTCGGTTTGTATTTCTATTAATTGAATGAATAATGCTTACAGGGCCATCTTTTCCATTTTTGGTTGCTAATCTGCAAACTAATTGATACTTCTGCGTGATTTAATCATTTGCAGTTTGACAAGGATGCTTTATTAAGATCAGATCTGTCGACAAGAGCAAATAAACCCCAAACAGAGTTTTTCTGTAAAACATTGACCGCAAGTGATACTAGCACTCATGGGGGGTTCTCTGTACCTCGTCGTGCTGCAGAAAAGATTTTTCCAGCTCTGGTTAGTAGTGATATTGTTTGATTTACTTCTCCACAAAGTTAGAGCCTAAGGAAAGTGACTCAACAATAAATTTATCTTTTAACACACTTATGTATGTAAGTTGGAGATTGGGCAAGAAATTTTGGGAATCAATTTTCAAGTTATACACTAGCAAGTTACTTGACATGAGACACTAAAGGCATAGTAATAAATAACCAATCAATCAAAATCAAGAAATATAGTATATGAAAATTACAATAAGCCTACTTGCAAGTTGCAACAATTGTGAATAAATCCTAATTTATGTGTGTTGATGAACCTGCCTGCAAGAATGCCCTCAAACACTAATATTTTAACTGTATATAAACCAGCGCTGAATATGGAATTGGTGCAGAAATCTTTGAGGCAATACCTTGCTATTTATACACTTGAGAAGGCAGAATTAATTTGTGCCTATTATCTCCCTCTCGTTATTTTGGTTTAATTACAAAAATTTGTGAACAAATAAATTATGAAACTTCTGGAAATTTGAGAAGTCTGACTGGTGGATTTCACATTTTGTGCCAAAGGTTTTCAACCTCTAACCTTCTTTGTTTTTATATAACACTTTTTGAAAGCTTGAGCTCAAAGGATGAACCCAATAGTTGTTTTATATTTAGTATAAGATAAGAGCTCAAAGGATGAACCCAACAGTTGTTTTATATTTAGTATAAGATAATTTCCCATCTTCCGTTTCTTAGTTCATGATCTTTTTACATGATGAAGAATGCTCTTCTCCTCTTAGGATTTCACAATGCAACCACCCGCTCAAGAGCTTGTAGCCCGAGATTTGCATGAAAATGTCTGGACATTTCGCCATATATTTCGAGGTAAAATTGTGGAAATTTGGCTCTACTCTTTGGGTAATACCTAAGGATAAATCTAAAGGTGGATGTTTATCTCATATGTGAGGTCCGCTAAAATAAGTGTGGATCCCACATGTATTGATAAATATCCACCATTAGATGCACTCTTAGAGCAATGCCCCGAGGGTAGGATCTCGTTTCCCTTAAATTTCTGCCTCTTACGTGTCCATTCTTTGTTGTGGTACTTTCTCGTGCAAGAGACTACAAAATGAGTTCGATAGATTTATTTTCAAACCTTCAAAAAATACATGTGTGATGGGGCATGAATAGAGTTTATGGTTTTTTATTACGTATAGGACAACCGAAACGTCACTTGCTTACGACTGGATGGAGCCTTTTTGTTGGTGGAAAGCGGTTGTTAGCAGGAGACTCGGTCCTTTTCATTAGGTAAGATTGCCTATTTCTTATATAGTGATGACTTTTTTGCTCAAAAGGTTTTAAGTGTCAGCATGAGATAAAACATATTAGTTACTACTGTATATACCAAATTGAGCATGAGATAAATCATATTTAATTAGTCACTACGAAACCAAGTGGTGGTTTGGCTTGGGCACTCAATTCAAATTAATTTTAGTCATTTTTAGAAATGCAACAAACCAAAAATATTTCAGGAAACAGTTGTGGCACCAACACCATGCACAAACCTGACAATTTGGTGTTATTTAAATTTTAAACGATGAAATGATTCCACGTTTCTATTGGATACACTATTATTTCAATTTGGCTATTCTCTTTTTTTTTTAAAAAAAATTTTAAATTTAGTATACACATATAATTGCTGACACATGAACGTTTTGAGCAAACTAGATTTTTTTGCAAAGTTCTTATGCTTTACTTCAAAGAAAAATGCTGTTGTATATTCATGATTAGAGTTATGGGTAATTTTCCGAAGGGATGAAAAGCAACAGCTTCTCCTGGGCATAAGACGGGCTAACCGACAACAAACCAACTTATCATCATCCGTTTTGTCGAGTGATAGCATGCATATCGGGATTCTAGCTGCAGCAGCCCATGCTGCTGCAAACAACAGCCCTTTCACCGTGTTTTACAATCCCAGGTCAGTGACTAGTCGTTACATATTTCTGTAAAGCCTTTTTTTGATGGAGTGCTTTGAGTTGTTTACTTGATATATCACTTTTTCATTTTCATGCAGGGCTAGTCCATCCGAATTTGTCATCCCTTTAGCGAAGTACTACAGATCAGTTTGCAGTAATCAAATATCTCTTGGTATGCGCTTCCGCATGATGTTTGAAACTGAAGAATCGGGGACAAGAAGGTGGTGGTTAATGTGTTTTATTTAAACTTGTTCTGTTTGTCCTTAAATTTTTTAAAAAAATTATTTAGTAAAAAAAAAAGGTTAACTCAATAAGCATATCATATCCGCAGATATATGGGTACGATAACTGGAATCACTGACCTGGATCCTGTCAGATGGAAGAACTCCCAATGGCGCAACTTACAGGTAAAATTTCCCTTTCCGAAATAATCAAACATCAGTAGAAGCAAAAACCGACTCGTGTTTGCTAGATGGGTTCAAGTTAGAGGTTTAAATGAATAGAGTCGGCTCACAAGCTTTTCGAGCCGGTTCGAATAATATTTGTTTCGGATTCAAAATTATCGAATTTGAGCCGAACTCAAGCCCAAATTATTTTGTTCGATAGTTCGTGAACCACGGGCAAGCTTTAATTTTACTAAAATAATATAATTATATATTTCGAGCCTTTATTTTCGAGTAGTTTGCGAATATGTTCAAATATTTCGAGCCGAAATCGAACTCGAGCCTTGATTCGAACCAAATTCGAGGGAAAATATTAAAATTTTGTAGCTTGAGTTAGTTTTTCTTCATTTTCAGCTCGAGTCGGTTCGTCTATAGTCGTAGTACTTCAAGTGTATGTACATATCTTCGCTGTTAGCTTGCATTTTGTTTCTCTCTCAACCCTTGTACCCCCAATTTTCAAACGATAGAGATAATTGATACCTCTTTGTATTACTCATGAGTAGGTAGGTTGGGATGAGTCGACTGTCGGGGAACGGCGAAATCGTGTCTCCATTTGGGAGATTGAACCGGTAACGGCTCCATTTTTCATCTGTCCTAGCCCACCACTCATTCGTTCCAAGCGCCCTAGGCAACCAGGAATGCCAGGTAGGAGACTTCTTCATTCTTTCTCTTTAAGTCTGTGTGGCGTTAACTGCTACTTGCATGCTCAATTGAGCTTAAAGTTTTTTTAGTTTGAGCTTTTTGACAAGCTAGAGCTTGAGCTCTAGCTCAATTTTAACTGTTCAGCTCACAAGTTGTCTCATTACTATATTATATTTTGATAATAATAATTAAAAACTAATATTCTTGACATACTATATCTTATGTAAGAATATAATAATCGGTTTTAATTACAAAGCTTATTATGGTGTTAATGAGGTCAAGCCACTACATGTTCATTAGATAATTTTTTGAGCCACAACTGTGCTACCGTTTACCACCAACGTATGTCGGTTTAGATGGTGTTTCCTCATGATGTTAAATCATTGTTGTGGGACTCTTTCCACTGACTTCTAAACAGTAATCCTGACAAAAGTGCAAATATATGTAATTAGAAAAAAGTAGAGCGAGTGACATGGGACAGGCTTTACCTGCTTAATGTTCCTTTCTTTATTGTCCTTTCTTGGTCAGCTTTTGACCTGCAAAGGTATCTTTCTTCTGGTCCTTCATCGGTGCATCTATTAAATGATTACGAGTGAATGCCTTGCAGATGATGACGTTTCTGATCTAGACGGCATATTCAGGAGGGCTACGCCCTGGCTCGGAGATGAGTTTGGCCTCAATAAAGATCATACTCAAGGGCTCCCTGGCTTTAGCTTAGCTCAGTGGATGAACGTGCAGCAAAATGCATCTCTCCCTAACTCAATGCAACCAAATTATAGCAACCCTTTATCTACTTCTCTTCTTCCAAATTTCAGTGGTAGTGATATTTCACATCAAATATTGGGTGCTCAACTTTCGAACAACATGCAGTTTAATGCTGCTCAGAGGCTGACTCCACCACCACAACTAGATCATCTCCAAAAGCTGCCACCCTCGACTTTGAATCCTTTAGGCTCAATTATACTGCCACAACAGCAGTTTACCGAAGTTACTCAAACACCGAGGCAAAATTTACTTGGTCAAGCTTTACCCACAAACCAAGTCCAGTCTCAGAATGTTCTGCAGCAGCAACAATCTCTTCTTAACCACCAGCTTCAAAGAAATTTTGCTCAAAATCTAGCTCAGCATCAGGTTACGAGTAACACTCTGCAGCAGAATCTGATGCCATCCCAGCAACCTGATCATGTGTCAGATAACCAAGTACAACTCCAGCTCTTACAGAAGCTCCGACAGCAACAACAGTCACTTTTAGCGCAGCAATCGGTTGTGCAACAGCCTCCCCAACCAACGCGACTCCAAGATCAGCAGAAGCATCTTTTAGACATTCCTCCAAACTTCTCGAGGGCCATGACAGCGACCCAAATTCTTGACTCATCTAAATCACATGTTATTGCGCAGCAAATGACGAGAAGTAACAGTCAGACAAATCTTAAGTTTGCCCTCGCCCAATCGCCCCAGCAAACGAAACTTCAGCAGTCTCATGTTGTTCAAGAGTTACCCGGACACCTGGGGAATGCCTTGAATCTAATGAACAACCACATTTCGGCAGACGGTAGAGGCTGTATAATACCTGGAGCTATTGGCGGTGGAGGGCATTCCGTAGTTACAGATGATGTCCCATCATGTTCAACCTCACCATCAATGAACAACTGTCCAAATCCGGTTCAGTATGCAATCAATTCAAGTGGTCTTGAGACGATGCCTTCTAATGGAAACTTGATAAAAGATTTACAGCAAAAAGCTGATGTTAAGGCCTCTTTGAACTTACCCAAAAGCCCTGACCTTGGATTTTTCACATCACAATCCTACATCAATGGAGCCCAGTTAGATTACTTGGACAGTTCATCTTCAGCAACATCAGTTATTTCTCAGAATGATGCACAGATGCCACAAACCAACCCGGTTTCTTTCAATCCTCAATCAATGTTGTCAAGAGATGCAAGCCAGGATGTTGAAGTTCACGGTGACATGAGGAACAACGTTGTTTCTTTTGGTGCTAGTATCGAGAATCAGTTTGGTGTGCCCATGATGCAAGAATCATTTATCACAAAAAACATGGAGGGATCCAGTAAAGATTTCACAAGTAATTTCTCATCAGAAGGTGGCATATTTTCTAGCTTAGAGAACCCCAAAGTAGCACAACCTGAACTCTCTTCGTCGATGGTTTCACAGTCATTTATTCCAGATATGACATTTAATTCCATCAGTTCCACAATGAATGATGGCAGCTTCGTGAATAGAGGTGCCTGGGCTCAACCTCAAATGCCTAGGATGCGTACTTTTACAAAGGTTGGTTGTGTTTATGATCAATGTTGTCAGAATCTTGGGGATGTGGCTGATTCAATGGAAATGGGGGTGAATTTTGAATATTTAGAAAATTAAATTAAATAAAAAGGTTTTAATTGTTTCGCTTGATTACTATACTAGATCTGCATTGGAATAGTGCTGAGGAATTATTGTAGCCTTGTTCATGTTCTTGCAGTCTATTGTTATAACTTGGTCAGTGTCTTCTTGAAGGTTTATAAGCGTGGTGCTGTTGGAAGATCGATAGATATTGCACGTTACTCAGGCTATGATGAACTTAAACAAGATTTGGCTCGTAGATTTGGTATAGAAGGACAACTAGAGGACCGCCAGAGAATTGGTTGGAAACTTGTTTATGTGGATCACGAAAATGATGTCTTGTTAGTTGGTGACGATCCTTGGGAGTAAGTGTTTCAAGACACCCTTCACGTCATTATCTGTCAAAAATTATTCGTACAAATTTCAAATTTGCTTTTTTTCAACTTCAGGGAATTCGTGAACTGTGTCCATTGCATCAAGATCCTGTCTCCTCAAGAAGTCCAACAAATGAGCTTGGATGGAGATTTTGACAACGGCGTGCTTCCGAATCAAGCTTGTAGCACCTCTGATAATGGCATAAATTAACCAAATAAAGGCCAGTTATCAAATCCCATTCTAATTCAAATTCCCATACCTCCGCAGTAACAAAGTTTAGCCAATAACTGTGTTTCGTTTCCCTATTGCACATACTGTTAAGTGAAAATAGCACATTGTTGTTTCTGTCTCGCCTTGTCCTTGCTTCATAGGTTATTATACAAGCATCGAAAATCCAGGCACCGCTCAAAGTAGTGAAATCTTGTCTCAGAATCTGCATTAAACTGCAGGCAAGGAAACAAGTCCAGAACGAATTCAAGATTCGAGGAGTGCTATTCATTAGCAGATACACTTCCGTTTTTCTGTGAACCGTATTTCACCTGTAAAAATTTTCCTATATGTAATTTAGAATATAACACTAAAAAGGTATATCCATGTATGTACAGATTTTGATGAGAGAGAGAAAGATCTTCTTCATCCACCATCAAAGGCATGAAGTAACCACCTAGGCGCGGCCGCCAACTTTGAAACCGGGCACGCACAAATTATAATTAACATGAGTTGATTTGATATTATATATAGAATCAAAATTGGCAAAGAAAGAAACTTTCATATCAAGCTGTAAGAAATGTGCCATGTCCTATAAACTAATCAATTAATTCGACTCCAACTAGCTATATATTAAGATGTGGCATGATTGATATCGTCGGATGACTCTCTTGAGGATTTCATGTCAGCTTCACTTGTGTACGATGAATAGAAATCATCATCGCCTTCTTTTTCCTTGATTTCCTCGATCTTCAGCTCTACTTCTTTGATGTCAGGTCTCTTCTCAACTTCTGCATCACAGCAGTTCAATCCAATTTTCAACAGCTTCATCATCTTTCCTTCACATTGTTTGTTCGCCCCCATTTCCTTGTCGAAAAGGTCCACGGTGCTGCTGTCGTCTCGCAAAACGGATTCCACCCATGTGGCCAAGTCAGTGTCGCTCCCTTTGCCTTGCTGCAAGAAATTGGATGGGAATCTTCCGGTCAAGATTTCCAGGATTAGGATTCCCAGACTCCATATGTCGGTTTTCTTTGTGACTCGGCCGCTGTGCTTGTACTCGGGTGACTTGTAGGAGATCATGTGTTCTTGTGCGTGTTCTTGAGTGATCACCGGGACCAGCCCGTAGTCGTTGAGGACCGGATTGAAAGACTTGTCGAGGACTATGTTGGAGGATTTCAGGTGACCATGGGGTGCTGTTAAACTCGGGAGCTGGTCGTAGAGGTAAGATAGACCTCTGACTATTCCTTTCACGATGTTCAATCGGGTCGGCCAGTCCGGAGACGGATGGCCGCGAGATCGGTTGCCTGAAACAAAGAGATCACATTGAAGTTTAGTGTAGGTCACTAGTCAAATGGAACTGATTAAAAATACAAATATCATCTGTGATACTAAAGGTTTATGTTAGTAGCCAAAGTTTGGTGTCCAATAAGTTGTTTCTCTCTTTCTCTACTTTTAGCAAGAGTGGGGAGCTTTGTGAAATACCGTGAAGATGAACAGAAAGGCTGACATTCTCCATGAACTCGGATACTAAGAGCTTCTCCTCTTTCCTGTAGTAGAACGCGACGATCGGAAGCAAGTTCGGATGATCCAGTCGACCCAATCTCCTCATGTGCTCATTGAACTCCTCTCTGTTCAGATTATTCATATGCCTGAATCTTTTTACAACCATAACTCTCCCATCATTCAGAGCGGCTTTGTAAGTCGACCCGAATATCCCACTGCCTAGGATCTCTGCCGAGGCCTTGAGTAAATCCGTCATGTCGAATCTGTCATCGGATTCTTTCAAGAAGGTCAGCCTTACACTCTGATCAGATTTCTTGGACTGATCAGGGGGTGATGATCCTACAACAGCAACAGTGGATTGACCTTCTTCTATTCTGCTTAAACTGGAGATAGATGGTGTCTGATCGTGTTGCGTTTTGTTGCGACGCAGAATGATGACCACTGCTACAAGTGCTGCTAATGCTGCAGCCACAAGTATGGCGAGGACGATTATTGAGCCGATGGACAGATCGCCTTTCGCGTGGCAGGGTTTCAAAGGCTGCCCACAGAGATCTTCATTACCTGCGTTTGGGGAGAGATTGAATGTCAAAAAACAAAACTTGACAGAATCTGAATAATATTCAGAACCAAAGTCACCAATTGGAACATTGGAATCTGATTGACATGTAGCACAAAGTGCTGGGGAAAAAGAAAAAAACTTACCAGAAAATGCAGAAGGGTTCATGTGACTGAGGGTACGAGGAATCTCCCCAATCAATTGATTGTTTGATACATCGAACACTTTCAACCTGTCAGTGTGTGTAAACTGAGGTATGGTTCCGTCGAATTCGTTGTTTTCGAGCAACAACTCCATCAACCTCGGCAATGTAGTCAATGATTCAGGGATGGAACCCGAAAACTTGTTGTTAGCCAAATGAATTTTCTTCAAAGACAGCATCCCATCAAAAGTATTTGATGGGATTTCCCCATAGAACTTGTTATTAGACAGGAAAATGCTTTTAAGGGAACCAAGTTTAGTAAAATTTGGCAAGTTTCCATCAAAGTTATTGTTCATAAAGCTCAAAGTCCTCAAATTTCTCAACTCCCCGAGGACATCCACATCAATGACACCTCCTAATCCCATGTTCTCGAGCTGAAGCCCCCAAACAAATCCGTTCTCACACAACACTCCCCTCCATTCTTCGTGGTCCCCGTTGCAGGGCGGGTTGGAACCGTCCCAGTCGGCCAAACCGCCGGCATTGTTGAGGGATTCCTTGAACTTGCGCAAGATCTCGACGTCTGACTCACTCGAAGACGCGACAAAACGCATCAAGCCGATGGCTAGAAAAAGCACCACGCCACCCGAGGGAAAGCGTCCTTTCCGAGCCATGGTAATGTGGTGGAAACGATGGCAACAAGCGGTGGTGCGCGCACTAGTGTGTGCGCGCCCGGAGGGATGGAATCCTAGAAATGAGAGAATGGGTTGTGTTGAGGGCAGAGAATGAAGGGGGGGTGAAATGAAGATCTTGTGGGTGTGAAAGGAGAGAGGAGACTGGGTGTTTGTTATGGTGGAATCATGGGACAAGTGGTGAATATTTTGAGGTAAAATTGACTGACAGTGCCCGCTTTTTCATTGCATGGGATCATGTGGAAAGGCTTCTTGCATGAGAAGTATGCGCTAGGCCTTCAATATCTTGTCTTGGCTCAAAATATATACTTGCAGATTTTGACCTTCTAAGTACTATTAATTTTATTCGACTTTTACAGGTATACATGTGCATGGGAACCACTTCTAATTTTACGGGAATTCTTCCAAATATGGGATTTTTGAACTTTGTTTTAAATAACTTTCGAAGTTAAATTTTGATTGGTAGTGTAATATTTAATTCGTGGTAGGAATGGTTAACTACATATTTCTTTCTTTTTTTTTTTTAACCGAGAAATAACCGTGATATTATAATTAAAAGTTCGAAACGTGTTTCATTATAAGATTTATCACAACCAAAAGGGAAAGCTTCCGGGGGAGGGAATAACAAAAGATGGATCTTCGAACATGACTTGTAGAACTATCATGAGCCAATAAACGTCTAATATCTGCTCCTACGGCTCTAACATAGCTAAGATCTTTTTTCGGTTTCGTAACTGCTTGTTTTACCGGTAGAGGTGTCAAAATGGGCTAGCGGGACGGGCCGGCCCACAACCGTCGCAACCCACCATTAGGCGGGGCGGGTTGGGAAAACATCAACCCAACTCACCTATTTTAGGTGGCGGGACGGGCCTAACCGGTGGGTTCACGTGTAAATTGACGGATTTTTGCGGGCCAACCCGCAACCCACCTTTAAGCGGGACGGGGCGGATCGGCCCACCTTTTAGGCAGGTTGAAAAATTGTCAACCCAACCCATCAATTTTATATAGCGGGGCGGGCTAACCCAACGGGCCTAACCCATTTTGACACTTCTGCTTACCAGATAAGATCGATGAGATGTGTTACATTCTCGAGTGGTCTGCATCCCGCCATCAATCAAGGCAAGCTCAGCATAAAAATTTCGAGAAATTCTTGTAATATTTAGTTCGTGATAGGGGTTTGTTAGCTACAGAATTCGTCTTATACAAAAATTCAAACGAACTTATATTTTATCAGTTTTATAAAATTTCAAACCAAATCATGAATTTTGGTTTGCTCTGGTTTGGATTAATATTTTTAAGTTTTTATTTCATTGTGAATTAGTGTATGAGATTTTATAATTTGAAAAAAGTAGCAATTAACTATAGAAGTTGAGTGAACATTTTATTTGATAGTGAATGATATAACATGTGGAAAAAGATATTTTTTCCTGGATTATTTTTGAATCAAACAACTAAGAGGTGTCTTTTTTAGATGGTCATACCAATGTAGTTACTAAGAGGTGTTCCCTCTTTATAATATAGCACAGATATAGTACAGATAAGAAAAATACCATAAATTAACATACTATGAAAAATACCATAATTTTACAACTTTAGACAAAAAGCCTAACTTTTTTAGGTTGTGGAATCAAAATACTTATAAAAGTTACAAATTTTGCAACTTGAAAAAAAAATCCTAAATTTATTTGTGTTGAAATCTATAATAAATAAATTCTCAATGTAATTAGACGTCTTAGAAAACTCAAGAATAATATAATACAAACTAAAAATCAAATAAATTATTTTGTATCCAAGAAAAATCAGAATTAATTAATAAAACATATTACATAATTTTTTATATTATTGTAATAGGCTCAAATCCAAATCAGGCAGATTGGTTTGGTTTCTAAACACCTCTAGTTCACGGCTTTGAGCAAGGAACATGTGAAATTTGAAAACAATGGGATAATGTTGTACCTGAACGGTTGCAAAGTACCTGTAAGGCTGAAAAAATGATAAAAGATTGTTACGCTGTAATAATTAAATAAAAAATTGAGTGAATTTTTTTCATCAGGAAAAGGGTCATTTCTCTTTTATTGGTTTGATTAGGGATATTGATCTATTGAAGGAATTCTTCTCTGAAAGGGATCAAAGATTAATCTTATCGATTTCTTTAAGTCAGCACATGTGTGATGATAAATGGATGTGGGCAGAGGAACCCAAAGGCGAATACACAGTCAAGAGTGGTTACAAATTCTTAATGAATGACACTGTGTTAGTCCCTGTTGCGCAAAATTTCGATTGGAAGCTTATGTGGAAGTTAAAGATGCCTGCTAAAGTTAAAAACTTTTTCTGGAGACTTTTTTCCTCTTGTCTTCCAACTAAAAAAGCTCTCATATCTCGTAGGGTGAATGTGGAGGAGTGGTGTTCCTTATGTCTACATGAGCCTGAAGATGACTTCCACGCTTTAGTTGCTTGCCCTTTTGCTCGAAATGTCTGGAGTCTTACTTCTATAGGGAGTCACCTGTCAGATTCTCGTTCTATTTTGGATTGGTGGAATCAAGTTGTCATGCGTCGTGAGCATACAGATATTGAAGTTGCTTCAACAGTACTTTGGTTTATTTGGAAGAATCGAAATGATGTCGTTTGGAATGGCAGGTGCAAGCCCGCAACTTCTATTTTTCATTCAGCGATTCAGCTTTATTCCCAATGGAAGGCAGCCTCTTTTTCTTCTGCTCTCCATAATCAGCCCACTCAGAGTTCTCGCATCAGTACTTCGCAGCCTCCAACGGATATTTTTCTGAAATGCAATACAGATGTTGCGGTGTTTGAAGGAGCCGAGTACATCGGCTTTGGTTGCATTCTGAGAAATTCTCAAGGATTGGTGATAGACGCGTTGTATGGCAAAGTAAGGGGGTATTTCTCTCCGGCTACTGCAGAAGCTATTTGCATTAGAGAAGCGCTTAGTTAGATGAAGGGCAAGGGCTTAACGCATATTTTTGTGGAATCTGATGCCAAAATAGTGATTGATGGGCTCAACAATATGAAACCATATTCTTCGAGTTTGGGACTGGTTCTAAATGATTGTATAATCCTTTCTAAGGATTTTCCGTATTTTTCTTTTGCTTTTGCGTTTAGATCAGCGAATCAGGCAGCCCATGCCTTGGCAAGGGAAGCTGTTTCTTTGACTGATCGGGGGAGATGGGTGGCACCATCTCCTGCTTTGATTTCCAATGTAACTATTCCGAATTTGGTTTAATGTTATTCCGTGTTTGTTTAAAAAAAAAAAAAAAAGTGTCATTATACAATTTGTTACCAATTGGCAATTGCAACTATAGTTTGAAATTGCTTGGAAAATTTTAAATTGTCACTAATGTTGGCTTATCTAACAGCAGATAAATTATAAACAATAATCGAGAATTTTAATTAGAACATTTCATCATTCCACAGAGCTGAAATTGAAGGCTAACATTCTGCATTGACATTCTTTGAGAAAACCATAGAATTCAAATTCACTCTAAAGGAAAAATTGCACATTGATTTTGTCAATAAACTTTGTATCGACTCAAAAATTTTAATGAAAGGGAATGATTTAAAATTTACTACATAGTCCTCTGGAACAAGAAGATAGAACTATCTTGTAACATTGCTTGAACGGCATGTCAGAAGCTGAACAAATTTGAGACACAATAAAAGAAAGACACTGTCCTCACTCCTCAAATGCGTATTCACATTTTTTTATTGATCAATAAGTTCTGTATGGCTCAAATTCAAAATTAAAACATGAAGAAACTAAAAGAGGTTATGTATGGCTCAACCTGGAGACTCGAGCTTCATCATCGGCTTGAGGTCGGAAGTGATTGAACAGCAGCTAGAGGGTTCACCTGGTATGAGAATGCAAGTTGCCATAAGTCCAATAGAGAGTTTTTCATGGACAGAACCTTCTTGGTAAGAACCCTATAAATTAGACAAGAAACGATAAGATGCCACAAATATATGTTTTCCACGTACGCTCACACCCTATGCCATAGTCTGATGAATAAAAGGATAGATATCAAAACTGTACCCGTTAAGTTTTTTCCCAAATGGGCAGAATAGAAACCAACAAACAGGTGTTGGCCTCTATGCATATGGTGGAGTTAAGGGCAGATCAATAGGGGACAGAAGGGACCAAATGGACACAAAAGATTCTAAATTATATACATTGTTTGTCTTAAATTGCAAGTTTTGCCATTCCCAACTTCATTAAGAATAACTGACTCTTTCAAAAAAAAAAAAAAAAAAAAAAGAATAACTGACATTTTGCCTAGGAAGTGCAACAGTACCACCAGAAATATAACCACCAATGCCTGATAAAAATGGAAGACTGGTATGTGTTCAGGTCGGCTATGGAAATTAAGCTATGAGCCCGATATCATTTGGAACTAAAGGAGCGTGCTTATTTACATTTGATGACTAATTGCCTCCGCATGAAACACCAGGAAAAAAAACCTTACCTCTTCAAAGCAGTATGCTTTTTCCTTGTGAAATAATACAAGAGCAATAACAGTGCAGCAAGTAAAATTTTCCCACTTGGTACAGCTAATCGAGTATTACGGAACTTTAAATTGATGGTAGGAAACCACCAGATGCACGGAGCTCTTTGTCGAGACAATTTCAGAATTTCTTCTTTTGTTGTACTCCCTCCGTTGGAAAGATTTATGGTTTCAAATCCTTTCAGATGTCCATTATATGGCTGTTGATCTTGTAAAGTGTCATATTTGGCATTACATTCATCTGGAAGATGAGGTGATGCAGAAGTTTGGGATGAACTTGCCATAGAAAAATTCAACGAATTCAATCTCCTCAAAAGTTCCTGAAATATTCATGATTAGAGGTGTAACGCTCTTGATTGTATCATGTCATATATCATGTAATCCGTTATTTTAATACCTAAACAGAAATTTAAAAAAAGATGAATGCTAAATCAAGAATGAAATCCATGCACACGCATGGGAAGTTTCTATGGAGTATTATCTATATTCCATACATTAGGTGGCTTACAGCAAATTGCATTTCTCGGTGTTTATGAAGAAATGATATCACCATAAAACTTGAGACTAAGATAAGCAACCCTTTCATTCAATGTCCGTATTCTTACAAGGAGTCCTTTGGCTTTCAAGGCACAATTTCTCCACTTATATCATATAGTTATAAGCTTGAGAAGGAAAACATTCCTGTCACTAAAAATTTCAAAAGACTTTAGTAACAACAGTGATGAATATTATGCTCTCTATTGACTGAAATTGTGTAAGAATTGGGTAAAAATGGGTCCCAAAGGATAAACATTTGGACATACTTCAAAATGGTTAGAAAGCACCAGAAGTAGGTCATTAAGAGCCCATACGGTAAGAAGTTCTAGTTTCATTAGAAGTTTCACATTTCTTGAAACTCTAATCAATTTTGGAACTTGAAAGAGGATAGTCAATTTCAGAGTCACAAAAATAGTGGCAGAAGAATCCACTGAAGTTGAAGTGAAACACAAATGCATCAACATAATTGTCAGAAGGCATACAATTTTGACTTGTGGGGATGAGTAAGATGCAGAACCAAAAAGGTGCACTGCAATATGTGCACTCCAATCACTAAAATTAATCCACAACAATGGAGTGATAATTATTTGTGTAAACCATGACAACTTTTAACAAAAACCATTAAGCCTGAATATCTCAGTGAATGCTTATTAAATGAGCTAAATGCTAAGGACAAGTTTTTCCACTTCGCATGTCTCTCAAAGTACATTAAAGCATTCTAAATTTTACCTGACGCTTCTCCATGGGTAGCATAGCCTTCTCAACCCAAGAGATGGCTAGATCCATCTCCTTCAATGTCATGGTAAGAAGTGTTATCACGTATAGCTCAACAACTTGTAAATATTCGTCCACTCCAACAGAATAACTAACGCAAGATCCTTCTGTGTCAGAAGAACAAAATTCTTCACTCGGGAGGGGATAATATCGATCATCCACATATCTCCAGTTGTCAAGAAATTCCTCAAGAGAGGCTTGAACAGTAGCCGAGGGACTTTCTGACATGTGAAAACACACCCTGAAGGACAGGGAAGCTGCTTAGACCATGAACCATTGCCGCAGATAGAAATACTGGGGAAAGAAGGGAATATAATATGCTAATTGGTTAAAAGTATTACTTTTATTAGCAATTCTGCAGATACAGGTTAATGATGATTCTTTACAGGGCGGGTGGTCTAATTCCATACCTAAATCCCCAAACAAAGGTGAAGTGGTTCTACTAATCCAGAACAAAATCATAGAAAATCAAACACTGGAAATAAAATCATGAATATACTGTACAAAAACTAGGAGATACCCGGTCACGAAAACTTGAACAGGAATGGCGGCGAGCGAACCAAACAATGATTTGAGCTCGTTCAGTATTTCAGAAGTCCTGCAAATTACGCAACAGAAAAACCCGGCTCGGAATTCAAGAATACTCTCATGTAACTAAGACCTACAACATTAAAGATGCATTCTTTCCCAATTCTAATCTTTACCTTTGCAACTGCTTCAAGGACTGCACGAGAACCATGCCTGCTGATTCCAGCATATCACCCCACTCATTTCCGCATCTCTCCAAATCATCGCAGCCCCTTTTACCGGGATTATAACTTTCAAGGCATCGCCGCAAAACGGTGGAAGATGACGAAGCCGCTTCATCGAACATACAACAAACAAGAAAGCTGTAATGTACATATGTTAAAATACGTGAGAATTTATCGGGAAAAATAGCTCGAGTACCACCGTGACATGAAAATTTATGAAATTTTCGAATCAATAACCTCTCTGCGCGTTCAATTTCTTCCCAGATGGGCGTCTGTGCAACGATTTCGGCCATTGAGCGTGTATGTGCGTGCGTTGGTGTGCTTACTGAACTTACATATGCGACTTCAACTCTATAAGACTTTCTGCATTCTTTTTTTCCTCATTAATTTATTTATTTATATTAAAATAAGGTAATATTGTAATTGTAAAACTGATTGAGGGTCATATTGTAATTTCCATATTTTTTGTTTTTTTATTTTTTTAATTGTAATTTCTGGATTTGGTCATACCAATTTACAAAAGAAATTTCTTTGTTAGGCTAATTCATAATGTAATATATCTAGTATGTAGTATAAGTATAGAGATATTATATTTTCGATATATAATACAATAACACTCTACACTTATGTAATTACTCTATAATTTTTGGTTCACCTGAAACACCCACTTATATTTTTATGAAATACATGTATCGCGTGTGTCACGATCCGCTGTGTATATGTATATATATATAAACCGGAAAATAATTTTCAAACACAATATGTGTCGAGGATTTTACGTTGGATTTTTTTAACACGATGTTTTAAAAATATTATTGATTTAATGTGAAATGTTTTGTTCATTCTCGTAGAGGGTGAAATGTCATTATTCTCTAAAAATATAGGAAGATAAATGCTAGCTTCTGTATTTTGGTTAGATGATTAATGCAAAATATATTGTGATTCATGATTTTTTGTACCGTTAATCTTTTGGATATGTACTTGGTAAAACATTGAGTTTAATGCAACAACCTGTCAATCTTGATTTGATCATAACTTTTTGGGTTTTAATTAGAAATTTGATGATAAAAAAAATCCATTTTTCTTGTTCTGGACTTCTTTTTATCTTTCTCCAAAAATTTAATTGATTGCTAATTGATTTTAGATTCATCATGCACACTTTAACTTCGATAGTCGCATATAACTACCATCTATGATCTACGAAAATTAGTTATTCTTTATTATATATTTATTGCTACTGTATATATAATACAGGAGTACGTACAGGAGTACGTAATGTTAAATATATGGAGTCATATTATCATTTTAGATTTTCTTAAAACACTCTTATCTTATCAAATCAACTACATAATTCTACTATGTTATAATATATATATATATATGTGTGTTTTTCTCGTATCATTTTAATTTTAAAAATTAATAAATTTTATTTTAAATTTTGTATATATATTTTTTTTTACGAAACACATGCATTGAATAAATAGCAGCTGATGGATATGAGATGCACACTTGATTTTAAAAGGTTTAATGGTTATTTTCTTTATTTTAAAAAAAGAAATATAAAATGTTATTTTTTTAGCATAATATAAAATGTTATTTGGTGATAAATAAATAATTGTGACGCTCCAATCTGGATTTTTTTTTAAAAAAAAAACACTAATTGATGTACACACATACATATATGTATTTAAATTTAAATACATTAATATGTGATATTTACTATATCATTCAAGTAATTGATGAACTTTGGTGAATACCAACAAAGAGCAACACAAATTAAATATAGTAATAACAAGGAAAAAAAACAATTTTTTCACACTTTTCGAATGTGTATTGTTGGTTAATTGGAGTGTTTGTAGGATACTTTATTCTTTTATTAATAATAATCATGTGTAAACTTAATCTATAGATCCTGAAAGTATTTTTTCACATCAAAATTTATAGGAGATCAACTAGTTTCTTTTACCTCTATATAACGTAGCCCCTGGCGTGTAAACCCATGATTGGTTAAAATCAGTGGGCCTCACGTAGCGCCCACTAATTTTAACCAATCATGCTCTGTCACACCACCCCAGAGCAGTGTCCTTTGGGATGACATAGAACTTTCTCATTAAAGGATGATGGGATATACTTGAGATGTTGAACTTCCATATTTTTTTTGGACTATACTTAATTACTATGAATTTTTCTGCATTAATATTAAGCCAGCTGGAAGATTTATTGATGTAAAAATGGACTTAAATGGATTTCCTTGATACTGATATGTAATGGATGGAATTAATGAAATGTCTCAGGGCAGTAAATGAAAGCCCTTAAATTTTTTGCCACGTGCTATTTTTCATGAATTTTAAGGATGTCTAGTAGGACATGTAAAACAAGGTTTAATCTATGCTATTGCCCGAATGAGAATTTAACGGTCCACATTTTTTGTATTTGAGATGTTCACATGAAACAAGGTTTAGTCTATGCTATTGGCTGAATGAAAATCTAACGGTCCACATTATTTGCATTTGAGATGTTCACATGAACATCCCAAATGCAAAAAAATTAAGCTCTTGGATGCACATGGGCAGTGCCCACCGTAAAACAAATCTATATACAAAAATATTTTTAAATCCATTTTCATGGCTTTTAAATATTGACCAGGAAAATTTAGAACATGGAGTGAAGTTTTATAAAATTTAGGCTTATTCATAAGTTGTTAGAATTTTATAAGTTAAGAATTCGACCAATTGGAAAATTTTTTATGTAAAATATGTATTCGATAAAATATCTTGACACATTATTCTCTAAATATAATATTTAAACATTAGCTAAAATTTTCAATTATTTTTTTTGGGTACATGGACACTGTTTTAGTGAATCTTGTTTGAAATTAAAAAGTCAGTTAAGACGAGTTTTTATGCTATATACATATACATATACACATATATATAACTAATTAATCTATTATTATCATGTGGTCATCATAATTTTATGTATTCTAGGTACTTGGTGAAATTTATTTATATGGTATATATCTCAGAGTTTAAATTCTAAAATAAAATTCAAGTAAAACAAGAGTGCGCTTGAACGAAAAACTTTCAAATTCATGTATTTCTATTATAATTTTATCGTTAACAATAAAACATAACGAAATTTTAAATCCGTAACTCAGTTATTTACACATTAGTTATATATAAATTACAATTTAAAATGAATTTCAAATAACTCGAAAGAACTTGAAATTCATCTAATTAACATGAATTACTATATAAATATAAAAATAATGAATTTAATGTTAATGATGTTACTTCTTTAAACAATAAAAACACAACACAAAGAGAATTTCATAATACTTGATAGCAGCTCCATAATAATAATGATAGTAGTAGCAACAACAAGCCACATGTTAATTACGTCATAATTAATGCTGATTGCAATATTAATAATATTATGATAATAGGAATTGCATTGACCCTAGACTAGAGATAATTACAAAGCTCGAATAGTAAGTTAACAAGGTGGACTTTCATTTTGGTATATGACTCGAGATTTGTTTTATAGTAAATTTTTACCATTGTGCCATTGTATATTACATCATACAATGATTTCACATTGTATTGATCATATTGATAGTATTTTATTGCATGTTTTATTATACATGAACACTATTTATATATGATTATTTATTTATGCACTGTTGTGACTTGTGAATGAATGAAATAGTGATTAATTTAATTTGGGTCATGGGCAATGGTTAATGAACCGAAAATTGAGTATTTTAACAACGCGATCTCGTGTTAAAATACGTCAAACAAACATGTTATCAACCCGAGTATGTGATTTATCTGAACAACATAATTTCGATCCAATCCTATGAGCTCACATTGATTTTTAAATTATTGATGGTATAAATTCTACTTGATTACGTGGATAAAAGTGCTAATACATTGGCTGGCGAAAGTCATCTCTTTAATTAGCCCACGATATTCATTCTACTATAATCACGCACAATGACCGTCTTTTTATTGAGACCACATTGGATTATAACGTTTCTCGATTCTTTCAAGTCAATACATTGAATTATTGTACCACCATAATATAGTTTGACTTGTTATTATACTTGAGCCAAATTTGTTCCATCGCTAAGTTCTCAATGACTCAAAATCGATTTCTTATATATTATTGTAAATAGCAGACACCGAATCACAAAATCTGAACCATATAAATTAGAAATGTGAAAAGTATTTCAGCTGAAAATTGTATCAGATCGTACGAGCAATCGTCAATCGTCGTCTATAAAGATAAAGATGATAATAAAAAAAATAATAGTAAAAATGAAAAAGAAGGTATGGGATCGCAATAAGAGCAATTTGCCCAAAAATCCCCAAATATAAATATGTTTTGCTTTGGGCTTCCTAGTCATAAAATGTGGTACAACATCATACATCATGTGATACAAAACCATATAACATGTGGTACAAATTAACAAAAATTGTGGTACAAAAAACTGAAAGAATGGCTAGGGAGTGCAGAGCAAAACATATTTGCATTGAGGATTTTTCAGCAATTTACAGTCGCGATAATATCGAATAATATTTTATAAGTTTGAAATTTCAATAATTAAATGAAGCTAATAAGTGAACCCCTTCCTTGAAACATTGGTATATGGAAAGCCATTCTCTCCTCAAATTTCAAAAACAGAAAGCCAACCGCCAAAACTCATAGATCCCCAAATTCACACACACACACGTACGGACGGGTGAGATATCCTTGAACTCCGCTTTTGACTTCTTTTTCGTTGTACTGAGATTCCTTCTTTTTTGATGTTTCTTTTCATTATTCTATCTTCAAATTTGAATTTGAACGAATCCGATCGAATGTAACATTTCATAATGCCTACGCAACCTTTACTTTTTTGCTGTTGTTTTTTTCACCTGCCGTGAAAGCTCAAAATGGCTGGTCTCTCGAGTAAGTTTTCACTTCATGTGTGGCGTTCTTGGACCCATAAATTGTCCAGAGAATGATTATATTTTCATTTTTAGGGATGATTATATAACTCTGAGAGTGAGGTGTGTGTTTCTGTTCTTTCAGCTCATAGTCTACTGCTTATTCTAGCTCGATTTTTGCATCCATGCAATTTGAAGTATTGTCTTCATGCAATTCTTATCCTAATTATTTTGATACATATTTCTATTTTGGTTTAAACATTATGCAGGAATGTCGATTTTTATTGCATTGTGATTTGACTATTCAATCGATAGTTTTGGAAAAAGTTGCGATTTCTGTAGATGGTTTTCTTAATTTGAATACCTAACGTGTTTTTTTTTTGGTTTGCTTGGCGTGTTCTGTTTAAAAACTGAAGGGCGCAGTCATGAAAGAGGGAAGCTTATGAGTTTGTGTCTGAGTTAAAACTCGAGCTATTATGGGCCCTTAGACGCAAGGTGAATAAAGATGAAGTCACAGGTAAATATGGTGAAAGGGAAAGCTAGTTCGAGAATGACCGGTCAGCAAGCAGCTTTTGAGCTGAAACAAAGAGTGGTTCTTGCGCTTAACAAGCTTGCAGATAGGGACACTTGTCAAATTGGGGTAGAGGAGCTCGAGAAAACCATCCAAAGTTTGCCTCATGATGGAGTTGCTCCATTCCTGTCCTGCATATTGGACACAGAGTCTGAGCAGAAATGCGCTGTTCGCAAAGAATGCATTCGCCTGATGGGCAGAATGGCAACTTTTCATGAGATTCTGGTGGCACCTCATCTTGGTAGGATGGTAGCTAGCATTGTCAAAAGGTTAAAGGATACCGATTCTGCTGTGAGAGACGCGTGTGTAGAAACACTGGGTATCTTGGCTTCCAAATTAAGTGGTAATAGGGTTGAAACAGATGGCATTTTTGTGGTGCTAGTGAGGCCACTTTTCGAAGCCTTGGGTGAGCAGAACAAACAAGTGCAATCTGGTTCGGCATTGTGTTTGTCGAGGGTCATTGACAATATTCATGATCCTCCACCCTTGGTTTTGCAGAAGATGTTGGCAAGAACAATCAAGTTGCTGAAGAATCCGCATTTTATGGCAAAACCAGCAGTCATCGAACTGAACAGGAGTATCATTCTGGTTTGACTCTGCCCATGACGCCTGTATTTGCCCTATACTTTTGCTTCTTCATTCACATCTGGTTTATAATTAATTCATCCAATTTGTGTGATGTAATATTCAAGATCTCATTTACTCATCTGCTGCCAAATCTATTGCCGTAACTATAATCATCATGTTCTACATCGTGTGTTGAATTTTAGTCGATCCAATCCCGTGTTTTTCATACCTATGTGATCAAGTTGGTGTGGTTTCCGTAGTAGAATAAAAGGTGTCATTTTAATTATCGCTATTTGACTCATTCTAGCCCTCAGTAAGTCAAGATGTTTCTAATGTCGATATGGAAAAAACTTGTGAAACCTCTTAAATGATTTCAATATTGAACCTTGGGCATCGATACATAGTTCTTGTTGTTGGGTTCTGTACATGTCACATAATTAGAATGATTCACTTGGCTTCATCAAATTATACAAGTCTTGGTAGAGAATATACCCGCAGATACTGCAAGATTGAACATTTGAAATGCAACAAGTGGTCAACAAATAGATCACGGTGGAAAATTTAAGTAAGTTTTAAGAAAGCTTTAACAGTCTAACTTTCTCTTAGAAGATGCTTACATCTCGAGACTCATCTACCCTTAGATTGGTCTCACAATTTCCCACAACACATTCCAAAATTTGATATTGACAGTATACTGTTGTCTGGTAGTGATGAATTGTACTTGAGTCAAATTTTGTTTTCTTGTCAAATGTTCTAGGCTGGTGGTGCTCCTACGCCTAGTTCACTGAGTGCTGCTCTGACAAGCATCCAAGAAGCCATGAAGAATAGCGAGTGGGCAACTCGTAAGGCGGCCTGCACTGCGCTAGGAGATATAGCTTCTTGTTTAGTATCTTCTTTGGGCACATTTCGTAACACTATCATCTGTTGTCTTGAATCATGTCGTTTTGACAAGGTTGGCTGTATTATTTAACATGTCATAACTAAGTGGCTTAATTTCGTAAAAATAAGATCTGCAATTTCATATATCTTTTCCCTTCTGAATAGGTGAAACCAGTGAGGGATGCAGCTTTGCAGGCCTTGCAACTCTGGAAAAGTATTCCTGGTTCGGTTACACCTGAACCTTCTGAAGCTGGATCTTCTGTCAAAGGTATTATGATCAATGCCACGTTCTTCGATCATTACAGATTACCATTGGCAAAGATTTTAGGCCAGTCTCTAAAAATTGTTGATTGTCTCGGCGTCTTGATATTTTTTACCGGGATATTTCTTTCCAAGTACTTCAATGGTACCAGGTGTAAGTTTGAGCTGAATGTTCATGTATGGAATTATTTGTGTGGATTTAAACCAATAATTGTACACTTCTAAAGTTATTTTAGCTTCTTTTTTAAACAAAGCTAATTTAAGAGCGATATTATGTTTGCAAAGTAACAATTGAATGAAATTTTGAACCATATACTTTGTTTATATTCACTTAATGATCAAGAATTTTTTATGTAATGAATGTGAGTCTGCTATAGGTCCACACACACAACTAGGAGAATGGGAAGTAAAATACAGAAAGGTACTAGTTAATTTTCTATGTGCTGTTTGTACTGAAGCTGATCCATCTAGGTCCACTTTATTTTCTGGGTTTGGAATTCTGATTGACCCATACGAACTTGCTAGTATATTTTCAATTCCATATATTAAACTTTTTGATCTCTTATAGGTACTTCCTACATATCTGACTATGGTGATATTACCAGTTCCAGTGGCTCAAAGCTAAAGGATATTAAACAGTTGAGATCTGCTTGTGAATTGGCTAAGAAAAGAGTTCCTCTATCATCCAGAACAGCTGGCGGAACTAACATTGAGAATTCTCAGCAATCTGGAACAAATGACTGGCAAATAGAAATTGCAATTCCAAAGACTCAAAATTTCTCAGTATCAGAGAACCAGTATGATGAATCTGAGGGTAGCTCTGTTACAAAGAGATGTGAAAAGATTTTTACTAATGTTAGGAGTACTAAAAATATTGGATATAATTATGTAGAACTTGATGACAAACAGGAATGCTCTTCTGCGTCCACTCTTTTCACGGAAAGCATCAAATCAAAGGTTGTTCCTATCCATTGTGATGCTTTTGATGATGCCAGTTTGGTGAAGTCAACTGGAACTAGTCAAAGGTTTGCAAATGATGAAGCTAGTATTGAAGAGCAAAGATACTTGGCTAAAATGCATGATCGTAGGAGCTTAGATTCCACAGTTACAGAATCTACTTCGCAAATTATGCGCGGTTGTTGCTTAAAGACTGAAAAAGATTTGATGCTCATCAGAAAACAGCTTTTGGAGATTGAAAATAAGCAATCAAATTTGATGGATATGCTAAAGGTAATAACTAAATAGTTTCTTGTTCTGTTTCTTTTGCGTTTTCTTTGCAGTAGATGCCCAGCTACCGTTAAGGAAAATGATCAGGATATTTTGTAAACACACAATTGCCTTGTGCAGGATAGTGTTTATAAAGGAAGCACAAGCACCTCAATGTTAAACAGCAAACTTTAAACGTCATACATTATTCTCACTGTGCTTTATGAGGTATATTTTGTCTGGAAATTGAAACATGGCTTATGCAAATATAATATAAACAAAGCTAATAACCCTATTAAGTTTTCCAAAGTATTCTTTGGTAAATAAATGGAACTTGAAACAGGTCGTAAGCTTTCGTCATGCCATGAGTTTAGAGCAAATAATTTTATAGTTAGTTTGTGCTGCCATGAATGTAAGTATTTGAGTGTTGAAATGAAGAAGTTATTGCAAAAGGCTTATTCCCATGTTTTATATTGTTCGCACCTCAATCCGCCAGTCCCAGGGAAAAACCTGCACCATTTTCTTTCACTTCAGAATCAATCTTGTGGGGGAGGTAGAAACAAATTCTTTTCTCAAAACCTTAGCAATCTGTGATCATCTAAATCCTCTGCTATTTATTCAGGCATTTACAACCACAATAAAGGATAGCATGTCCGTGGTACAGTTGAAAGTGTCAAATCTTGAATTAGTGGTTGACAAAATAGCACAAGAATTTGTTCACGGAGGAAGACATTCAGATGTGCTGGTGACCAAAGTTCTGAAAAGTAGTCCTAGCATTGTTTCCCCCAGAATTTCTGGGAATACCCCTAGGGCCTCTGTCGAGAGTAATGGGAATCCTCCATTACCTCCAACTAAACATCCGGGAGGAATATGGGAGAACACATTTATCAGGGGGAGAGCAAATGGTTATGGGAAACAAAACTCAGACATGTGGTCTGACGCTACTCCTAAGCTAAGCAACAATTCTTTTGGGAAAAACAACACTCCAGCAAGCTTTTGTCCAGAAATTTATGAAGGCCAAACACGAACAAATGGCAATATCTTTGATTCAAGTCCCTGCATTAAGTCAAGACTTAATAAAATGGAAGCTAAGAAGAACCCGCGGAAAGTAATCAATGATTGCATCTTGGACGGGGATCTTGACTTTGCGTATGAAGAAGCTCTTTGTTCAAGGAATGAATTCCTTTTGTTTGAGCTCCTAGATAAAACAGGTCCGGTTCTGGAAAATTTATCTCAAAAGACTGGAAATGAGCTACTAAGCACATTGGCAAAGTTCTTATTGGAGCAAAGATTTGTGAATTCTATTATTCCATGGTTTCAACAGGTAAGTCTTCCTATTTGCAAAATATTTTAAATTCAGGAGATAGCCATTGCATGTTACAGTTTCATCACATAGCAATTGCTAGTAGAGTTGAGGCAGGTGCTAGGATATCATTGGTCCTAGGCACGAAAGCTAGGTAAGGTGCACCCCTAATTGAACTGAGGCGCACTGAGGGAAATATACTATAATATCAATTTCTAGGAAAACTTCAATACATATCATCCTATTGCTAAACATGTATACATTCATTAATTTGTAGGTGAAAAGCATTGATATTCACCTTCCATTTGATTTAAAGTTCACTATCCTTGCATTTATGACACATTTAAAGGTTTGACGAGCCTTTAAAGTGCAACAAAACTCGAAACCGGGCGCTGTTTGTTGGACTGTTGTGCCTTGGCTTGCATCTAGGCACAATGGGGATTGGCTGAGTCTTTCTGCATCATGAGCCTAGACGCAGGCCTTGAGGGATTATAATAACTATGATCACAACTATTCTTCACTAGCCAAACAAGCTTCCATTAAGATATAAAATCATCATGTAGGTGGCATGGATCTTGCGAATAAGTTAGGTTTGTTAATTATGTGGCAGAATTTGTTTCTCTATTCAATTTCATCTTATTCTTGACTACTTTTGGTGACTTTGCGTTTGGTCACAAACTTTTCCGGGCAAAATCATATACAAATGCAATAGTGCAATGCTTATTCTAGAAGTATGGCTTTCACTTTTTTACTGCTAGTCACAGGAAGTAAATGACGAAAACCTGTATTATGCTTTCTAAACAATGAAAGGTGACAAAGTACTGAAGAACTGGTTTTGTTGATCTAGATAGCATGTACAAGAAAAATATTAGGGAAGTTTTGTTTTTCCAACTAAGCACGCTGTTTGTCAGACTCTCATATTTGTTTACATCTCAAATTTTTACTTTAGATCTACCATATACCTGCAGAGTCACAGTATTTATGTTTCCTCAGTTAGTGCTAGATGATTTTCAGTTCAATAATATAAATTCAAAGCTTCATCTCTTGTGGTGTCACTTGTAATTGAACTGTCACAAATCATGGTCGATTTAACTGTTAGGACATCATGATCCAGATTTTTTAGTTTTAGCATTAACAATTCTATCAATCACATAATTTTCTTTTTTAGCTTGTGGACCTCTGTAACATCCATGGACCAACTTACTTGGCGCTCTCTGCAAAATTAAAACGAGACCTTATAGCTTCAATCCAGGAATCTGCGAACGTCGATGGTTTCAAGCCTGCAGAAAGGAAATTTTTTATTGAGCTTGCAAAAATGATGCGTCACATTTGGGGTTAGAAAATGCTTCATCTATGATTCTTAATGGTCCTCTCTTAGTTCGTTTGTGTATTTTATTTCAAAATATAAAGTTTGTTCTATAAAGATCTAATCATCTAAATCTGTTTCAGAAATATTGTGAATCAGATCAAGTTTCTGAATCTTTTTTAAAATTCTTAAATGGTTCTCCAGTTCAACTTTTCAGGAAGATGCATTGTTTTGTATAAATTGACTTGTCACGGATGTGATAATCTTATATTAACTTAAGAACCACAGCAACTCCAAACCTATCTAGTTTAGAGTTTATGCGACATGAATTTGTATAGGAGATATAGAAGAAGAGTTATGGAAGTTGATGAGATAGAAGTAAAGCCTTTGGTTTGTTTCTTGTCTTTCTTGATTATTGTGTTAGGAAGAGAATACTGTCTACAATGTTCAAACAACCGTGTAACTGAGTCTTTTAATCAACGTTCAATGTGCAATCCCGGGAAATTCACGTGTTTTAGTGACTCGTGACTTTTAGTTAAGATAAAAAAACCTGTCACTTCCTGATTCTGGTGAGAGACAAAAATGCCATACACCTATGTATATCTACATTCTTGTCTTGCTGAGTTGTTTCTCAGGTTGAACAGTGAAACTCTTTGAACAACAATAGGGGCAAGGTCCAGCGACACTAGCATAAAACAATTTACTAAACATTAGTATTCAGTTATGGATCTAAAAGAATCATATTTCAACTCCCAAAAAGGAAGTTTGTTCTTGTATTTAATGACCCAAAGATCTCATTTGTTCTTTCTCTGCAGGAAATGGACCTGCTAACAAATTCACTCAAACAAGCATGCCATAAGTGTGATGTTGTCGATCGAGTGAGTGACACTGGATCTGTCGACGACTCCTTGTAAGAAACTGATATAAAAATCAATGTCTGCTGAATATTTTATCTGAAAAATCAGCTAATATGCTTGAAATATTTCCCCACGTATTACCGATTTGCTTATTATTATAAGAAGTTGTGGAATACTGTTCTGCCCAAATTGTTATGAAGCTTGTAGTTCTGTATGTCTTATTTCAGATGTTTACTTCGATTTCTTGTCCCATTCTTTAAAAATGCAATAAGTAATCACAATTATCAAAATTCTAAGATTGCCCATTAATCGTGTCAGGATGCGGTTGGATTGAAAGTGATTTCAAATTTGTAGTTTAAATAATTCATTTCATTTGATGTGAAGTACTGTAAAGTTCAAGTAATGGTCGATAGACCAGTTAAATGGTGGAGAAAGCAATACCTAGACTATTTTCTGATTGTATAATAACTTTAATTTTTATAGACCAGCTGGTTTCTGAGCAATTTCCTATCAAAAGTTTATGTTATCTTGGAAAAATGATGTGTGGTCGGTGTTATATCTTTACTGACAAGTTTAAGATATTCAACTAATTCATTGAACTTGGTATGCAGTCAATGTAAGGACAAGAAATTGGGTATATTTAAATTTCGTTTGGGATTTGTTAAAATGCTGTGAAAAGATGCGAAGATTTTGCTAATCTGTATAACTATTAGAAGCATTTCGATATAATATAAAAGCTTATCTCGTTTTTTCTTCCTTTCCAAATTTAGTTCCTACTGAAAAGGGTTGAAATTGTTTGAGCATAATTTTTGTGAGATGATATAATTCCGTTATCGATCAAAGATATGTAATTAGAGATTTTTGTGGCACAGAATATTGTAATCATTATAATTGTTTAATGCATTTGTGGCACAGAATATTGCAACATGAATTTGAAACACAGGCAAATGATATCATTTTCGAAAATGACTACTTTGACAATTTGTTCGTCTATGAATAAGAAATATTTTTGGAAATATACAAAAAAATAATGATTACGAAGAGATTTCAGAAGTAGATCTTAAATCCATGAGAACTTTCAAAATATGGAGTTTATTTTTCGGACTAGAATAAATGATAATTAAAATTTTGCATGTTATGCCATGTTTGAGAAAATGCTGTGTCAAGTTGTTGCATCCAAATCTGTAACTATTAATATGATGTATGCCAAATATATAAAATCGTCAAATATTTTCAAAAAAAAGGAATAAAAAAGAAACTTAACAACTGAACTAGACACATGAGAATCCGAAATCTTCATTCCTGAAAAGAACGACAAAGAAAGTCCTCCTTCGGAGGCTCACTCTTGCTCCTTCCATTAACATGTTTAGCCTTTGCATGCTCGGTTTCTCGATGGCTCTCGCTTTTCGTTATGTCCAGCTTCTTCCCCATCGGAGTGTCTGACAACGTTTTCGGAACCTCATAAAGTGTTACGACGGCACCTCCATTCAGTAGGATCGTTTCTTCTTCATTAGCTTCTTGTGCCACAAGGGGCTCGAGAATTTCGATTACTTGGCTCATTACAGGCCTTCCTTTCGGGTTTTGACTTAGGCATTGATATGCTAGATGGGCCACTTTCATCAGAACTTTTGTGGAGTATTGCCCTTCAATTCTAGGATCAAGTATTCTCAAAAGCTTCTTGTTGTGGTTGAGGATTGGACGAACCCACTCGACGAGACTATGCTCTCGACTAGGCCTGCTTTTATCCATTGCACGCCTTCCAATCAGCATTTCAAGTAAAACGACCCCAAAACCATAAACATCGCTTCGTGCGGTTAGATGTCCTGAAAATTGGTGTAAAAATAATTGTAGCATCAGTCTTGAATTCTTGATATAATGAGAGTCTTTTAAAATTCACTCGCGCACCCTGTGCGACTCAACACTGAAGGCCTATATTTTGGAAAGACCGACAAATATACCACTGGTTTGTTTGATTGGTCACAAGAGATCTTGCTATATTCAAATTGATACCAAATATTACATGTCAAAACAGGTACTTTTGAACATAAAGCTAGATACCAGTATGCCAACATAGGACTCACCGGTCATCACATACTCGGGGGCAGCATAACCATAAGTACCCATCACTCGGGTTGAAACATGAGTTTGATCTCCAGTTGGGCCAACCCTAGCCAGTCCGAAGTCAGAAAGCTTTGCGTTAAAATCCTGCATGTTTTCTTATCACTTTAGCCATTGTCTTCACTAATGGAACAAAGAAAACACATGATTCTCGGATCCTTGAAAAAGTTTCAACTCATGGTACAGTGATACTCTTCTTTTGTTCAATGGAACATCTTCCTTCTAATAATTAATTTCCACCTAAATGTATTGGTTAGATCTGTAAACAGGATGGTGCTCAACTTACCACATCTAGCAAAATGTTCGACGTCTTAAAATCCCTGTATATTATAGGATTATCCACGTCATGAAGAAAAGCAAGTCCTTTTGCAGCGTCCAAAGCAATCTTCAATCTCTTGTGCCATGATAAGGTGGTGCGTACTCCTAAAAACAAAAAGAAAGAAAGAAATAAAACAGATTTGAGTTCGTACGAAAATACATACAAAATATTCACAAGTTCTTGTTGGCATCTTATCAGATTCTTCAATATATCTTTATAAAAAGCTTCCCAGATGGCTATTATGGGTGTTCTTAGCTGCAATAATTAACTGTTAAATGTGTGGTTTTTTTGTACTCACGGTGAAAAAGGTGTCTCTCCAAGCTCCCAGACGCCATATATTCATAAACCAGAAGTCTGTGATCATCCTCGCAGCAATAGCCGACCAGTTTCACCAGATTTGGGTGTCGAAGTTGCCCTAAATAATTCACTTCTGCCTGCAAGTGCAAAAACTTAACTGAGTCAACTCACAACCTTTTCTTATTCTGATATACAACGCATTGTAATCTTAAATGTGAAAAACTAGAAAGCATGAATTTTCACAAGTTATGATTTATGAGAATCTGCAAAGACTGGTGGTAGTAAAAATTAGTGCCATTTGCGAGGGGATATTCCACAAGACAAGAGAGGTCCCTAGGCTTTCTGGTGAATGATCAGCAAATTATAGTCACAAGTGAATCTCTGCCTTATGGGACGCCCTTAAAAAACTAAGCTCATTTTTAAAGAGCAAAAAGATCAGAAAATCTCGGTGAATATAATATTTGGTTTAAAAAGGATTATACCAGCCATTCTCGGTCTCCCTGTAGGCCTTCAGGATCAAGCTCTTTAATGGCAACACGAGTTGTTTTGTAACCAGGCCGCACATTATCATCTATCACTCCTTTATAGACAATACCAAATCCACCATCGCCAAGAACCTGATCTGGTCGAAAGTGCTTGGTGGCCAGCTTCATCTCGTCGTAAGTGAAGATATCAAGATCACCATTCCCAGGCCTTTGACGTAGATCCTTTATGTCTTTCGAAATTACCACGATGGTTTTTGAAACAGAGTCCACTTTTCTCGGTGACTCCAACTCTTCACAAACACCTAACAAAAGTAGTTGTTAGTATCTCATAGTTGAGCCACGACCATAAATTCACAGACAGAAATTAGGAAAGATGGAATTATCAGTCTTTCAGAAATAACTTTCGAAATTTAACCCTTTGCAAAGTCTAGACCAGCAACTAGATTGCATAACTCCCTGAAGTTTCTGTCTATTATATTACAAGTGCAAAGCATCCCCGGATTCACCTTACAGGCAACTTATGTGTATCGGCTCAAGATCTCAATAACTTTATCAACTCACTTGCCTTCATTACAACTTCCTAATTCTCCACACCATTTTTTAGTCTGTACAGCGAAGATCAACTCGTTATATCCACACAAGAATCTCAGACAAGGATGAACATTATGGTCCATTTACGGAGGCGATAGACTTTTCATCTGATAACAATTAAGCAAAACGGCTTAAAAAGGGGCTTTCAGGGGTGTTATGTTTCTGTTACAACCCATGAAAATCATTGTAGTTTTCACTTGAGCAAATCGATTTGATCGGTCTCTATTGATCAGATAAACATACATGGATGGCAGATCATAAGCAACTTCCATGGTTGAACATAAGACCTGGTTGATGACTGGAATATATGCTATCGGTGCAGTGATTGTTAAAAAAAATATACAAATTATTATGCTTAAAAATCTTTGAAAAATGCAAGTTTCCTAGTTTGATAATCAGACAATACAAACAAAACCCAACAAGGATAAAATAATCAATCAGTACGTTTTAAACAAAGAGAAATAAATCGAATCAAGATGAATCACGAAGATCATAAGCAATATCGGTTGTCGAAAATGAAACCTGGTTTGTGACCGGAAGATTTCCCATCCGTATACCGTCGTTCATCTTCTACGACACTGAAACAAGAACCCATTTCCAGACAAAACCGCACCAGATTAATTCACAGCCCCAGTTCCATTATCCCGACAAAATATCACTTCAAAATCGAATTTTTATGCACCGGTTTCACTCCATTTCGTTCACAAAAACGAAACGACGGACAACAGAAGGAACCCAAATGATTCCGCGGCAAAATCAGAGAGAAATCCACCGGAAATCGACACGGGCCACCGGAATATTCCCCTGAGATGAAATCAATGATATATAGATGATGATCTACACACACATACACATCAACGTTCAACAAACAGCAAAGAGTGAGTGAGACTGACACGAGGCTATTTGAGGAACGTTGCTCATTGATTGCAACGTTTATATATAATAATAAAAAATCACACACAAGAAAATTTATGTACGTACGTAACTATCAGAAATAGGAACATCATTCCATCTTCTACAACAAAACAAAAGACGAATAATTACAATTACACCCCACATTGAAATCATGGAAAAAAGAAAATAAAAAAAATGATTTACTTTTAACCATCTCACACATGGGATGATCATTAAAAAAAAATCAATATTTTTTTTTAAAATCTAAATCATTATGTTTGTTAAACATTATTTTTTTAATAACATAGTTAACAAAATGATAAATCATTTTTCGGACAAAACAAGTATAATTTGTCATGGTTCGGGTCAAGTTAAATATCAGTTTCTTAAAGTTGATTTTTTGTGATAAATAATTATAGCTAATGTTAAACGATATCTATTTTTTTACATCAATTATCATGTGTAACTACTAACTAATGTAAAACATAATTGTGTGTGAAAATTATATGGCCAATATCTTCGGGTTGCAGTTGTATCTATTTGATTTATTTTAAATTTGAAAAAAAATTCATTGCGTTGTTCTGGGTTTTTTTCTTTTAATTTCACATTTGCTATCTAAATCATTCATTTAAATACAGACAGTTGCCATCTGGACACAATCTCACATTATTCAGTAATAAAAAATGACTATTTAGTGCATTATTGGTGTTATCCCACTCAATTATTGCAGTATTGTAGTATCTCTTAATTTAATTTTTTTTTACATGAACTGCAAAAACTCTCATATTAATATATTATTTTTTTGACAGTCATATTAATATATTATTATCATGTCTTCCTAGTTTTAGAAAATAATTTTGGACGAGTGTCTATTTCCGATTAATGTAATCACTTGAGACATATTGATTTATTAAAGCAGTTTCTTTAGGATTTAAGGAAAAAAAGACACGTGAACAATCTAATTTTGTTATTTGAACTTTGAAATCGAGTTTCAAGAACTACGAGGTAAGTGATTTTTGGATTAATAGGTGCATTATTTTATTCATAGATATTAATTGGATAATCAAATTCAATATTAAATAGAGGGAGTGTTTGCAATAGATTGTGCTTTTGTAGAAGTGATTAATTTATAAATTATAAAAATTTAAGAAAAATCAAAAGTTGGTAGTGTTTGGAAACATATGTGAGAATCTAAAAATCAAAATTAGGTAGTGTTTGATAAATAAGTGATTATACTTATTTTAACAATGACCTTCTTATTAGAATCACTTTTGAAAAATCATAATCACCACATGACTAGCTTTTGAATTTTAATTAAGTTAAACATAAACTAACACATAATCTAGATTTAAGAAACACACAAAAATGATTTTTTTAAGCCAAAAACTAACAATCACTTCTTTTTAGTGATTGCAAACAATCCCAGAGTATGTCTCATGTAAAACGATATCAGACTGATCAAACCGATCTATATCAAGAGTAAAAAAATAATATTCTAGATATAAAAATCATATATTTTGATCATGAATTAGGTAAGATAGGGTATCGATTTCATAAAATTCTCCGGGAGACAATTTCATTGAACTTTTTGTGGGTTAAAGGTAGTGTTACTTCTCAACTTTTTCGTAACAAAAATTTGAAATTTTGTGAAATTTTGTTAAGAAAAAATTGAGTGTTTCTTATAAGCTTCTTCAAAACCTACATATGATAGATACAAGGGCATATATGGAATTTAAGGCGAAGACTGGTTCTTTTCTTTGGAATTATATATTCTGAAATCAACGGTTGACCCGGTTGACGATGAGCACCACACGGTTCAACGATTCTAGATCTACAAATACTATTCCTCCATGCAAAATTATTTATTTTATTTTTTAATAAATTCAATATCATGATAATTAATTTTTCATTTTGAAATGGCCAGCTGTCAGTCAACGTCGGCAAGTCAATCTTTTCAAACACATGCTATCTGGAGTGAAATAATATTTGCTATTAGATTAATATATTAAACATAAAAATTATTATGATATGATCTTAATTCTTACATTTTAATTTTGTGATACAAATTTTTAACTCGATCAAACTCATGAAAAATATTATTATTTATGATCATAATATAAATGGACCAAATCGATCCGTATAGATCCGTGAAACCGTCTCATGAAAGACCTACTCAGATTTAAATTTGTTATGAATTATGGTATTTAAGAGGGTACTTTTATGAGTATAAAAACAAAAACTTTAACTATCTATGCTCATCTAAATAGTGAAAGAGAAAGATGCTTATACGGGCAAATCAATTATTAACAAATATTTTGTAATAATATATATATATATATATATATATATAACATATCAAATCAAATATATATATATATATTAAAAATATAGAGTTATTTGCACCAAACACCCCAGTGAAATAGTGAAAATGCACACTTCCCTCATGTGAAATTTTAATAGGTATCTTCAACCCTAACCTTTTAAAAAATTAGCACACTCGCCCCTTCAGATGAGTGATTGTTGCACACGCGCCCCTCATGCGATTGGACAAAGATTTTGATATTTGTTTTGCACCAAATATCCCTATGAAATATTAAAAATGCATATTTGACCCCTGTAAAAATAATTTTTAAATCTATTCAACCCATAATACACAATTTTTATTAAAATCTAATTATAAAATATTTAGAGCACACTTTTCGTTTTATTAATTTTATTTTGAATTTTAAATTTATTATGATTATATAATTATTTTCTAAAAAATATTATTATTTTATCTAGTTATCATTATTTTATTAAACTTTCTTCTTGTTTCCAATTTTTCAATTAAAAATGCATTAATAAACGAGATTTAAATACCTAAAAATACCAAAATATTAAATGAAAATGATAATTTCATGCATATTACTTTTCAATTTAGTATTATATATTTTTGAACCAAAATCTAATTTTTTTAAAATGAATTGCATAATTTGCATTAAATAATAGTACACAAATTTTTTTTTTAGGTTTATTATATATGTGTGTATATATATATATATGTATATATATATATATATGTGTGTGTTGTAATTTTGTTATTATTTCATCAAAGAAATTACATAATTATTTATAATCTCAAAATAATAATATATTTTTTATTTATTTGAATTAATTTTATAAAACTGATAAACATAATATATGTAATGTCGATCTCAATTTTTTCATGCAATATTTGGTATTTAATTTTTTCTTCTCTTCTCTTCATCTTATTTAAAGGCTACAAAATAAAAGGTGTTCTTTTATTTTATTATTTCTCTCTTGAAAGATATTAAATTTTTGTGAGACATTTTTTTAAAAAACATTCCATTGTCATTAATGTTTTATTACGGGTTTTTAAAAATAACTTTCTTTGTTACATTTATTTCTAACATGTACTCGAGAGAATTCTTAGTATTTTGAAATATATTGATTTTTTATTTTTTAAATGTGTAATTATATTATAAATATAGTCATAATTATGCTTCATAATATAATGAAAGGTGAAATTATTAATGACTATTTGCTGGTGCATATTGAGAATCAAATTTTCGAAAAGTTGATATAGTTCACTTGTAATTGTAGACGATATTCGTGATTTGCAAAGAGAATATTTAAATTCTAATAGATTCGAGAAATAATGATATATTAATATTTTTTTATGATGAATGTTGATGTAATATTTGATATTAATATAATATATTTAAAATTTTATTGTTATATATAATAAATATTTGATCTTTCTCGAGTTTGATATTGGCCCTGAGGCTGTAAATGAGTCGAACCGAGCCGAACTATAGCAAAATTTCAGTATTCGAGTTCAAGCTCGAGTTCAAATTGAGATATTCGAAGTTCGGTTCAAAGCTCGAAATCTTTTTAATTTTCGACTCGAGTCTGATTCGGTAGAGAGTTCGAGTTCGATTCGAAAATAACGAGCCAGCTCGCGAACTTTCGATAAATTTATTATATTTTATATAATATAATATATAAATATATATATATAAATATAAATATATATATATATATATATAAATATAAATATATATATATATATATATATATATATATATTAAATAAAGGCTCGCGAGCTTTCGAACAATATATTTTCGGCTCGAGTTCGACTCGACTAATAGTTCGAACATGTTCGAGTTCGGCTCGAGTTTGAAAAATTCGAATCCGAATCGAATATTTTTTCGAGCCGGGTCGAAAAGCTCGTGAGCCGGCTTGGTTCGTTTGCAACCCTAATTGGCCCCCCCTAGTATCTACTTCTGGCTCCGCCTCTGATTCTACTAGAATAGTCACATCTAAAAATTTTTATCCTTTAAATATTTTATTTTTGTTTAGATTTTATTTTTTAAGTCAATATTTATTATTGAATTGTTCTATCCATAGAATTTTGGTTTCATTTAATTTCTCTATATGTTTTTCTAATTTTTAATTGTAATACATTTGGCATGAATTAATTGATTCTTTTAGTATTAATTAAAAAAAATAGCGAAAGACAAATGAAGTCAAAACAGACAAAAAACCTTTTTTTTTTTTTTAAAAAAAAAAGAAGACAAAAAGCGCAAAATATAATAACAAGAGCACTTAACCAAACGGTGTCGTTTTGAAGCCACAACACAAAATGCTGCGTGTAGGCCACTGCAGAGGATCTTAATCCCGATGAGTTGCTCACTCGCTCGCCGTTTTTGCCGTTTCATCCTCCATTCTTTTTATTTGGGAGCGTAAGAACTTTCTTTTTTGTTTGATTGATTTTTTAATTGAAAACAGTTCGTTTTGGTTATAATAATACAAGATCTTCCTTCAAATATCTACACACATATATTTATTATTACAATACATATAGGACGTTTTATTGGATTTTCTATTCAATATTTATGAAAAATAAGTATTTTCAATATTTTTGAAATGATATATATATATTTTAAAAAAGCTGACTTTAGTATGAAAGTCAAAATTTAAGGAGCCCGTATACCTTACTTTAAATTATATCCTTTGTCTTGTATTGAAATTGACCTGTTCAACGGGACAATAAATTAGGAGCGGAGGTGATGTTTGTGTTCTGAATTATAAAGAAAGTACAGTGAGAAAAATATAATAAAAATTTAGGATATAAAAAAATTACTGGGTTTTTAAGTCATTATTATTATTCCTAAATTTTAGTATGACACGTACGTCCTCACCTAATTTTTTGTTCTCAAGTTTCATTATATATAGAATAGATCATATATAAAGTAATTAAAGTTTCCGATGCATTAATTATTCTCTCAACAAACACCAAACCTTACTGCTAGTTTCGTGGCTCACTGGAATTCGTCTAATTTGGGTTCTTATATTCCTTTTGTCAAAAAACAACCAAATCATATACTTAGACGATAAATTGAATAACACAAAAAACTCCTAAAAGACGGTTTTCCAAATTTATTTTGTAAGACACATGGCTTATTTGTCTCAACTTATAAAAAAATATTTTATGCAAAAAAAATTACTTTATATTATAAATTAATATGAGTAGAGTCACATGCCTCACGAAAGTCGACCTACTCATCAATGAATACATATTTGGGACAGTTTGCTGACTGAATAAAGAGTAGAAACCACAAAATTTGTTCATGAAAAGGCCATGAAAGTTCATACTCGTAACACTCTATTAATCCTCGTTTCACCTATTATTTGTCCATACTCCATACATGAACATAAAATAGTCCTTGAAGATGAGGATAATCCTCATATGGTTTAATGTATTATTAATTTATGTATAACTTATCAAATTCAATTTCGCGTTATTTTCGTCATATTATTTGTCAATTTATTATTTATTAATTTTACATTAATTAAATCAAATAAATTATAATCTATCCATCAAATCAAATAATGTATTAACTATTTTTTCTTATTTATTTTTAATTTACATTATATTACTTATCCATGTATTACTTATCCTATCACTCAAACCAAACGATGCCTACATGATAAATAGTCATGGAGTAATTATGAATAGTAATTATATATGAAATTATTAATATAATGTTATCCTTGACAAAATAACGTATTTAGAATAAAAGAATAACATACGTTATCAAATTTGTATATATGGTTTAAAAATAAGATGGAAATAATTTTATTTTAATTTCTGCGGAAGTTAAAAAAAAATAATCATGTATTCTTGTTATAAGTCTCTTCTAAAAGTAATACTCTTTCATGAATCGCATCGTATTGAAGGTCAGTCTAATCAAATTGATATGTGAGACAATATCATACAAGTAGTTTTTGTCTATTGTTAAAATGCATTGAAAACGTGACCATCTCAATTGATGAAAACATAATGTACATGAATCTGCTATAATTTTCGAAAATATTGCATTAAGAAAAGTTAAAGAAATTAATGTGTAACTGGACTAATTTATAACTTATAGTTAATTGTAGGTTTTTTTTTAGACGGGTCAATTCGATTTATATTCGTAGTGACATGTAACACTTAATAATTTCATGTATCACGAGTCAAGTTGGAAATCTGCATTACAAAATTGATCCATGAAATAATCTTATAAAAGTTTTTGTATATATTTAATCTCATTTAATTCTTTCCTTCTCTCTATATAAATTAAAATATAAAAGGAAAACCAATCAAATTAGAACCCTTTCTAAAAACACTTTCATATCCAAAAAACCGTGGATTTTTTTAAAAAAAATGTGAAAAAAAGAAAAAAAGGCAGAGAATTGCAAAAATACCATAAAAACAAAATTTGCAAAATTATTTGCAGGGGCCCAAAGACACTTGAAATTATTTTGATCTTGTAGGCCTTTCTTGTAGGAATGTTCAGTTTACAAATCAATTTTGAAGGCCCAATTCTTACTAAAATTTTGATGAACCGTAACTCAAACCTAATTCTTTGATTTGTTTGATTTTTGGGCATTTCTCGAAATATAAGGTCGCTTGATCGACACCCGTATCTGATGCGAAAAAACTGAGAAAATATACATGATCGATTATTTCAAATTAATAAAATAATTGCGGTGAATTTCAAACACACACCATATATGTTTTATTTAAAAATCATTCCTCAATATTTTTTTGCCGCAAATCATCTTTCTTTTCTTAAAATCAAATTCATCGATCCATTCACGTGCTTAGTGTTGAATTTCACAAAGACCGAACATGTTTCAATTGATGTGGTTCTGGACACAATATATATGACACAGTTTGGTACAATATATAAGACCCGTATCGATAATTTATCGGGTAAGTCGATGCTACAGTGGGGGTAATATCCCCACTGCAGCTATATGGCCATCATGTGGCCACACATGCATTTCATATGGGCCTCGCAAGAAAAGCATGTGGGACCCACATAAAATTGGTCAGTCAATGGCCTTGATCTTACAAATGGGTAATCTGTATGATCGAATTACCCTAATTTATCATCCTTCGTCCCATGTTCCTCTCACATATTTTAAAAAAAAACTCAAAGACGTCATTTCTGCCACAACGCAATATTTATATTTTCTTTTTTGCCAATCTGCAACCCTGAAGCAATATCTTTGTTTTCCTTTGAATTAAGGAGAAATGACATATATCACTCATTAAAATCTTGATTTTGTTGATAACCCCTATGAAAGTTTTTTGAGCTAGTTACCCCTTATAATTCTAAATCTGTAACATATACACCCCTTTCAGAAAAAAAATAATTAAAATGTTCTTAAATGACTTTTATGAACTCTTTTATCATCCTTTATTGAAAATTAAAAATTTAAATTAAAACAGTAATACACTAACATATATTTTCAATTAAGTTTATTTATACAATCACTTTATATAATTTAAACATTAAATTTTATTTAAAAAATAATGAAACTTATTACTTAATTTAATGTAATAATATAATTTACTATTAAAATATATTTAACGTATAACAAATATCACAATAAAATAATATATATAATTTTTCATAGTTATTTAACTAAAATTTGATTATTTTATTCAATTAAATATAGAATTATAAAATAAAATAATTTAATTATTTTTTAAGCAGGGGTATTTTTTTTATTTTTTAGCTAGAAGAAGTACGTATAACAAATCTTGAATCACAGAGGGTACGATTACTAACTCAAATTTTTTTTTATAGGAGATCATGATCAGCAAACCCAAACTTTCACAAGGATGATAGATGCAATATTCCCTTGAATTAATTGTTCAATTTTTGTATTTATAATTATAATAATATATTTTCCGCTATTTGATCTATTCATTCATCATCAAAGAAGAATCTGAATATGTAGCATTCGAAAGAAAGGTATAAAAATTCCATATATAGGGGAAAATTGTAATTTTTGTCCTATAATTTTGTACCTTTGTGATTTTGGTACTTTATGTTTTCAGTTTTAGTCCTACATATTCTAATTTTTGACAATTTTACTACTTTTTTATCGGAAATATACACGTTTTCTCCACACCAACGCTGCATTTATGCCATATCAGCGCTACGTTAGAAAAAAGACAAATTACAAAAAAAAAAAAAAACAAAGATAGCGAACCAAAACTTAAATTTGACACAAAAAGGATTGAAATCACACATTTATAAATATACAAGACCAAAAAACAATGTTCCCTTTGCATCGAGTGTGAAATGTGTGATGAATAAAGAAAAACAGTTGCCAATTCATTTGTTTCATAAAATTTATTTGCCACCTAGCTATAGAGACACATATAGTTATATTTAAGTGGGCATTCATAATATTTATTTGTTATTAACACGCGGATTTAAATTCGTATTATGCAGAATGTTACACCTAACAAAGACGATGCATTTATCTTCTCATTTTTGTTATTTAAAAAAACCAAGAGCACATATCTAACAATCATAAAAAAAAATTTCATGATATTAATTAACCAAAATGAATTTAGCTAACTTATAACTAGGGGTGCAAACGAGCCGAGCTACTCGTGAGTAGCTCGGTCAAAACTCAACTCGAGCTCGAAAACATACCATCGAGCTCGAGCTCGAAATATATGTGCTCGAGTAGCTCGCGAGCTACTCGAAAACATATATAAATATAAAATATAATATAAATATATATATAAATATAATGTATATAATATTTTATTTATTTATTTATTCATATAATTTTTTATTTATATATATTTATATATAATTATATATAATTTTCGAGCTCGAGCTCGAGCTCGAGCTCGAGCTCGAGTAGCTCGAGATATTGACGAGTTCGAGTACGAAATTAACTACTCGATCGAGCTCGAGATTGAGCTCGAGTAGTTAAATGTGAGTCGAGCTCGAGCTCAAGTAGTGTGATACTCGACTCGGCTCGACTCGTTTGCACCCCTACTTATAGCGGTGAAACTGTTAAAACAGTTATTCAAATTTATTTATTTTTTAATTATGAAGGCAGATCTAGGGAAGATTTGAATTTGAGTCTTGATGATTGAGGAAGGGTAGATCAATTAGGATTAAAAATTTAGTCTCAACAGTTATCCAATTTTTAGGTAAACAAAAAAAGGGAAAAAAGTACTTTAACAATATTGTGATAAAATACATAACATAAATCTATCATGTTAAAATTATACAAAACATCACATCTTAGCTCTTTATTGATAGACACAGATATCTTGACTTTTCTTAATCAGTTGGTTCGTGAGATGTGATGATAAATTAAAAGATAGAATATATATAATATAAATACTATTGTTATATAAGTTTTAGTTATAATTAAACTTGAGTCAAACTTAATATAGTACAAGGATGTCGAGTTTCATCATTCACAGAAAACAATGTCTAATAGTATATATATACAACTATGACACGGAATGTAATTTTTTGTCTAGCTAGGCGCGCATATATATTAGTTCCACTCGATTCCAATTTTTTTTTTTTCAATTTATGAACACTGAAAATGTCATATGTCTACATATGATTGTGAAAGGCAGCTTGGATTATTGGATCAGTCTCTATTCTTACTTGAAGAACAAATGGAGCAGTGTGGGCTAGCTCTCATTAATCTCTCTATCATTTTTCTTAAATGTTGACTATTATCTTAACATTTGTCCAAATTTCATACAGTAAGTCATCAGCAATTGATAATTTAATTCTTTACAATTCTGCTATATATATATATTATATACTTTTAAGTCATTTTTATATTATATTAATTATTTTGGCAATATTAAGTAGTTATATAAGCTAGAAACCTACATATAATAGTATCCACCTCGGCTATTTGCCACGGTTGAATGAAGACCGTTGCAACATTTGCCACGGTTTGACTAAAGCGTTGCAAAATGCCACGGTTAAATTTAACCGTAAAAATTTTCGACTGTTTTTAATCACCATGGCAAAATGAAGCTACGGTTGTATAAACCGTTGCAAAATTTGTCACGGTTATACTAAAAGCGTCGCAATTTGCAACGCTTACAAAAAACCGTGGCAAATATTTGTCACGGTTGTATAAACCGTTGCAACAATATTGTCATGGTTTGTTTCAAACCGTAGCAAATTTGTCACGGCTTTTAGAAAACCGTGGCAAATTCAATTAAAAATTAAATCACATAATATTTTTGTTTTACTTCTGTCATGTACAACACCTTATTTTATTGCGATGATATCAGTATTTCGTATTTTAAAAAAATTCTCAATATATCCTATATAATTTGGTATTTTATTTATTTATTTTGTCAACATTTTATGAATAAAAAAAAAAGTTAAAAGAAAAACCGCTAGCATTTAGTAGAGGGTGCATACAACGTGGGATGATGGTATTTGAAAGTTTGGAGCCACCACGTTGGACCAAAAACCGGTACATGAAATTGACGAGCAATTACGAGTCAATGTTTTCCCACAGCTCTTTCATTTGTCTCGTCGACTCCACATTATATTATATATCCTTTCAACAACAATCTACATGCAATAAACCGGAATTCCGCCGATTGTATTGGTTCGTTTTATGTTTTAATCTGTATATCGTGGAATGATTTGTACAAATATATAAATATGTACGGAATAAAGTTTTACGAATAATAGGTCACTTGCGCCACCAAAAATTCGTGGTACAATGTGTTTTTATCGAGAAAGTCTATGCTACCCCAAGGACATTGTCCTTAGGGTGACGTGACAATCTGTCATTGGTTAAAATTAGTGAGCTCCATGTGGGGCCCACTGATTTTAACCAATCATACTCTGCCACGTTATTTCAAAAACAATGCCTTTGAGGTAGCATAGACTTTCTCGTTTTTATCATGTGTAATAGTGAAATGAGGTATTAGTTTTTGAATCGACTTTTTTTTTTTCTCGCAATGAACTCTGCCACATTATCTTTATTTTAAGTGGCAGAGTCCCTCACGCACGCTTGCCTTATCGCCACCCTGCATTAATTAATTATGGGGCCATTCTTATTTATTCTAATGAAAAACTAAATCTGTTGTCCCATATATATATATATATATGTATGTATATATGTATATATGTATATATATATATGTATATATATGTACCAGGAAAGTGCACGTATGCTGACGTGGAAGACTAACTGTTGAAATTTGAAAACATGGTTACAAAATTTAGATAATGTTTAAATTCATTTAATATTAATACTATTTTTTAGAGTATTTATCAATCTAAATAGAGCAAAACACATTAGATAAAAAACAAAAACGTGCATGACAATAAATCATCACCTATCCATATGTGAATGTGACATATTTCAATTCATATTTTTGCATGATTTTGACATAAGGACAACTGTAGTGACCCGCACCATGATCACCTACTAATCAGAAGCTTAAACATGCATTTAACTTAACAAATCAAATGATAAAAAATAACAGCTGAAACCATAATCAACAATTAAAATACCAAATAAAATACTGTTATACAACCATATCGAAATCCAAATATATTATCCCAAATACATTAAAACAATAAGCTTAAACATCATCACTGGCCCTTCAAAACCTAAGTTCTCCTGGAACCACCCACCTCATCCAAACGCAAACCTGCCCCATGGAATAAGGTGTCCAGAAACAAAGTAAGAGACGTGAGCATAAAACGCTCAGTACGAGAGTATGAGTATACAATATTATACGTGCATGTATGAAAGTGAACTGTGTATCAAGACACTTAAGTCAAGAATCAAGCTCATAGCCCGGGTCCAGGGTATATAGTACGTTGCGCTGTCGCCTTAGGAGGTGGCTCCTATACCCAGTGGATAATGGTGATCTGATACTAGTACAAGTGTCCAACCATGACGGTGACCTGACACAAGACTTACGCATCCAACCATCCACAACTCGTAGGGTGAGCGCCCTACTACAGGATATCTCAAGGATATGTGATCAATAAGCTCATGTATGCAACATACAGTCATGACATGCTGTATCATATAAATCATGCAATCATATAATACATACAAACAAATAATACATGCATACTCAATCTGGATATCTCGAATAATACTTTCGTACCTCATATACTAAGGCAACCTAAACCAGCTCTATGTCCAAGCCTATAGTCCGCACTACAATGTAAAGTATTCATGCATTATAATCTTATTCTAAAAGCCTTAACTAAGCTATAGCATTCTCCTTATTTACTATAAAGAGCTAGAGCTATACCTGCGTCCGTCGCCAGTCCACTGATGACGATTGCCCCAGAACTTGGGCACCTCTCCGCCACAACCCCGGAGTACCTTGCTAACTCCCGGACCAAGCCTATAGGAAGGATGGAAATCACCTAGACTACACTAGAACCGAGAGAGAAATCTGGGAAATTGGTGTGAAAATGGTGATCTCGGATGATCTATTTATAGACAACGATCGGAAGCTCCGATCGCCTGATCGAAAGCTCTGATCCTCACATGCATGCCACGTTCCGGATAACTGTGATCGGAAGCTCCAATCTTCACTTCGGAAGCTCCGATCTCCTGCATGAAGCTACATGTCTAAGCCTCTATGCCACGTAAGGATGCTACAGATCGGAAGCTCCGATCTCCAATCGAAAGCTCCGATCGCCTCCATAGCTTCCGATCATGGTTCATTGGTTCCGATCCCTTCGGAACCTTCGATCCTATTTCGGATGTTCCGATCTTTATCAAGTCCATTTATGAAAGAGTGGATGCCCGGTTAGCCAACTTGTGGCTAAGGGCTTTTGTAACTCTATGTATAAACAATCTTTGTTTAATATAATTTACATTCATTAATGGCATTTTCTTTGTCTTTTTTCATATTGTTATATTGTGATATACTATTGATGTTTTGATAAAGACCTTGAATATACTATAGAGTAAGTAAGATGAGATAGTGAATAAAGAGATATCACTATTATGAAACACATCTTATAGTCACTGTATATTCTAAACAGTTCCTAGTCAATTGAGCCGTCCGCTAATAAGGATAAAGATCGCTCGAGATTGAGACTAGCATTTGTGATGCCAAGTACCACATTTCATTGGTAATGGACATGGAGATGTTCAAAGCATGCAAATGGATATTCATATGATGAATGATCGAACTACCCTATTCGAACTTTCCAAGTGGTTATCACTTATCGAGTGGTCGCGGTTTTGGTTGTACACAATTAGTCCTTACTACTTGAAACATCATTGAGACTCTATATGCTAGTACTGTACTTTGACTCGTTTACCGACTCTATTGGGGTCAACAGGTGTCGGGATTGGGTACAGTTACGACACACATAGGAGTCGATGCTTTGTTGTCAAGGATTCACCACATACTTGCGAGTGTGGATATCCTATGTGATCTGAGGAGATATTAGTGTGACGAATCTCTGGCCAGAGTACATGATGTGTTTTAGGTTACTCGATTTTCCTAGTAACACATGCGATGTCACTATTTGATCTCCAAGATGTAATGCATAGTTATCGAATCTCGAACGACTCTCGATGCACCAATGGTTGTTGATTCGATCGGGATATATGGATGAAGGGACCGTACTGTACGGTAACCAAAATCTACTGGTTCTTGCAGGCACTATCAGTGATACCTAGGGAATCATGGGGCGATGTTGCTAGACGCACTTACCATGATTCGTTGGACAAGTCGGAAATTGTTGTTCCGAGTCACAAGGAGTTGTGAGCCCACGGCTAGCTATTTCCCTGAACCATTGAGGGTCACACAAGTAATGGATTACTAAACCCCATTGAGATAGTTAAATTTAAAGAGTTAAATTTAATGAAAGAGAAGTTGGACTTCTTAACTAAAGGGAGTAGAATTTCCTAAAATGACATAGGGATGGGTATTTTTGGAAATCACTGAATTCGGATTCAGAAAAATTATCTTGACTTTAAAAGGTGCAGAAATGGTTTCTGTTCACATTGGTGAAATCGGTTTATCAATCGGAGTCATGATGAATTTTATATTAATTTATATAATAACGGGCTTGGCTTGTTGGGCTTAAGTTATGAATTATGGGCCCTAAGGAGTTAGAGTCCTAACATAATTATAACTTATCTAGTCTAGAAATTATATATATATACATATGTAGGGTTCGAAATTCTCACTTATTCCTCCTTGCAATTTTCGAACACTACACAAAATTTCTAAGGGATTTTTCGAAAATTCCCTTCTCCCTTTTGAGAAAATTCGGTCTGTGATTTTTCCGAAAAATCACTTTCTGAATTAACAGATCAAATCTGTTTATTCTCATCGATAAACATCTGATTGATTTCTAGTGTAATCAATCAGAGGGTTTCTGTTTTCTATTTGTGGACCTTATTTCGGAGATTGATCGTGAAGCCATCGGTTCCCGGGATATACAAGAAGAGCAGATTAAATTCTGTTGGTGTCCATAATCAAGCCGTTGCTTGAAGAGGTAAAAATTTAATTGTGATTTTATTTTTACTTGCATAATTTAATCGTAAAGTTTTGATACCCAAATTTTTAAACTTCCGCTGCACCGGGTATCAATTCTTAATTGATCTGAACACGTTTTTCCAACAATTTAGCCAAATTCTTCCCTTATGAATCTGATTACTTGATCTATATGATTATATTAAAATCTCTTAATCATGATTATTTACTTAATCTTATAAAATAAAATCGAGTTACTACAACAAATCTCTTCAAGTTAAAAAAGATACTCCCTTTGTCCTAATTATATATACTTACTTTTTTTTCCACACGGATTAAGGAAAAATTATTGAAAAACAAATTTTATACAAACTTTCTATTTTATCCCTATTTAATGCATTCAAAAAATAATTGCACAATTTTTAAGATGTAGTTGATAGTGGTATATTAGTAAAAGACTGTAAAAAACTATTACTATACATGCATTTGGGACAAACAAAAAACAAAACGTGACCTATATAATTGAGACAGACGAAGTAATTTTTTTTCAATCCAAATAGTAATCATAAAGAAAAACAATAAAAATAATGTAGGACCGAGTGTATGCCGCTTACCAATATCTATAGCTGCTGGTGACTGTACAAATCAAATATTTTAAACTACACAACTTAAGCTCCATGTTTCAAAATTTTTTCTTAAAATGATAATATTAATGTTAAAATAAAAACCTTAAAATTGTTCTTAAATTCAATCACTCATGTTTGTGCTAAATATTTAACCATTTAAAGCTTTCTCTATTTTTTAGAGTTACATAATATAAATAATTAATTTTATCACAATGATTCTTCTAAATTAATATTGATGAATTTAATTTCTTGGGAAAAAATTTCTCAAATAACATGAATTAAATAAATATATGTAATAAAACACATATTTTAAAGATAAAAATACAACGTGTTGTAGGAAAAAAAGAATTAAATGTCATATTTAAATCTTTTTTTTCCCTATAATTCATATTTATTATAAATATTATATTATATATAGCCAACATTAAATTCAAAAGTAGAAAATAATTTATTTAAAACTGATTGGATCGAAAACGGTGTGTAGAGGGGGAGGTTAATACTCTCAAAAAACAGTTTAATGAGAAGTGGTTGAATTCAATTGGTTTAGTGATTGAACTCTGTGTTTATCTTGGTGTCTAATGCACTTTGACAAATAAAATATGTGCGAAAATATGTCAAGTTACAGATTTGAACACTTATGAGAAAACAGTTTATGCAAGATAGAAAGTGAGTAGGTAAACTGATAAAAGAGACACATATTTGTTTATGGATGTTCGGAGATTTCAATCACTCCTACGTCACCCCTTCTTCCACCTCAGAAGGATATCACTAGAAGACTTTGATTTATACAATTTATTTGTACAAACCCATTCCGGCTTAGGACTTACTCACTGCCTAAACAAGAACTCCTAGCCACTCAAATGATTATAGGCCTCAACCTCAAAATCCGCATAATGTTTAACGTCTTTATGCCAAGACTACAAACAAAATATTTAACGTTTTTGTGTTAAGACTCTCACTCAACTAATCTATACAGTTCATCTCTCTTTTATATGTGAGTGAATTGGGTGTGAAGAATTTGACTTTTCACGCTCAAGAATTTTGATGTGTTTTTCACACCTTGGGTTTTGCTCTCAACTAGCTGATTTCTTCAAGTAGGCTGTCCATGCTTTGAATCTCCTTGCAAGACTTGTGTTCGAACTCCAAGATGTTGTATTTATAGGATCCAAGAGTGATATAGCCGTTAGACACATAAATAGAGCCGTTAAAATACTTTTGTACTGTTTCTGTACTTTTTTTTTGGTGCTATACTAAATTCCACTGAACTGATATTAAGTGAAACTGATCTTTCTAAACTGAAATTTGGTGCGAAACTGAACTTAGAGTAGTTTGGGTGCTGTATCAGTTGAGCAAACTCAGTTTCACAATAGTTGAACAAGCTTTTGTTTTGTAGCAGTTTAGTGAGGTAAACTAAATTGCTAAACTGGATACCGTTTTGCATGATCCATTGATATCTGGGCAAAGTGATGAATACAAAAGTTATAGATTTTGATCTTAGATTTCCAATTCCATAAGAATCAGTACATTCGGAGTTCATATGCAAAAGTTATTCTTGAATTATTAGAGCTGCTCAAAATCAGTTTAGCACAAAATCAGTTGAATGCATACGATCAGTTTAGTGCTATATCTCTTGATTCGTTGATGTCTGGGCAAAGTGATAAAAATAAAAGTTGTATCCCTTTCTCTTAGCTTTACATGGAATCAAGAATCACTCGATTTGGATTTTAGATGAGAGAGTTATGCTTGATATCGTGCCATAAATTTTGCTCTGCAGAATTTCACTTCCGCACCAGTAACTTCAACGCAGTTTAAAAGCTCTTTAGGATCTGATTCAGTCTTCAACTTGTGAATATGATTTGTAGATCATTGTCTTATATTTCCAAATTACGGTGAATCTTTCCATTCGGATAATTGAGCTGCAAGATATGACCATAATACCGGGATTTCTTGAGGTAAACTGATTATGTTTTTCTGCTAAACTGATCAGATTCCATTTGGTATTGCAACATCAGTTTGATCTAGATAACATCCGTTTTTGCTCAACTTATGTGTAATACAATATGTTCAAAATTGAGTTTTATTTGCAATTGTTTTGGCGGATAATCATTTGAATCTCTGATCTATGAGATATCATCAAAATAGTAGAGCTCGCCAGAGATTCAATTTTGCTAACTTTGAGTTTTGGCTTTCATATTTAGTTTAGCAACTTCACACTAGAGTAAATATGTTAGAAACACAATAACAAGTTTTGTTATCATCAAAATCAGGATTGCTTGTGTTCCAAAACCCAAAAATCTCCTTCTTTTTGATGATCACAAAACTTGAAAAAACAATGAACATTTAAACTCAAGTAATGCAAAAATAATATTTTTAACTAACATATTTCTCCCTCTTTTTGTGTAAATAAAAAATACACAAATTAAGCAAAAAATTTCCCCCCCTTAAAATTATAGTTAGCTCTCCCCTTATATTTTTGAAAGTTTGAAATCGATAAAATTAGCGGGGTAACTAACCCACATATTTTCAAAATATGCAATACACAATAATTTCCAACACAAATAAAACAAGTTGAGCAACTAGCAAACTTCATCAAGAATTGACAAAATTAACTCAAACCACCAAGCAACACAAAGTCAAGATTGACATACTAACTGAAATATTCATAAATCATTTAAGCGTCTATTTTTAATATTTAAGCACAACCACTGATGTAATGGAAATGATTAGTCATGCTTAAAGTCAAAGGCATGCTAGCACAAGTAGAACATCATATTGAAAGTCAAACTCAAGCGCTCTTCTCAAAGCTAATTTAAAAATCGAGTGTACCGATTTTTTCTTGACGGTGGATGACTTTGATTCAAGGTAATACGTCCCTTAAATCGATGAGTGCAACATCCTTGAGCTTCTGGACAAAAACACCAACTCATGTCCTATGCTCTGTTTTCTGCGGCAGCACACTAGTCTGAATTCAAATAATAAAATGCTTTTCCTCGTGCATAACCAGACTTCAAATTTTATACCGCAGCAATCCTCTACAAGTCTAGTTTGCAATTCAAAAAGTGGTTTGTCGTTTGGACATTCGAGCAAGGAGTTATTCCATTTTTTCCAAAGCCGCTACAAGCTGCCAGAAAACTCAACTATGCATATATATGTTAGAAAATCGTGAAAAATGAATTTTGAAGATCAAAATCAGTTTCAAATGCTCTTTCAAGAACTACCATCTCTGATGCCAATTTATTGGATCGAAAACGGTGTGTAGAGGGGGTGAATACACACTTTTAAAATAATTTGAGCTACAATAGCTCGGTTCTTGAAATATTGAGCACCGATGAATTATATCGAGTTTGATTTTCAAACCAAGCGAAAGACACTCAAAATAATCCTTCATAAAAACCGATTAAATATTTTGTAAGGCATTTTGAAACAATGCAAGTTGAAATAATGAAAACGATTTGGTTGAAGCATTTTATCAAACACTTGTATCTGACTTTTATAATAATTCAAACCCAACAAAAACTTTTCATTAATTTTATTTTCTATGAATAAAACTAAAAATAAATCAAAATAATAAAATTATAATGCAAATAAATGTTAAAAAAATTTACAAAAGCGCACTTAAAATTTATATGCTTTTAATATCCAGTTCATTGGAAAGATACTTTAAAAAATGACATATACCGAGATATTTTAAAGGGCACTTGTGGATTATTTTTTTTAAGAGTTTTAAATTTTTTTAATCTCTTTATTCTACTTGTGGCTATTAGGAAAAAATTATATTTAAATATCAAAAAACAGAGAAAGATGGAAGCCAAACAAAAAAAATGTAGACGTGTTTATATTCTTCATATTGAAGTAAAAATCAAAGACACAAAGATGAAAGACAAATTTATTTATATTTAGGAAGATAAGAAGGAAAAAAAAATACATTAATTTCACAAAAATTGGTAGTTGTTCATAATAATTAACACACATTTACCGAATAATTAAATACAAACATACACTTCCAATGCAACAATCAATAATCCTTCCATTATACATCAAATAATAAAAAAATTAGGTCTTATTTTTTTTTTTAGGAATATCATTTTCCACTAAGCTCTCAAACTGCAAGGTTATCAAATTTGAAAGAGTTAAGTATACTAGTAATGACCATATTAAGTTAGTACAGAAAATGACATAAATAACCTTAAGAATTAGCCACACATAAATTATAGATAGAAAAATAATATATATGAATAAAATCAAAAATAAATCAAACTAATTAAATTGTAGTGCAGAATAAACGTTATAAAATTTTACAAAAGTGCAATTATAATCTACCTGATCTCAATACCTAGTTTCATTGAAAAGACACTCTAAAAAAATGATATTTACTGACATATTTTTAAGAGAACTTGTGGATTTTTTTTTAGTTTCTATTTTTTAAATATTTTTATTCTGCATGTGGCTATTAGAAAAAAATTATATGTAAAATTACTATTTTTTTTAAAAAAGTAAAATATGGAAGCCAAACCGAAAAATGTAGACGCCTTTATAACCTTCATATTGAAATAAAAATAAAAAACACGAAGATGAAATCAAAATTTAGTTATATTTAAGATGATGAAAAGACAAAAAAATACATTAATTTCACAAAAACAGTGTGTAATCGGTCATAATAATAAACACACAATTATCGAAATAATTAAATTCAAACCCACGTATCCAAATTATCATGCATCAATCATAATCCTTCCAGTACTATACATCAAATAATAAAAAAATATCTTATCTTTTCCTAAAAAATATCATTTTTCACTAAGCATTCAAACTATAAGGTTATGAAATTTGGTGGAGTTAAGTATATTATTGATGACCCTATTAAGTTAGTACAAAAAATGACATAAACAACTTATGAACCACAAATAAATGAGATGGTAAAATTATAAGCTCACAAATCAAATTCATATATTTATAGTTATAGTATAGAATAGTGATAAGTGCAATTTATGCACTTAATTTATATATGATTTTACTTCACTTTTGTCATATATCGAGTGGATTTTATGTATATTAATTGTTGTTTTTGTGAGTTGCAAGGATGAACGCAAAAGTAGCGAGAAAAGGGGAATGATGAATTATGGAACAGCAACTTCAGAAAATTACTGGAAATTTTTGTGACATCCAAATCCGATCTCACCGTTCATAATAAATTTTAGGATGTTTTGAAGTTGCTGTCAAAATTTCAGCTCGATCCGACGGCTAGAACTTTGAATATGATTTTTTCAAGAATGATGCGTGCTAAACACAAGCTAAAGCGCCCCAGCGCCATAAAACTAGCGCTCCAGCGCCCGACGGTTTTTTTTTTCCCAAGAATTTTTTATGCCGATCAGCGCCCCAGCTCCAGAAACAGGCGCTCTAGCGCCTCCTGTACGAAAAACCAACAGAATTTTGAAATCTTAAAAGTATCTATTTCACGGGCTTTATTTGACGGGCTTCGAGGAGCAATAAAAGGGAAAAGAGCTGCACACATCAGATACACACAACACGCAAAAGAGGCCGCACAAGAGAAGCACAAATTTGAGAGAATCTAGAGAAGAAGAAGCGGCATCCAAACAAGAGAACCACACACAACTACGCATTCAAGTAGGCTTGGGACACAGATTTGAGACGTGGGAGCGAAAGACAAGGGATAATCGAATCACAGACAGAGGAAATTCATCTAAGGACGGAGAATCAACTCTAATCTGTGATTTTATTATCTGCCTTGATTTATTATGAGATTTTTGAATATGTCTATATGTTTAATTATTTCATTATAAAATTATTGGTTGTTTCTAGAGATTGACGGATCTTGATTTGATTTTCATGTTTTGAATATTATTTTGCCTAATATTATTTGTTCTTAACAATTTATTTGTGTATTCTTGATTTGATTGTCTTTCAATTTACTGGCTATAGATTGAATGTTAAATTTATTTGAAATCTGACACTCGAAAGAGAAGATTTTGAATAAGATCATAGAAAAACACAACGTAGGATTTTTGTAGAGTTCGAGAGGCTTACAAGTTCTTTTGAGGTAACTGAAAGAGAACCATATAACTTGATTAAATTATTTTGTTGTTATATTTCTGATAGGGATATCGAAATTGACATTAGAATAATAAAATTTACTCGTCACTCGGGAGAGACAGTAAATAACACTTAAGAGTTCTTGGCCTATAAATTGGAATAGATGATATTATCAATTGATATGATTTACATGAATGAAAATTAAGTGAAATCTTGTATCTAGAACCTGTCTCAGATCGTGTACCCAAAGCCATCCTTTAAATTCTAGATTCTTTCTTTTATTTTATTTTATTGAATTTCAAAATTTGATTTTCTAAACAAAGTTGAGATTATTTTAATTACAATATTTAGTTTGAATATAAATTTTCAATCCTCGTGTTAATGATACTTTACTCATCATATATTAAAACTTGACATCGTGCACTTTCGGACACAAAAATACGCAACAAATAGAGTATTAGATTAGATATTAAATATATATACGACAGAAAAATTAAATCAAATAAGAAAAAACCAATAATAAATAGTAGATGCACAAAATTTAAATTTTTTATTTGAAATAGTTGATAAGTGCATTTTGTGCACGTAATTTGCATATGGTTTTACTTGACTTTTGATATTTATTGGTAGATAATGCGTGAAATTATTGTTGTTTTTGTGTTTGTAGGTAGTTATGGACCTTGATGAGTATTTAAAGGATTTGAGCCTAAAAGATGAAAATTAAAGGAAGAATCAAGAGCTGAAAAAGAGAAGAAAAAGGCAAAAATCGAGGTCAAGGCGCGCCCGCCAACTGATGGCGCGCCCGCACTGTTATTGAAGAATTAGGCAGAAAAGTTGAGCTGAAGGCGCACCCGCGCTGACCATCCGCGCGCCCGCGCTGTTGAAGAAAATTTTGAAGAGTGTTTTGCAAAGTGGAGGCGCGCTCGCCCTGTTCCCTGCGTGCCCGCGCCGTCGTCTGTGAGGAAATAAAGAGTCCGACTGTTTATGGAAACTTTGGGGATATCTTTGGTATTATGTTTGGACGATTTTTAGGTCATATTTAAGAGATTTTTCTGAGTCATTAAGCTATCTATCAGCCGCAAATACACACAATATTCTTGAGAGCACTTTTGTGAGTTTTTGGGATCAAGAATTGAAGATTGCTTGGAACGAAGACGAAGATTTTCAACCGGACACGAAAGAAAGACTACGGCTTTGTTACTTTTTTTTATTTTATTTTGATTGTTGAATTATGTTTGAGATATTAAACATGATTTGGTTTTTATTGAATTTGAGCATGAACTAAACTTTTCTAGTCTAGAGGTTGACGTAGCTTGGTTGAGACATATTCATGAATCGTTGATTTTAATGCATTGAATTTCTATAGATTAATTATGTTTCTAGAATTGAATGTCTTCTTAATTTACTGGCCATAAATTGAGTTGTTATATTTACTTAGAATCGTTGCTCGGGAGAGGGGATTTTGAGTAGGATCAATAGGAACTACACTATTAATTGTTTATATAGCTCAGGAGAGTATATAGATTTAATAGAACCTTTAATGAACATCATTTTACACATATCACTAAATCTAGATTTTTAATAGGGATATTGAAATCGAACTGTAGTTGATACACTCTATTTATTGCTCGGGAGAGGGGAATATAATAATCTAAGTGTTCTTGGTTATTAATCGAAAGAAATTCATAAAATAGATTGATTAGGATTGAATATTGTTGAGACCAAGTGAAATCAAAACCTCTGGACTATTTTTTCTCTGATTGATAATTTCTCAAAATTTGTGTGTGCGTGAGCTTGATAATTCTTCATTACTTATTTAAGTTTTCAGCAAATTTCCAAAGTTTTATTTTCTAGATAAAATTAAGACTATTTTAATTACAAGTATTGAATATTTTCAAATTACTCTTCGTGGGATCGACACCCTCTCTTTCACTATACTAAAACTTGATACTCGTACGCTTGCGAGTATTTTTCACAACAAGTTTTTGGCGCCGTTGCCGGGGAGTAATGTTTGATTTTATTTAGTCTTGTTACCAATTAGTCTAAGTTTTAATTTAGAACTTTTATTTCATCTTATTTTTAGTACTAATTAATTTTTTCTTATTTTTAGTTGCAGTCTATGCGACGATCTCAAAGTGCGAAATCTCTATTATTTGATCCGGAGATCGAGCGCACTGTACGTGCTCTAAGAAGATTTAGAAGAGAAGAATTAAGGAACATGGCTGAAGAAGAAGCACAACAAGCTCCTCTGGTGCCAATCAGAGATCACTTCAGGTCGACGATCCAGGCTCACTATTCTGGAATCGCTCGAGGGACAATAAATGCCAACAACTTTGAGTTGAAGCCGACCTTAATCAACATGGTTCAGCAGAACCAATTCAATGGAACTGCCACAGCTGATCCTCACTTATACTTGTGCACTTTTCTAGAGATTACTGATACTGTAAAAATAAATGGTGTTTCTGAGAATATAATACGCTTACGTTTGTTTCCTTTTTCTCTCAGGAACAAGGCACGGAGTTGGCTGCAGTCATTGCAGCTAGGACGCATAACAACTTGGGAGGGCATGACTGTGAAATTTTTAGAGAAGTTCTTTCCACCATCTAAGGCAACCCAGCTGAAGATTGAGATCAGTACCTTTCAACAGCATGATTCAGAACAGCTATACGAGGCATGGGAAAGGTACAAATATTTGTTAAGGCGTTGTCCTAATCATAATTTTGCAGATTGGGAAGAAATAGAGTTTTTCTACAATGGACTAAATACGCCTACAAGAATGTCTGTGGACTCTGCTGCTGGAGGTACCATATTTGCCAAAGATCCCATTCAGGCTTATGATATGCTGGAACAGATGACTATCAATAGTTATCAATGGCCGTCTGAACGTATGGGAGTCAAGAAGGGAGTGTACAGTGTGGATCCTCTCACATCCATCACTGCACAGCTGTCTGCGTTGAGTACACAAGTTTCTTCTCTGAATAAGGTGAATATTGCAGAACCTGCAGGTGTGTCGGTTGTCTTAGAAGAATCTCATCCACCTGAGGAAGCTCAATATATCAATCCCAGAGGCTATGGAAATTATCGAGGTAACCCTCTACCCAATACTTATTATCTTGGCTTACGTAACCATGAAAACTTTTCTTATGCCAACAACAAAAATGTGTTGAAACCCCCTCCGGGATTCAATACAAATCAAGGGGAAGGGAAAGCGTCTTTGGAGGATGTTGTGTCTACACTTGTTACTGAATCTAACAAGAGGATGTCGAGGACTAAAACTCGAATGGACAGCATGGAGACACACATGTGCAGTTTGGGAGCTATGATGAAATCCATGGAGACGCAGATTGGACAGCTTGCACATGCGTTGAAGGATCAAAATCGAGGACAGTTTCCCAGCAATACTGAAGTGAATCCAAAAGAACAATGCAAAGCAGTTGAGTTAAGAAGTGAGAAGAAGTTAGAAGCTGAGGAGAAGAGCAGAGCAATATAAGTAGATGAACCAGTGGTTGAAGAGCCCAAGAAGGAATCTGAATCTAAACCGATGTACAAGCCACAACTTCCATACCCACAGCGGTTTAAGAAGAAGGCACTTGATGAGCAGTTTTCCAAGTTTCTAGATATCTTCAAGAAGATACACATCAATATTCCATTTGCAGATGCCTTGGAACAAATGCCTAACTATGCAAAGTTCATCAAAAATGTAATGTCCAAGAAGAGGAGATTGCAAGACAATTAAGTGGTGAATTTGACAGAAGAGTGTAGCGCAATCCTGCAGAAAAAATTGCCACAAAAGCTCAAGGATCCAGGGGGTTTTACTATCCCTTGTTTTATTGGTGGTTCTAAGGTAAATAGAGCTTTATGTGATTTAGGAGCAAGTATAAATTTAATGCCTTTTTCTGTTTACAGGACCTTGGAGCTTGGAGAAGTCAGGGCGACTACCATCACATTACAGCTGGCTAATCGGAGTATCACATATCCACGTGGTATTGTGGAGGATGTTTTGGTGAAGGTCGACAAGTTCATATTTCCAGCAGACTTCGTGATTTTGGACATGGATGAAGATGAAGAAACTCCCTTGATTTTTGGGAGACCTTTTCTAGCTACTGCACGCGCATTGATTGATGTCCACAAAAGAGAACTCACACTTTGAGTTTGTGGTGAAGCGGTTATTTTCAATATTTATCACACCATGAGGGGACCAAACGAGGTAAGTACATGTAAAAGTATTGAAATTGTTGATTCTAATAATTCTTTTTCATGTGCAGGAATTACTGATCCACTCGAAAGATGTTTAGTGGCAGATGAGGTATTTGATAAGGACGAGGATTGGGAGCTACATGAACAAAAATCATTCCTTGACAGCGCTCCGAAAGAAAAAATGGTGAGTACTAAGGAATCTGAAGCATTGGAAAATAGTGCGCCAGAGGTATCCACTGAAACTCATGATCTGAAAGAATTGCCTGCGCATTTATGTTATGAATTCCTTGGTGAAAATTCTACTTGTCCTGTTATTATCTCTGCTCACCTGTCTGCTGTAGAAAAAGATAAGTTGTTGCGAGTCTTGAGAAATTTTAAAACTGCTCTAGGATGGTCAATTTCTTAAATTAAGGGTATTAGTCCAACAATTTGCATGCAAAAAATTTTGATGAAAGAGTCTTATACCCCTTATGTTGATCATCAGAGGCGGTTGAATCCCGCCATGAAAGAAGTAGTTAAGAAAGAAGTTTTAAAGTTGTTGAATGCGGGAGTGATTTATGCTATTTCTGACAGTAGTTGGGTATCTCCTGTTCAAGTGGTGCCTAAGAAGGGTGGGATTACCGTGGTTAAAAACGAAAATAATGAGTTAATCTCCACACGTATAGTAACTGGCTGAAGAGTTTGTATAGATTATAGGAAGTTGAATAAAGCTACTCGTAAGGATAATTTTCCACTTCCTTTCATTGATCATGTAGTAGCCCGAACCCTAATTGAGTAATTAAAGGATTAATGCTAATTAAATAAATTGGGGATTGGACGGATCGGAAGCTCCGAAGGGACGATCGGAAGCTCCGATCGGGATCGGAGGCACCGATGATATTACGCCATCCATGACGTGTGGCTAGATCGGAAGCTCCGATCAGGATCGGACGTTCCGATCACCCCTATCTGGAGTCAACAAGTGATATTTTGACACGTGGCAGATCAGGATCTTCGGAAGCTCCGATGGCAGGATCGGACGTTCCGATCGAGGTTCGGACGTTCCGATCAAGGATCGGAAGTTCCGATCGTTGTCTATAAATAGAAGGCCGAGACTTCATTTCTCCTTGCCAATTCCGGATTTCCTCTCTATTTCTAGTCATATTCGAGCTGTTCTAGTCTTCTTAGGCTTGGTCCGGAGGTCGAAGAGGCGTTCGATAGTCGTAGCGGAGTTGTGCCCAAATTCTGGAGGCATCGACATCAAAGGGCTAACGACGGACGAAGGTATAGCTTTTGCTTCCTATAAATATTTAGGAGTATGCAATAGCTTAGTTAAGGCTTTTAGAGCACTGTAATGATAGTAGTATCATTTCGCTGTGTAGGCGGACTTTAGGCTTGGACTTAGAGCTGGTAGTGCCTACCTGGTATTTGAGGTACGAAAGTACTGTTCGAGATATCCTGACTGAGTATGCATGTATTATGTGACTGCATGATTTATATGCCATGATATTATGCTGCATTCATTTGCATCTTGCTGTATCTCCTTCGAGATGTCTGTTAGTAGGGTTGTACCCTATCCTGTTAGTGGATGGACTTCCATCGATTTGGGTCCGGTGTTTCCACGGTTATCTCGGTATGGGAGCCACCTCCTGAAGCGACGGCACAGCGTGCTACATACCAGGGCCCGGTCTGTCTCTGTTATCTGATCCTTGACCTCGAGTCTATAGGGAGTTCACTTTGCATGCATGTATACTCATACTCTCGCACTGAGCGTTTTATGCTCATGTCTCGTACTCTGTATTTTCTGGACACCCTATTCCATGGGGCAGGTTTGCGATTGGACGAGGAGGGTGGATCCAGGAGGGGCTAGTCAGTGGTTGGCCAGCTGGAGCTTCGTCTAGGCTTTATTACTGTTGTTTGGGTTTATACAGCTATTCGATTTGGTTGTATATTATTGGATAATTACAGATTCCTTTACTTGGGATTGTATAATGTTATTGGTTTCCGCAGTTTTATTCTGATATCTGTTTTATTAAGTTAATTGCATGCCTAAGTTCTGTTTAGTAGGTGATCTGGGTAAGGGTCACTACATTTATGGTATCAGAGCATGCAAAAGATTTCTTGGGATTTAGTCTCATCTTGAGGTATTTTTGTAGATGTCAAATCGTGACGACCAGAGTTCTCATGGCAGTGTTGGTGGGCGTTGGGGTGATGCCGACCGGGAGCCTCGTCGAGAACGGCGTCATCGTCATCATGACGACGAGCGTTTCACTGTGCGTCGATTCTTAGCTATGGGTCCTAAGTCCTTAGTTGGAGGTGAGTCTCCGGAGGATGCGGAGAACTGGTTAGACCGCATGGAGACGACTTTTCAGACTTTCCAATGCACCGATGAGCAGAAGGTGGAGACCCTTGGCTATCTTCTGGATGGGCGTGCGCGCAGGTGGTGGAGGTTTACTTCTGCACCTTTTGTTACGGCGAGAGGAGTGGCCACCTGGGCCGAGTTCCGCACAGCTTTCCAAAAGCGGTATTTTCCTCCTGCACTCCGACAGTCGAAGGCAGGCGAGCTACTGAGTCTGCGACAGGGAACTATGTCTATCGATGAGTATCAGCAGAGGTTCTTTGATCTGCTATCCTATTGCCCCGAGATTGCTGATAGCTCAGAGATGAAGTATAATCTGTTCCTTCATGGCCTTAACCCTGAGATCCATGACCGTGTGGCGGTTGGTGATGACATGTCCTACGAGGGTTTGGTGAGCCGTTGTCACCAGGCGGAGGACAGCATTCGGCGGAACAGGTCTTTCTCTCAGTCGAGACCTGCTAGTTCTTTGGCCCCCCGTGCCCAAACTTTCAAGAAGTCTGGATCTTCTTCCTCTGGTTCGGGAGGTGTTGTCCGTTTCGGTAAGAAGGACAAGTGTGATCACTGTGGGAAGAACCATCCATCCGACAAGTGCCGCAGAGCTTCTGGAGCTTGTTTCCGTTGTGGAGAGACTGGTCATATCCGGAGGGATTGTCCACTATCTGGGGGAGGCGGTTCTGGATCTGGTTCAGGATCTGGTTCTCAGGCTACCGTACAGCAGAGGTCGCAGGGACAGTCTGCTGGGAGTTCTCATTTGAGGCCACGAGCTTCTGGCCAGGTGTTTGCCCTGAGACATGATCAGGCTGTGGAGGAGAATGAGAAAGTCATCGCAGGTACATTTATGCTTTATGGTATACCTGCTCTTGTACTTATTGACACTGGTGCATCTCATTCCTTCATTTCTGCACGTTTTGTTAAGAGGCATAAGTTACCATGCATTGCACTAGACGTAGTGATGTCTGTTTCTACTCCGACGGGCCAATCTGCTTTGGCTAAGCGTCTAGTGATGGGTTGCCCTTTAGAGTTCGAAGGGAACATTCTGTTAGCGAATCTCATGGTCCTGGCGATGGACGACTTTGATTGCATTCTGGGAATAGATGTGCTGACTACCTATCGAGCTTCAGTGGACTGCTATCAGAGATTAGTACGCTTTCATCCGGAAGGGAGTGAGAGTTGGTTTTTCTATGGTGAGGGAGCGCGACCCCCGATGCCTTTGGTATCAGCTTTGAGAGCCTGTCGAGCTCTAGAGTCTGGCGGGGAAGGCTACCTTATCTATGCAGTTGATTTGTCCGCTGAGAGTATTGGGATAGAGAGCATTCCTGTTGTGGATGAATTTCCAGATGTGTTTTCTGATGAGATTCCGGGTTTTCCTCCTGCTAGGGAAGTCGAGTTTGGCATAGAGTTGATGCCGGGTACTTCGCCTATTTCTAGAGCACCGTATCGTCTGGCTCCGTCAGAGATGCGTGAGTTAAAGAATCAGCTACAGGATCTTTTGGACAAGGGGTACATTCGTCCTAGTGTATCTCCTTGGGGAGCTCCTGTTCTCTTCGTAAAGAAGAAGGATGGGTCGATGTGGCTGTGCATTGACTATAGGCAGCTGAATCGAGTCACTGTGAAGAACAAGTATCCGTTGCCTCGTATTGATGACTTGTTTGATCAGCTGCAGGGCACATCATTTTACTCCAAGATTGACTTGAGATCTGGGTATCATCAGTTGAGAGTCCGTGACCAGGACGTAGCCAAGACTGCATTCCGTACTCGCTATGGGCATTACGAGTTCCTAGTGATGCCATTTGGTTTGACTAATGCGCCGGCTATATTCATGGATTTGATGAACCGTGTCTTCAGGGAGTATTTGGACAAGTTTGTCGTGGTCTTTATTGACGACATCTTGGTGTATTCGCGTAATACGGAAGAGCATGTTTCTCACTTGCGGTTGGTACTGCAGACTCTTCGAGATGAGCAATTGTACGCCAAGCTGAGCAAGTGTGAGTTCTGGATGGATAGAGTGGTTTTTCTTGGCCATATCATATCCAGGGAGGGGATTTCTGTTGATCCAAGCAAGATTGAAGCGGTACTTAATTGGTCGCGTCCGACGACAGTTGCTGAGATCCGTAGTTTTCTGGGTCTAGCAGGGTATTATCGTCGCTTCATTCTGAACTTCTCTCAGTTAGCTCGACCGTTGACGCAGCTTACCCGTAAGGGTGTGGATTTCGAGTGGTCCTCCGAGTGTGAGGAGAATTTCCGTGAGCTTCGACGGCGGTTGACTTCTGCGCCGGTGTTAGCATTACCGTCAGGATCTGGAGGGTATGTAGTTTACACGGATGCTTCTCTTCAGGGGTTAGGTTGTGTCCTGACTCAGAATGGGCATGTGATCGCATACGCTTCTAGACAGCTGAAGCTTCACGAGGACAATTACCCAGTCCATGATTTGGAATTGGCAGCCATTGTGTTCGCTTTGAAGATCTGGCGTCATTATCTTTATGGCGAGAAATTTGAGATCTTCACCGACCATAAGAGTCTCAAGTATTTGTTCACTCAGGCAGAATTGAACATGAGACAGAGACGTTGGATGGAATTGCTTAAGGACTATGATTGCGAGATTAAGTACCATCCGGGAGCTGCTAATCTCACCGCTGATGCTTTGAGTCGCAAGGTGCGACTATCCACACTTCAGACTTGTTCGATGTCTAGTGCGATCAGTGACTGTTGTACTTCAGGTTATACCTTCAAGCATAAAAAAGGTATGCAGAGTATCCAGATGTTTGCGATATTATCTGAGCCAGCTTTGTACTCGAGGATCCGAGATGCTCAGATGTCTGATTCGAAGACCCAACGTTTAGCTCGTCTAGCTAACGAGGGTAGCTCGTCTGGATTTCATTATCAGTCAGATGGCTTTCTGTGTTTGTCTGGTAGGCTTGTGATTCCGCAGGATGAAGAGTTGCGAGAGGAGATTTTGTCTCAGGCACATCGCACTAAGTTGAGTATTCATCCTGGGAGCAACAAGATGTACAAGGATCTACGTACTCGTTTCTGGTGGAATGGAATGAAACGCAGTGTTTATCAGTTTGTTTCGAGATGTTTGGTGTGTCAACAGGTCAAGGCAGAGCACCGACGACCTGGAGGATTGCTTCACAGTCTGCCTATTCCTGAATGGAAATGGGAGTTTATCACTATGGACTTTGTGACCCATTTGCCGGTATCCCCGAGGAACTGTGATGCTATCTGGGTTGTGGTGGACCGACTCACCAAGTCAGCGCATTTCATTGCCTATAGCCGAGAGTACTCTGTGGATCGCATGGCACGGATGTACATTCAGGAGATCGTTCGACTTCATGGAGTGCCTGTGAGCATTGTCAGCGATCGGGACCCCAGGTTTACTTCTAGGTTCTGGGGGAGTGTTCAGCGTGTGATGGGTACTACTCTCAGTTTGAGTACAGCCTATCATCCGGAGACTGATGGTCAGTCAGAGCGCACTATCCGTACGTTAGAGGATATGCTTAGAGCGTGCGTCTTGGATTTTGGTTCAGCCTGGCAGGATCATTTGCCGTTGATCGAGTTCGCTTACAACAACAGCTATCACACTAGTATTGGGATGACACCTTTTGAGGCGTTGTATGGGCGACGTTGTCGTACTCCACTCTTCTGGGAAGAAGTGGGGGAGAGACAGGCTGAGGGACCGGAGTTTATCCAGCAGGCGATAGACATTGTTGATCAGATCAAGAAACGGATTAAGACTGCACAGGATCGTCAGGCCAGTTATGCTAATATCAAGCGTAGGCCTTTGCAGTTCGAGGTCGGGGAGAAAGTGTTTCTGAGAGTGTCACCTTTCCGCAAGATTCTCAGATTTGGCCTTAAGGGCAAGTTGTCTCCCAGATTTATCGGTCCGTTTGAGATCTTGGAGAGCATTGGCGATTTGGCTTATCGACTAGCTTTGCCACCGCATCTATCCAGCATTCACGACGTGTTCCACGTATCTCTGTTGCGACGGTATGTGGCGGATGAATCTCATATTCTGCAGCGGTCCGAGGTTCAGGTAGACAAGGATTTGACTTATGTTGAGAAACCTCTTCGTATCCTGGATTATAAGGATAAGGTTTTACGGAACAAAGTCATTCCTTTGGTTTTAGTTCAGTGGCAGCGCCGAGGCACTGAGGAAGCTACTTGGGAGCTTGAGGACAGGATGCGTAAAGACCATCCTGAGTTGTTTTGATTTCATTCTTTAAGTTGTATTCAGTTGCAAACTCTGTAAACGTTTGATTTGAATAAAGAATGTTTCTGATTTCTGTATTTGCATTCGGTACTTAAGATCTGATTTCGAGGACGAAATATCTTAAGTGGGGGAGAATGTAGTAGCCCGAACCCTAATTGAGTAATTAAAGGATTAATGCTAATTAAATAAATTGGGGATTGGACGGATCGGAAGCTCCGAAGGGACGATCGGAAGCTCCGATCGGGATCGGAGGCACCGATGATATTACGCCATCCATGACGTGTGGCTGGATCGGAAGCTCCGATCAGGATCGGACGTTCCGATCACCCCTATCTGGAGTCAACAAGTGATATTTTGACACGTGGCAGATCAGGATCTTCGGAAGCTCCGATGGCAGGATCGGACGTTCCGATCGAGGTTCGGACGTTCCGATCAAGGATCGGAAGTTCCGATCGTTGTCTATAAATAGAAGGCCGAGACTTCATTTCTCCTTGCCAATTCCGGATTTCCTCTCTATTTCTAGTCATATTCGAGCTGTTCTAGTCTTCTTAGGCTTGGTCCGGAGGTCGAAGAGGCATTCGATAGTCGTAGCGGAGTTGTGCCCAAATTCTGGAGGCATCGACATCAAAGGGCTAACGACGGACGAAGGTATAGCTTTTGCTTCCTATAAATATTTAGGAGTATGCAATAGCTTAGTTAAGGCTTTTAGAGCACTGTAATGATAGTAGTATCATTTCGCTGTGTAGGCGGACTTTAGGCTTGGACTTAGAGCTGGTAGTGCCTACCTGGTATTTGAGGTACGAAAGTACTGTTCGAGATATCCTGACTGAGTATGCATGTATTATGTGACTGCATGATTTATATGCCATGATATTATGCTGCATTCATTTGCATCTTGCTGTATCTCCTTCGAGATGTCTGTTAGTAGGGTTGTACCCTATCCTGTTAGTGGATGGACTTCCATCGATTTGGGTCCGGTGTTTCCACGGTTATCTCGGTATGGGAGCCACCTCCTGAAGCGACGGCACAGCGTGCTACATACCAGGGCCCGGTCTGTCTCTGTTATCTGATCCTTGACCTCGAGTCTATAGGGAGTTCACTTTGCATGCATGTATACTCATACTCTCGCACTGAGCGTTTTATGCTCACGTCTCGTACTCTGTATTTTCTGGACACCCTATTCCATGGGGCAGGTTTGCGATTGGACGAGGAGGGTGGATCCAGGAGGGGCTAGTCAGTGGTTGGCCAGCTGGAGCTTCGTCTAGGCTTTATTACTGTTGTTTGGGTTTATACAGCTATTCGATTTGGTTGTATATTATTGGATAATTACAGATTCCTTTACTTGGGATTGTATAATGTTATTGGTTTCCGCAGTTTTATTCTGATATCTGTTTTATTAAGTTAATTGCATGCCTAAGTTCTGTTTAGTAGGTGATCTGGGTAAGGGTCACTACAGATCAAATGCTTGATAGACTTGCTGGTTATTGCTATTACTGCTTCTTAGATGGTTATTCAGGTTATAATCAAATTGCTATCGCACCCGAGGATTAGGAGAAGACTACTTTTACGTGTCCCTATGGCACGTTTGCTTTTAGGAGGATGCCATTTGGATTGTGTAATGCACCTGCAACTTTTCAGCGGTGTATGATGGCGATTTTTGAAGATATGGTGGAGGAAGTGATGGAAGTTTTTATGGATGACTTTTCAGTATTTGGTACCTCTTTTGATCATTGCTTGCATAATCTGTCTCTTGTTTTGCAGAGGTGCCAGGAAAAGAATTTAGTTCTTAACTGGGAGAAGTGTCACTTTATGGTTCAATAGGGCATTGTCCTTGGAGATAAAGTGTCATCCAATGGATTAGAGGTGGATCGATTCAAAGTGGCTGCAATTGAGAAGCTTCCACCTTCGAAGAATATCAAGGGCATCAGAAGTTTTTTAGGCCATGCAGGGTTTCATCGGCGTTTCATCAAGGATTTTTCTAAAATCACAAAACCCTTGTGTAATTTACTTGAAAAAGATTCTACATTCATTTTTGATGATGATTGTTTGTAGGCCTTTGAAAAGATCAAGACGGCGTTGACCACCGCACCCATCATGATTGTGCCGGATTGGAAGGAGCCCTTTGAGCTTATGTGCAATGCTAGTGACTATGCAGTGGGTGCTGTATTAGGCCAGAGGAGAGATAAGATTTTCAGAGCAATCTATTACGCCAGTCGCACCATGGATGCCGCGCAGCAAAACTACTACTACAGAAAAAGAGATGCTTGCAGTAGTTTTTGCTTTTGATAAATTTCGTCCTTATTTAATTGGTACTAAAGTAGTTGTTTACACTGACCATGCAGCGATTCGCTACTTGTTTGCCAAAAAGGATGCTAAGACACGCTTGATAAGGTGGATTCTACTTTTACAAGAGTTTGATTTTGAGATCAAGGATAAGAAGGGTAGCAAAAATCAGGTTGCTGATAATTTGTCGAGATTGGAGTTAGAGGACGTTAAGGAGGAGGAGAGCATAAAGGAATTATTTCCGGATGAACAGATCTTTCAGGTAAGTTCTTCTATTCCATGGTTTGCTGATTTCACTAATTTTTTGTCTTGTGGTGCTATGCCTCCGAAATTGAACCGACATCAGAAAAATAAATTTTTCCATGACGTTAAGTTCTACTTGTGGGATGATCCCTATGTTTTCAAACGTTATGCCGATCAAGTGATTCGGAGATGTGTGGCGGGGCAAGAGGCAAATGAAATTTTGGAACAATGCCATTCCTCACCCTATGGAGGACATTTTGGAGCCACACGAACTGCTGCTAAGGTACTACAATCTGATTTTTATTGGCCTACATTATTTAAAGATAGTTATACCTTAGTGAAATAATGCGATAAGTGTCAAAGAACGGGAACTATTTCTAGAAGGCATGAATTACCCCTCACAAATATTTTAGAAGTGGAATTGTTTGATGTGTGGGGTATTGATTTTATGGGTCCCTTTCCCCATTCTTTCAGGTACACTTATATTTTATTAGCAGTTGATTATGTTTTGAAATGGGTGGAAGCCATTGCCACCTCTACTAATGATGCTCGTGTTGTAGTAAAATTTCTGCAAAAGAATATCTTTACGAGGTTTGGAACTCCACGAGCAATAATCAGTGATGAAGGTACGCACTTTTGCAATAAGATTTTTAATACCTTGCTCACTAAGTATGGTGTCAGGCATAAGGTAGCGTGCACATACCATCCTCAAACCAATGGCCAGGCGGAGATCTATAACCGGGAAATCAAGCAAATCTTGGAGAAAACGGTTAAGACAAATCGGAAAGATTGGGCAATCAAGCTAGATGACGCCATTTGGGCCTACCGCACTGCATTCAAAACACCCATTGGGATGTCTCCCTACAAGCTGGTTTTTGGTAAGGCATGCCATTTACCTTTGAAGTTGGAGCACAAGGCATTTTGGGCTATCAAGAAGCTAAACATGGATCTCGAAGCATCTGGGGAGTTACGTAAATTACAATTGACGGAATTGGACGAGTTTTGAAGTGAAGCATATGAGAATGCCAAGCTATACAAAGAGCAAACAAAGAAGTGGCATGATAAAAACATTGTACATAGGGAATTCGAAACGGGTCAGAAAGTTTTGTTATTTAACTCTCGTTTGAAATTATTTCCAGGGAAGTTGAAATCGCGATGGTCTGGGCCGTTTCTCATGGAGACCGTTTATCCACATGGTGCCATTGAATTGCGGTGTACAGATGGAAGAACTTTCAAGGTTAATGGGCAGAGAGTCAAGCACTACTTTGGAAACGAAGTACCACCCGCATCCAGCGCATTGCTTGATGATCCCAACTAAAAACTGGTGCAAGTCGGGCTGATGACTTTAAACCAAGCGCTTTTTGGGAGGCAACCCAAACCTTTTAGTTTATGTCTTTATTTTTCCTTATTTTCTCGTTGTATTTTTGCTTTTTAGTTTTTACTATTATTTTTGTATTCTTTGGAAGTAATTTGGTTTTTTTTCTATGTTTTTTTCAGGATTTTGGAGCCCAAGTTCGATCTCAAGGCGCGCCAGCCCCAATAAGCAGCGCGCCCGCGCCTCTCCTGAGTTATATCTGTGAATTTTTTTCGAGCCTAAGGCGCGCGCGCCCTATCCATCCGCGCGCCCGCCCCGACTGCATGCTATTTTTTTTCCGAGCAAGAGGCGCGCCCGCCCCGCCCCTGCATTCTTAAAATCGAAAACAACCGAGCAAGAGGCGCGCCCACCCTATCACGCCGAGTGCCCGCCCCGCCTCTGTTATTCAATATATCCGACTTTCCCTTCTATTCTTTCTTCAAATCTTTTCCCTAATCTTCCTAGACGCCTCCATCCTCACGCCACCTTCCATTCTCACACTTCACAACTCGGCGATTCTATCTACTAATCTCCAACATACACCCTCTAATTTCTTTTCTCATCAACTTTTCGAAGCGGGTCGGTGTATCACATTCAAAGAAGGCGCGCCTCGATTCGGAATTCTATCGGTTCTACAACGGGAAACTTTTGATTCTCTACTCTTATCGGACTCATCTCGCGTAAGTTCATCATCTTCTGATCATAAACTTGATTTGGGTGAAGAGTATTCAGAAATTCTATCTATTGCGGTGTGTGGATATTGAAGTCTTGTGTGGTTAATCAATCTGTGGAGTGTGGATTCTATTGGATTGTAGTTGAAGTGTTCGCTGTTGTTTGTGGATTGAGAATTCTATTCAAGTTTGGGGGAGTTGTGATTGTTGCAAATTGGTTAATTGTTGTGTTACTTGGGGTGCATACTAAGTGTTTGATTAATGGCACCAAAGAAGAAACAAAAATCTGTTGCATCCTCTTCTACTGCCGCTCCGGAGCCTGAACCGCAGCGTTTTTGGAATGAGAGTGCCGAAGAGCATTACCAACTCTGTCTAGGGAAAACGATACTACCGGAGCGTGGGTTTGATACGACATCGGGATTTGAGAATGATGAGTTTTTGAGTACAATTGGTCGGGCTGTGGCTGGGCGTCAATGGTTAAATTTTGTTAAGCCACCTCAGGATGCAGTCGTCCCAGTAGTTCGTGAATTTTATGCGAACTTGAAAGTAAAGCACATGCAGTTTACAGTGCTTGTCCGCGGCCAGCTGGTGCCTTTTGATGCTCACACTATTAACACCATGTACAACCTCCCGCCAGTGTTTCACGATGAGTACGAGGAATACCGAGCTAATGACATGGATTACGCGGAGATTCTGAGCCATATATGTGTTCCGGGCGCGGAATGGCACATGGGCCGTGATCATTTGCCCTCCAAATTAAAGAAGACAGAGCTAATTCTTGATGCTAAGCTGTGGTATAACTTTGTGTGTGCTCGCCTTAAACCAACTGACCACGAGCATGAGGTGACATGAGAATGAGCGATTCTTGTTTATTGTATTTTGGAGGGCAAAGAAATTGATTTGGGACAGATTTGTCAAGCAAAGATTCAAGGCGCGGAGGCATGTAAGACGACCGGCGGGTTTGCATTGCCGGCACTTATCACTGACCTTTGTGAACAGGCGGGAGTAGAGTGGAGCCAGAATGAAGAATTTCTGAAAGCTACTTCTCCTATTTCTTGTCATGCTCAATTCCGTATGGTGTCGACTTCTGAGCAGAGAACGCGTGCTGAGAGGCGAGATTTTAATGAGAGAGCAGTTGCACGAAGCGGCCCTGCCACCCGACCTCAGGTTCCCCCAGTTGCGCCTGATCGTGTTGCTATTCTGGAGGATGAATTGCGATTGCACCGTCAAGAGTTTCGGACGTTTCAGCAGAATACTGGTGTCTTTATGGACTACATGATGGATTTTACAGATGATTTGCGACATCAGTTTCCACAGGCTGCTAGTTCGACTCATCTGTTTCCTCCGTATCCATAGTGGCCGCCTACTTTTGGCCCTTCCGGTCCTGCCCATGATGATGTTGCTAGTGATGGCGACGACCACTAACGGTCGTCGTTTGTGGTACATATCCTTTATGCTTTCTTGTTTTAATTCCTTGAGGACAATGAATGTACTAAGTTTGGGGGGATTGTGTCCTTTTTGACATTTGGTGTTTTTGCTTTTGCTTTTGCTTTTGCTTTTGCTTTTATTTTGTTTTGTGTTTTCTTTTAGTTGTTTGTTTCTTAGGCGTTGTGTTGTGTTGGTGTGTGGCTGAATTTGAGTAATTGTGTTTTTGGTGAATGATGTTGAGAAGTCATGAATGAAATGGATTGATGACCAATGATGTTAACTTTTTTGTTTTGTAACTGAAATCCATGACTATCTGCCTAGCTGACAAAATTTTGAAATAAACGGAACCAAGTGAACAATTGAACTCCTATATACTCTGGGATTTTGCTTGACTCTGAATCTTGAGACAAACAAACATAAAAATGATTAAGACATTGTTTGAATTTTTTGGGCCTGATTTTATTGAATCAATGTATCCTTAGTTGCCCAGTTGAGCCTACACGTTTATTAGTACATTGAGGTACTGCAAAATCTGAATTGTTGTGAAAATCATCGTTTACTGCTGATGATTATTCTTTCCTGCACTAATTGGAATTCATATGATTTAATTGTGGATTGAGACTTGTCTAGAACTAGTTCAAACACTCCTTGAGGCGAAATACGGGCATAACTGTGATTAGGAATGATTTAGACAATTTTTCTGAAATCGTTTGAGCCTTTCAAGCTACCTTGTAATGCATGTATCCCTAGTACCGTGTTTGAGCTTTATTTGAAAATCGAATGGCATCCGTGTAAACGTGTGATAAACCCCCATTCGTCATTATTTCAAGGTCCTACATTGACTACCTGAATAGCTTATACACTATTTCCTACCTTTAAGGGAGTAATTTGAATGTTAAATTGTTATATACTCCTAGTTGATATTTGTGAAAAAAGGAATGGTGTGGTGGATAAATTGAAAAGATGAAAAGAGGTAGTAGAAAAGAAAGAAAGAAAAAATATATGAAAGTTGAAAAGGGGTTTGAAAAAGTTGAAAAAAAAAATGTGGTTGTGAAAGAAGTTTGGAAATAGATGAAAGATCATTGAAGTGAAGAAAAATAAAAGTGTGAAACGGTGAAAGAAAAAGAGTTGAAGTTAAATTGAGCATGAATATAAATTACTCCTTATTTTGAATTCTTATCCTTCAATTGTAGCTATGAGCCAGACCTGACATTATAAGCTGATTAAGTACTATTAACCGAGTCACAGTTACCCAATATACTAGTGGAGAGGGGTTGCGAGAATTTAGCCTATGGACTGTTGATTGAAACTCTTAATGATTATGAATTCTTGATCGAAACATGCACACACTATTATTCTTTGAATTACACTGATTGTGAGTGTTTTTGATGATACCTCCTTGAATTTGATCCTGTGCTACCATGAAAGTCCTCATGATTTGTGAATGTTTGAATTGAGTTAAGAGAAGAGTATTTTGAATTGTGAGTTGCGGGGTTTCTTAGTTTATGAGGTTGAATTATTTTTCTGGTTAACTTATTTTTCAAGTGTTAGTAGGATAGATTTGATTGGATTTAAATTGTTTTGGAATCCCAAACTGAGGTCATTGATCCATAGTAATTCTTGATGGTTATTGTTCATGCATTTGTGGTGAGTTGTGTTAGTTTTGCTCGAGACGAACAAAAGTTCAAGTTTGGGGGAATTTGATAAGTGCATTTTGTGCACGTAATTTGCATATGGTTTTACTTGACTTTTGATATTTATTGGTAGATATTGCGTGAAATTGTTGTTGTTTTTGTGTTTGTAGGTAGTTATGGACCTTGATGAGTATTTAAAGGATTTGAGCCTAAAAGATGAAAATTAAAGGAAGAATCAAGAGCTGAAAAAGAGAAGAAAAAGGCAAAAATCGAGGTCAAGGCACGTCCGCGCCAACTGATGGCGCGCCCGCGCTGTTATTGAAGAATTAGGCAGGAAAGTCGAGCTGAAGGCGCCCCCGCACTGACCATCCGCGCGCCCGCGCTGTTGAAGAAAATTTTGAAGTGTGTTTTGCGAAGTGGGGGCGTGCCCGCCCTGTTCCCTGCGCGCCCGCGCCGTCGTCTGTGAGAAAATAAAGAGTCCGACTGTTTATGAAAACTTTGGGGATATCTTTGGTATTATGTTTGGACGATTTATAGGTCATATTTAAGAGATTTTTCTGAGTCATTAAGCTATCTATCAGCCGCCAATACGCACAATATTCTTGAGAGCACTTTTGTGAGTTTTTGGGATCAAGAATTGAAGATTTCTTGGAACGAAGACGAAGATTTTCAACCGGATACGGAAGAAAAACTACGGCTTTGTTACTTCTTTTTATTTTTTTTGATTGTTGAATTATGTTTGAGATATTAAACATGATTTGGTTTTTATTGAATTTGAGCATGAACTAAACTTTTCTAGTCTAGAGGTTGACGTAGCTTGGTTAAGACATATTCATGAATCGTTGATTTTAATGCATTGAATTTCTATAGATTAATTGTGTTTCTAGAATTGAATGTCTTCTTAATTTACTGGCCATAAATTGAGTTGTTATATTTACTTAGAATCGTTGCTGGGATTTTGAGTAGGATCAATAGGAACTACACTATTAATTGTTTATATAGCTCGGGAGAGTATATAGCTATAATAGAACCTTTAATGAACATCGTTTTACACATATCACTACATCTAGATTTTTAATAGGGATATTAAAATCGAACTGTAGTTGATACACTCTATTTATTGCTCGGGAGAGGGGAATATAATAATCTAAGTGTTCTTGGTTATTAATCGAAAGAAATTCATAAAATAGATTGATTAGGATTGAATATTGTTGAGACCAAGTGAAATCAAAACCTCTGGACTATTTTTTCTCTGATTGATAATTTCTCAAAATTTGTGTGTGCGTGAGCTTGATAATTCTTCATTACTTATTTAAGTTTTAAGCAAATTTCCAAAGTTTGATTTTCTAGATAAAATTAAGACTATTTTAATTACAAGTATTGAATATTTTCAAATTACTCTTCGTGGGATCGACACTCTCTCTTTCACTATACTAAAACTTGACACTCGTACGCTTGCGAGTATTTTTCACAACAATAGTGCATGATATACTTTTTTAAATAAATTATTTAATTGAAGAGTCACATAAATAAATAATTTAAAAAACACATTAATTATGTAGTATTAATAAAAAAAATAGTCAATTAAATTCACAAATAAACTCGCATATTTATATATGTAATAGATATCATATAATATATATAGTAGTGCCTTTGTTTTAAATTTTAATTATATATATAGATCTCCTTTTATTTTTCGTTTGTCCTAAGTATATAAACTTGTAATAGATGTAGTCAAAATAATGTCACCTGAAGCAGACAATGTCGAGGAGACGTGGGAGAGTCAGGTCTACACATGCAGACATCACTTGTGCAGATCTTAAAAAAAAAATAGTGGATTGTCACAAGATCATGTCCGACGAAAATCTTCCACGTCCAATTCAGCACTATATATTCAGAGCGGTGAAGGAAAATTAAAATGCCAAAATGATAATTACTTAGACAAAAAATAGAGACTTACCGCCTATAGCCTACTTATGTATTTTTAGGATGGAAATTGAGATTTTACCTTCATGGCCCTATCATGGGATTAACAATTTACAATAGGGGTCACACATGTCTAATTTAATTAATGAATGTTTATCTTAAAATGTTATTATCCACCAATTAATGTCATCATATTATTCAATATTTATTTTTCCCCGGCCCCCTAATATATATATACCTAGGGTTTTGTAACTAACTAACTTTTGAAAATACAATAAACCATTTATATAAGCACTAGCTAAATAAGATTAAAATTAAAAAGTTGTTAGCATAATTGATATTTTCAATGAATCTCTTAATATATGTGAAAAAAATAAACAAACTCATATAATTGAGACACAAGTAGTAATATTATTGTTCACGTTTCAACGTAAAAAATAATTCAAAATTTCTCGTACATTTGTGAATAAAAACAACGTGAAATATCGATATCCCCAATCAAAATCACCACCCTTGCTAGGTTAAATTAATGTATCCCTCATGTTATACATAATTTCACTATTGCAAATTTAATTTGAAACTCGTTAAAATTATATATAAATATAATATCTTCATTTGAGCGAAATATATATGAATGATGTAGTCTCCGTATTTCCCACGTTCCCACTTTTTTTCCTCCAGGCCCAGCTGTTTTCATTTGACTATAAAGAAAACCTTAGTGCCAAAATGCTAGCTTTTCAACTTTATAGTTATTTCCATCCGTTGTTTATTTATTAAAATTAAATGAACGACATAGCATAATCCTAAGTCATGTCAGTCATACAATAAACGATAAAACTAAAATATTGTTTTGATATTTAATTTTCCCATTCAACACACCAAATAAAGGGTTTCACACTTAACAAAAGCTAGCTAGCTAAACGCGGGTGAAAAAAGGCACAACTTTAATTAGTATAATATTTATATGTATTATTAATATTAATTATAACGAGCCACCTAAAAAGGCCACACACACCCACTTGTATTTTTTTCAATATATTCCCACTCCTAACTCTTCCCCAAATTTACAAAGTCAAGCATATTTATCAACCCACAATTTCTCCTATATATACTTGTCCTATGCATTCAAACTAAAACCAACCAACTCAAAAGTACAAAGCATGGAGTTCTTTTATGTCTCTCTTCTTTGCATATTTGTCTCCTTTGTATTCCTCTTCCTTAACCTTCTCTTTTACAAGACCAAACCCGCCGGCTCCGGCACGCTACCTCCGGGCAGAACCGGTTGGCCGGTCATCGGCGAAAGCCTCGAATTCCTCTCCACCGGATGGAAGGGTCATCCAGAGAAGTTCATCTTCGACAGGATCTCCAAGTACTCATCCTATGTCTTCAGGACTCACCTCTTAGGCGAACAGGCCGCAGTTTTCTGCGGCGCGAGTGGCAACAAGTTCTTGTTTTCCAATGAGAACAAGCTTGTTCAAGCATGGTGGCCTAGTTCCGTGGACAAAGTTTTCCCATCTTCCAACCAATCTTCTTCCAAAGAAGAGGCTATCAAGATGAGGAAAATGCTCCCCAATTTCTTCAAACCCGAGGCGTTGCAGCGGTACGTGGGGATAATGGATCATATAGCGAGACGACACTTTGCGGATGGATGGGAAAACAAGGAAGAAATAGTTGTGTTCCCTCTTGCCAAGAACTACACTTTCTGGCTTGCATGCAGGCTCTTTGTGAGCATCGAGGATCCACAGCACGTAGCCAAATTCGCCGATCCTTTCAATCTCTTGGCTTCTGGTTTGATCTCCATCCCAATAGACTTGCCCGGAACGCCGTTTAACAAGGCCATCAAGGCGTCGAATTTCATAAGGAAAGAGCTCATCTCCATCATCAAACGGCGAAAAATCGATCTAGCCGAGGGAAAAGCCACCGCTACACAAGACATCCTGTCGCACATGCTGCTTACGAGCGATGAAAATGGGAAATTTATGAATGAATTAGATATCGCTGATAAGATTTTGGGTCTGCTCATTGGTGGCCACGATACTGCTAGCTCTGCATGCACTTTCATCGTCAAATATCTTGCGGAGTTGCCCGAAATCTATGACGGAGTTTATAAAGGTAAAATCATATATCATATATATATATATATACATGCATGTTTTCTGACGTTATTTTTCGCATATTCTCATTAAATTTACCGTGAATTACAAAAATTCAGAACAAATGGAGATTGCGAAATCAAAAGCTCCAGGCGAATTGTTGACTTGGGATGATATCCAGAAGATGAAATATTCATGGAATGTTGCGTGTGAAGTGTTGAGGCTGGCACCACCACTCCAAGGTGCTTTTAGAGAAGCCATTTCTGATTTCGTCTTCAATGGATTCTCTATTCCAAAGGGTTGGAAGGTAAAAAAATTTAAATTTTTTTTTAAAAATCAATTATATTTTATTAATATAAAAGTATATATAGTTGATTCATATTGGAATAATCGAACTGCAGCTGTATTGGAGTGCCAACTCGACACACAAAAACCCGGAATTCTTCCCGGAGCCGCAGAAGTTCGACCCGTCTCGATTTGAAGGATCGGGACCCGCCCCGTACACGTTCGTGCCATTCGGCGGTGGCCCGAGAATGTGCCCCGGAAAAGAGTACGCCCGTTTAGAGATACTCGTGTTCATGCATCATCTTGTGAAGAGATTCAAATGGGAGAAAGTTATTGCAGACGAGAAAATAGTTGTTGATCCCATGCCAATTCCTGCTAAAGGTCTTCCAGTTCGACTGTTCCCTCATTAAGCTTGAGGATTATTATATTATATTTTATATGTTTCTTAATAATAATTGAACTATACTATAAAGTTTATTTGAGCTAGCATATATATATATACGTGTATCTACATATATAGATGTAAATAGGATATTGTGATTTTTGAAATTTTATTTTACAATACATGTATAATATACTCTATTAATTGTGAAGCAAGAAAGTTTTTCCCCTAATTAAAGCTTGAGCCTTTTGTATCGTCTTTCAGGATAATTTATTTCAACTTATCTTAAAAGTATTACTTTAACAGTAGATCTAACGATTCATGATTTGTCATGTCAGCACTATAATATTAATTATGCATATATGTTCATATGTAAACCACCAGATATATGATTTGGGTACTATCCTAAGTGTAGGATCTCATTAACCAATGTTTCAATAGTTTTATTCCAATTAACTTATCATGTATCGATCTGTGTATGAGGTGTATATTTGTTGCATAACAAATTTCAAAGAACCAACACCTTTGTTACCATCAAGAGTCATCGATTTTCATATAAAAGTCATAATTAAAGCCTCTCTAGTTATGAACTCAGAAAATGAGTTCATTTCTATCCCGTCTACCACTTCTAGGTACATCACAAGTTTAAAATCCACAATTTTCTAAATAATTCATCCTCAATCATAAACCCAAACACACAATTTTTAGGAGTTTTATCATCCAATCGCACACTCATCTATAGCTTTGATCGTAAATCTCATCATTGTCTTTCACAAAGCATAATTCATGTCATCAAAAACCGGAGGTTTAAAAAACGAGTTTGCAGTAGTAGATGAGTCCATATCTAAACAAGGTATTGACAGAGATGTTGGCAACATCTTTCAACAGCACTTAAGATCATAATGAATAGAGTAGAGAAAAAAAAATATGTCAACGAATGATAAATATAACAGAGAGACTTAAGATAAGCATTGATTATACACAGAGCATACAACACAACAAAATAAATCAAAAAAGAAACCCAAAACTAGCTAAACCAAAAACCAAAAACCAAAACTAGAATTGATTGCTCTCCGAAGAGCCATCATTATCATCAGCAACAGTTTCTTCTCCTTCTTCTCCGTGAGCTTCACCTTCACCCCCTTTTTGTTCAGAAGAGGTACCTACTCCAAGGAGGTTGTGGTAGTGAGCTTTCAATGCCTCATAGTAGGCAAGATCTGCTTTGGCTTGAATGATCTTCTGCTCAGCATAAAATAGTTGAGCTTGAATGAAAGTTGTATCCATGGATTAAGCTGCGGAGGGTGGAACAAATATGGCAATTGACAGTGGGGTGTTGGCAACATATTCCACAACATCTTCAACAGCACCTGATTCTGACCAAGGTAGATCAAACTTTCTATTTCTTCTAAGTAGTGCAGGTGCAATCTTCAACACTTCTCCAGGCTCAGTAAGAGATTCATCACCATCCTTCTCAATTTCTTGAGATATCGTTATAGAATAGATCAAGGAAGGATATGGAAGCTTGAGTGTAGGCTGAGCACAATATGCAAATGCCATAACTGTGTCGAACACCAGTCGACCATAGTTAAAATTAGCTCCTATTCCAATGGCATACAATACTAGAGCTTGATGTTTAGTGAGGACAGTAGAGTTCCCGGAGGGAGTCCAGGTCTTCACCGAAGTCTTGTGCAAGACAGAGTATAGAGATGTAAACTTGGCAGCTGGGAGATTCTTAGGATGAGCTGGGAATGTTGTGACTTGACCACCTGTAATGACAGAGGTCATCACATCCAAGGAGGGTAAAATAGCATCATCAACAGAAGATGTCCACAGGAAGCCATTAATAACTGCCGGACTAAACTGAAAAATTTGTTCTCTCATGTACACTTTCCCATAATTCACAAATCTTGGATCCTTCACTGCTTCAGTAAGATTGCAGTAGAATTCCAGCACAAGTTCCCTACAATACGGAGCAGCAGCAGTAACAGTAGCAAGCATATTTCTCACCTCAAAAAATTGAACCATATTCTGAGCTCCATAACTCTCCAGATCAATATTATGTTCTTCAAGGAACTCAGGATTGGCATACTGTTCCCAGTTATCTGCAATATCCTTAGAATAAAATGAGGATGAGTAAGACTGGTTTACCCGATAGTCTTCTCCTAAGGTGTTGTCCAAGGTGTCAGCAACACCTTCCTCAACATCTTCCTCAGAATCATTAGTGTCTGACTATTCTTCCAACTCATTCTCAGCATCAGAATCTTCACTCGATTTAGAACTGGAGCTATCAGATTGATTGGGATGATTGTCAGCATACTCTTGTATCATCTCCTCGTCAGGTTCATCATCTGATTCGTAAGGGGATACAACTGATTTCTGTACTTTTTCTTGCTTCAAACCAGCCATGAATTTGGCTATAGACGCTTCCTCATCATCTAAAAAAACAAGAGGAGCAGTGGTGGATGTCTCATCAACAATAGGAACAGATGCAGATGCATCTTTATCATCCGCAATAGAAGTGGAAATTTGAGTCTCTGTGAAGAAGATTCACTTGCAGAAGATGAATCACCAGTTGATTCATTCTCAGCAGCAAAAGGCACAGGAATGGCTTTACCCGTTGGTTTCATCACACTGGATTTTCCCCTCTTACGATGCACAATCTTGTAATATTCATCGGAGCTCGCATCACCAGATGAGAATTCGGTGTCCACCAGAGAAGGTCTCTATGGTTGACCCTTCCCACGGTATCTCTTCGAAGCATTGTAGTCAGGATTGTATCCGGCTTGTCGCTTGGATCGGCAAGTCAAGGGTTTCGGTGGAAACACCTTGTTGATTGTAGAAATATCCGGTAGATTATCTATTTTATTACCACTCTTTTCTGGAGAAATCAAATCCAGGGACACAGGTTCCTCTGCAACTGGAACAATGGCATGCTCGATCAGAGGGTGTGGTGATGGAGGTGTTGTCACACCTTGAGCAACATCTCTTGAAAATCTCATCTCAGTGCGAATGTCGTGAGAATCAAATCATTTTCATGCCATTAAAATTGCGAGATAAAAAAACAGAGGGAAATTTAGGGCAAAAAGAATTAGGGACGATGAGTGATCAGAGGAAACACGAAGGCAGGAAGATTATGTTCCTAGAATAGATAAGCACCCAATATATATCAAAACACTCAATCTTTCCTACTCACTCGGATTTACAGTAGACCCCAACGGTAGCAAAATCCCTAACTGTAATAATCCAAAACGGTAACAAATCCAATTTAAATTAGGAAACTAAATCAGTTATACTCGTCAATTCTCTAGGCCCAATTATTTCACCAAATATTTTCATATTTAAACTCATCATCGATATATAACACCATTGAAACAAAATCGATCATAATAAAAATCAAAATTTCAGAGGATAGGGCAAAAATTCAAAATTTTTGTTTAATTAAAACTTCAAACTTCTCAGCCAGATATATTCACACAAAAATAAATATGCATATCCTAAATATGTCGAATACAAAATGTGACATAAAAATAAAATTCGATCACATGCAAAATATATGTTGACAATTGAGGTGTTATCCCCGATGTTGGCAACATCTTCCAGCAACACTTCAGGATTCTCAAAAAAATTTGTTATCAAATTCATTATTACAGAAGTGGTAGCCTGCACACTAAAGGAACGATCTTCAACGGACCCCTTTAGATAGCTTTTTTCATTTGCTTCTGATTTTTGAATCAAATTTGATGATTGAATTTATCACGTTTTATCATATTGTTATTTTGAGTTTCTGAATTTGAGAAATCACTTTTCACTTGGGACAATATCATGAAATACACGAATATCCATCCACTACTTTGTGATTTAGTCAGAACTCTTTATCGATTAATCCTCATTAAATTGTAAAACACTTTTTCAAGAAATCCTGAGTGTAAACTGGTCAATGGTTACAAAGTATCAAATACTTCACAAAACAGAATGAATGCATGAATGCAACATGCCTAATGATCCTAAAGATGAACATGCATGAAAAGGTGTTGTCTTAGGGTGTTGGAAACACTCCAGACAACATTTCAGTTCTGTTTATAATGCACACATTCTGAAAAACTTCCATAGACTGGAGAATCCATCAAAATCCAAAGCTTTTGTGAATATATCAGCTAATTGGTTATTAGTCCCAACAAACTCAATAAAGATCATGCTTTTCTAACCAAATCTCGAATGAAGTGATGTATAATGTCAATGTGTTTGGTTCGAGAGTGTTATACTGGATTTTTGGATATATCAATGGCACTAGAATTATCACAGTACATAATAGGAGTATCACTCTTAATTTCATAATCATTCAACATTTTATTCATCCATAGGAGTTGTAAGCAACAACTACCTACAACAACATATTCAGATTCTGCAGTTGAAAGAGACACACAGTTTTGTTTCTTACTATACCATGACACTAAGTTATTTCTCAAGTAGAAACATCCTCCCGAAGTGCTCTTTCTCTCATGTAGATCCTCAACCCAATCAGCATCACTAAACCCTACCAAATTCGAGTTGGTTTCTTTAGTGTACCACAAACCCAAATTCAAAGTACCCGCCACATATTTCAGTATACTTTTTACGGCCTTTAGATGTGTAACTTTTGGGTTAGACTAGTATCTAGCGCACAAAAAAGCACTAAACATGATATCAGGTCTAGTAGCACTCAAATACAAAATACTAAAAATCATGCTTCAGTAGAGGGTGTTGTCAACACCTTCGGCAACATCTTCCCTCGATAGTTTTTCACTAGACCCCATAGGTGTACGCATGTGTTTAGTGTTGTCATTCAAGAACCTTTTCACCAAATTTTTATCATACTTACTCTGACATAAAAATATACCATCATGCATTTGTTTCACTTGAAATCCCAAGAAATAAGTTAACTCACCAACCATGCTCATCTCAAATGTAGAAGACATGCACGTCACAAAATCATCAACAAGTTTATCATTTGAAACACAAAAGATTATATCATCTACATAAACTTGGCAAATTAAGATATTACCTTGAGACTTTTTCACAAATAAAGTCTTATCAACTTCACCTCTTTTGAAGCCAAGATTGAGAAAGTACTCGGTTAACCTTCCATACCATACACGTTGAAACGAACCAGACTCGAATGAATTTTTTTTTAAAATATTACATATATGCCCATACATATATGCATCTATACTTAAAATAGATTTTCATAAAATTTAATACATAATAAAAAGTGATTTCATCTTAAAAATTTAAAAACTCGAACAGGTTAAAATCCATCCAAACGACTATAATCTCAAAAGTATACAAACTAATGAAAAATAGTAAACATGTGCGGAAAATAGCTCAATACATAAAATATCTTAACATAAACTAAATCAACCAAAACATGAGCTGGCGAAGGTCACGGGTGTGCTAGCTCGCCACAGATGCACAGAGGTCTTCACCACCAGTCGGGACCACAACCTCCTGAATAACATAAAACTCACATGCACACCATTTAGATCTAGTGAGCCTAAAGGCCCAGCATGCTCTATCTTTAATAACGAGTACTACTAAATAAAACCACATGCAAACACATAACGTATATAAAAATAACATAAGGATTCTAATGCATGCATGATCGTAAAATCGTATGCATAAACTGCGTCGTAATCTATATCATAACATAAGCATTGACATGCCATAAACATAAAAATCATTTTCTGTGGGTCATATCAGTAAAGTGTAACCTAATTCTATTGATCAATCTAAATCCATCGTACGTGGTGGCGGCCTGTGGGGTGTACCCCTAACGCCCTATGCCACTTCACCCAACCTTTGGGGATCCATAGGCTCATAATCGTAAGTGGAAAGGTCATCGGGCCCGGTATCCCGACCTCCAGTCCCGTGTTTGTCACAAATCACTTCAACTTCCCAAAAATATTTTTTTTACATGTCCGTTATCTCATCATAAAATACATGCATGAATCATAAACTTAGAAATATCATTTTCTTAAAATTTTTCCCGTAAATATATATTTAATTCATTTTTCCATAAAAATCATATTTATATCAAAATATACAAATACATCTATTAAATATATATTTACGGACTATTTTGTTTGCCACTGGCTAGTTCGTGTTGGAGAACGGTGATCAGATCAATCAAAATTAATACCCGGTGCAGCGGAAGTTTAAAATTTTTATATGGAACGATTCCATAATGGGTATCAAAACTTTACGATTAAATTGTGCGTGTAAAAATTAAATAACAATTAAATTTTTACCTCCAATCTCGAATCGAGATTATGGACACCAACAGATTACTCTGCTCTTGTTGTATATCCCAGGAACTGATGGACGAACTGTTCTTCAATCAGGTCCACGAACAGAGATTTAATCCCTCTGATAGATTGCACTAGAAAATCTATCAGAAGTTTCTACGAAGAGAATTAACGAATTTGATCCGTTAAACCAGACTGCAAATTCAAAATTCACAGGCTGGATTTTTCCCGAGCAGAGGGGAGGGGGGCGGCCACTTTTAGAGAGAAAAACTAGGGTTTTCGAAAATTGTGACCTCTGTTGTTTAATTTCTGTACTGAAATAACTTATTTATAATGTGGGCTGCTAACAGCTTAGGGCCCATTAGTCATAAGTTCAAGCCTGACAAGCAAAGCCCGCATGTTCAAAAATTAATATAAAATTCATCGTGACTCAGATTGATAAACCAATTTCACCAATGTGCACAAAAACCATTTCTGCATCTTTTAGAGTCAAGATAAATTTTCTGAATCCGAATTCAGTGATTTCCAAAAATGCCCATCCCTATGTCATTTTAGGAAATCTTACTCCTCTACTCTTAAATAAGAAGTCCCACTTCTTTGTTCATTAAATTTAACTCTTTAAATTTAACTATCTCAACGGGGATTAAAAATCCATTACTCTGTGTGACCCTCAATGGTTCAGGGATACAGCTAGCCGTGGGCTCACAACTCCTTATGACTCGGAACAACAATTTCCGACTTGCCCATCGAATCATGGTAAGAGCGCCTAGCAACATCGCCCCATGATTCCCTAGGTATCACTGATAGTGCCTGCAAGAACCAATAGATTTTGGTTAGCGTACAGTATGGTCCCTTCATCCATATATCCCGATCGAATCAACAACCATTGGTAAATCGAGAGTCGTTCGAGATTCGATAACTATGCAATACCTCTTGAAGATCAAATAGTGACATCGCATGTGATACTAAGAAACCATTTCTTAAAACACATCATGTACTCTGGCCAGAGATTCATCACACTAATATCTCCTCAGATTGCATAGGATATCCACACTAGCAAGTATGTGGTGAATCCTTGACAACAAAGCATCGACTCCTATATGTGTCGTAACTGTACCCAATCCCGACACCTGATGACCCCAATAGAGTCGGTAAACGAGTCAAAGCACAGTACTAGCATATAGAGTCTCAATGATGTTTCAAGTAGTAAGGACTAATGGTGTACAACCAAAACCGCGGACTTTATCCACTCGATAAGTGATAACCACTTGGAAAGTCCGGATAGGGTAGTTCGATCATTCATCATATGAATATCCATTTGCATGCTTTGAACATCTCTATGTTCTATACCAATGAAACGTGGTACTCGGCATCGCAAATGCTAGTCTCAATCTCGAGCGATCCTTATCCTTATTAATGGACGGCTCAATCGACTAGGAACTGTTTAGAATATACAGTGACTATAAGATGTGTTTCATGATAGTCATCCCCATGTACTACCACATCTTACATACACTATAGTATATTCAAGGTCTTTATCAAAACAACAATAGTATATCACAATATAACAATATGAAGAAAGATAAAGTCATTGCCATTAATAAAAGTGTAAATTATATTAAACAAAAGATTGTTTATACAAAGAGTCATCAAAGCCCTTAGCCACAAGTTGGCTCACCGGGCACCCACTCTTTCAATCTCCCACTTGCTCTAAAGCCAACTAGTCATACTACGTAGACCCATTGCTTCGCGATGTTTGTCAAATAATGGTCCTGGCAAGGGCTTAGTAAGTGGATCAGTGATATTGTCTGCAGAGACCACTCTTTCGACAGTGATGTCTCCTCTTTCCACGATCTCCCGGATGATGTGGTATTTCCCCAGTACGTGTTTGGATCTTTGATGAGACCTTGGTTCCTTTGCCTGAGCAACGGCACCCGTGTTGTCACAGTACACCGGGACTGGACCAACAACTTCAGGAATGACGCCCAACTCTTGGACGAAATTCCTCATCCAAACGGCCTCTTTAGCAGCAGCTGATGCCACAATGTATTCTGCCTCAGTGGTGGAATCCGCTGTGGTGTCCTGCTTGGAACTCTTCCAAGAGACAGCACCGCCATTGAGCATGAACACAAATCCAGAGGTTGACTTCGAGTCATCCACGTCACTTTGGAAGCTAGAGTCGGTATAGCCTTCCAATTTCAGTTCTCTTCCTCCATATACCATGAACATATTCTTAGTCCTTCGTAAGTACTTAAGAATGTCCTTCACGGCTTTCCAATGCATTTGACCGGGATTAGCTTGATATCTGCTCGTGACACTCAGAGCAAATGCTACATCCGGTCTGGTAGATATCATCCCATACATGATACTACCTATGGCTGACGCATATGGTACATGTGTCATTTTCTCTATCTCTTCATCAGTTTTGGGACACATAGACTTGGATAGAGAAACTCCATGACACATAGGTAGATGTCCTCTCTTGGACCCATCCATTGAAAACCATTTCAATATGGTGTCGATGTAGGTTGCTTTAGTGAGTCCTATCATTCTCTTAGATCTATCTCTATAGATCTGTATCCCTAGAATATAGGATGCCTCACCCAAATCCTTCATCGAGAATCTACCTGATAACCATATCTTTGTTGACTGCAACATCCCTACGTCATTCCCAATGAGTAGGATGTCATCAACATAAAGTACTAAGAATGTCACAGCATCCTTAACTACTTTCTTGTACACGCACGGTTCCTCCGGGTTCTTGATGAAACCAAAATCCTTTATTGTTTCATCAAATTTCTGGTTCCAACTTCTTGATGCTTGTTTGAGACCATAGATCGATCTCTGAAGCTTGCATACCTTATGCTTGCTTCCCATGGATGTGTATCCCTCAGGCTGCGTCATATAGATCTCTTCCTTAATGTTTCAATTAAGAAATGCAGTCTTCACATCCATTTGCCATATCTCATAGTCATACCAAGCAGCTATGGAAATAAGGATTCTTATGGACTTGAACATTGCAACTGGTGAAAAGGTTTCATCATAGTCAACTCCTTGTCTTTGAGTATAACCTTTTGCCACCAATCGTGCCTTGTAGGTCAATACCTTACCATTAGGCCCAAGCTTTCTCTTGTAGATCCATTTACACCCTATTGGAACAATTCCATCGGGAGGATCTACTAAAGACCAAACTTGGTTTGTATGCATCGAATCTATTTCCGACTGCATAGCTTCAAGCCATAAATTTGAATCCGCATCAGAAATTGCTTCCTTGAAGTTTCTTGGATCACATCCAACATCGGGTTCATCTTGATCCCCTTCAAGAAGAAGACCATATCGAATAGGAGGTCTAGAAGTCCTCTCGGATCTTCTAGGTATAGGCGTGTCCATAATTGGTTCCTGAGGTGTAGGATCATTATATTGTGTTTCGGGTTCTTCTCGAATTTCTTCGAGTTCCATCATCTTGCCTTTCTTATCCAATAAGAACTCCTTCTCCAAGAAGGTGGCATTCCTTGAAACAAACACTTTTGTTTCAGTAGGATGATAGAAATAATATCCGATTGAATTCTTCGGATAGCCTACAAAATAACATAAGGTGGATCGACTAACCAACTTATCTCCCACTGTCTGCTTCACGTAAGCAGGACATCCCCAAATCCTCAAGTACGAATACTTAGGAGCTTTGCCATTCCATAACTCGTATGGTGTTTTATCCACTGCTTTAGTGTGGACGTTGTTCAACAACAATACCGCCGTTTCAAGCGCATAGCCCCAAAACGAAGGTGGAAGCTCAGTGAAGCTCATCATGGATCGAACCATGTCCAACAAAGTTCGATTACGACGCTCCGATACACCATTCAGCTGAGGTGTCATAGGAGGAGTCCACTGAGAGAGAATCCCATTCTCTTTCAGATAGTCCAAAAACTCGGTACTTAAGTATTCTCCACCTCGATCCGATCGAAGTGCTTTAATACTTTTACTTAGCTTGTTTTCTACTTCAGCCTTGAATTCTTTGAACTTTTCAAATGCTTCAGACTTATATTTCATTAAATATAAATACCCATACCTAGAATAATCATCAGTAAAGGTAATGAAGTAGGTGTGGCCATATTGAGTACCAATTCTAAATGGACCACAAACATCTGTATGGATCAAATCCAACAGATTTTGACTACGCTCAGGTTTCCCCTTAAAAGGAGATTTAGTCATTTTTTCTTTCAGGCAGGACTCACAAGTAGGTAGAGAGTTAATATCAGACATATCAAACATGCCCTCTTCCACTAGCTTGTTCATCCTCCTTGAGGAAATATGACCTAGCCTAGCATGTCAAAGGTTTGCCGGGTTTTGACTATCGATTTTCCTTTTGTTCGTTGTTACCGGTTTATCAACATAATTTATTGGAACGTCTTTTAATTTTAAGTTATATAGATCGTTTTTAAGTTGCCCATTTCCAATCAAACATTCATTCTTGTAAATATTGCAAATCCCATTCACAAAATTGCAAGAATAACCATCTCTATCAAGCATAGAAACAGAAATAATGTTTTTAATCAAATCTGGAAAAAATAAAACATCTCTCAAAAGTAACTTAAAATCGTTTTGAAAAATTAAATAAACATCTCCCACAGCTTTAGCTTCAACTCTAGAACCATTTCCGAGCCTCAGCTGGGTCTCACCCATTCTAAGCTTGCGACTTCTTGTCATCACCTGCAAATCATTGCAAATGTGAGATCCACATCCGGTATCCAATACCCAAGAAGTAGTATTAAGTGAAACATTTATTTCAATATAGAACATACCCTTCGCAGTTCGCAACTGCTCTAGATATTCCTTGCAGTTACGTTTCCAATGACCGGGTTTCTTGCAGTGATGGCAAACATCCTTGGACTTTTCCATGTTTGAAGCCTTTGTCTTGTACTTCTTCTCGGGTCCGGTTTTCTTGGGTGGGGCAGAACGTTTCTTACCCTTTGTACTTGGCCCCTTCTTAGCAGAAGAAGAGGAGCCCACCAAGAAAGCCGGTTTATCTTTCTTTAAAGTGGATTCATATGTTACAAGCATATTGACCATCTCTTCAAGGGAGGCCTCTATCTTGTTCATATTGAAATTCACCACAAATCCGTCAAACGAAGAAGGAAGAGAGAGAAGTAATAAGTCCACGTTGAGTTCATGCTCCAACACCAAATCAAGCGTTACCAACTTCTGTATGAGCCAAATCACTCGTACCCCATGATCACGGACCGAAGTCCCTTCACGCATGTGACACGTCATTAGCTCTTTTATAGTAGCGAACCTTTCAGCTCTCGATTGAGCCCCAAAAAGTTCCTTGAGTTGTACGTGAATGTCAGCAGCATTCACGGTGTCCTCAAATCGCCTCTGGAGTTCATCAGACATCGAGGCTTGCATATAGCATTTGGCCTTGATATCATGGTCCCACCATGTATCAAGTTTGGCCAACTCTTTCGGACTTATATCAGCTGGTGCTTCCTTCGGAGGAGATTTTCCAACACGTAGAGCATCTTCTCCGAGGTCAAGACAATCTTCAACTTACGGAACCATTCCGTATAGTTTGCGCCAGTCAGTTTATTTTGTTCAAGGATAGAGAATAGTGGATTGCACGAATTCATCTTAATGAAATACTGAAAAGAAACAGACAATAATCAGTGATTGTTTAATTAATTTACTAAGACATAAAATAGGCGAAATTTATTTTATGAATCTCACTCCCACTATTTTGACGATTTCACCACCCTCTAGTGAAAACGAGAAACATTTTTCTTAGTGAGAACATGGAGTCCAATTGACAAACTATGGTCCCGAATAATATCAGCCAACCATAATTTTCAAAAGGTAGAGCCCAATTGCTTCCAAAGCAACCTCCACGTTTTTATCTCATGTCCAATAAGGGCCCAATAATATGACGCCGTTTATTGTGACATGTCAAGATGACCCATCAATATTAAGTTGTCATGGACGGTCGCCATGTGGATCCCCCAATAATATGAGCCGATCCCATGGGAGTTCCACCCAACTTACAACATGTGTCGATCCAATGTACAGCTTTCCGACGAATGGGCCACCCCCAATAATATGAGCCGGACCGTATCCGCGGGTAGCATCTCATACATTGATCGTTGATGGAAGGTAGGAACATTTAAACAATTTTAAATTTCTTTTATTTATCTTGATATCAATTTTAAAATGAGGGATTTTAATTTTGAAAATTTGTCTCATCATTTAAAAATTTGTATGCTTGCGGGATTCATACAATTTAGTCTAAAACATGCATACAACGATAATATCATATATTATATAGGATGATCGATTCCATTTCTAATCGACCCGTGGTTGCCAATCACGAGTCTAAGTCCAATCCTAGGTAATATGAAGGTATGCAATGCAATCCTATTACATTGAGCTTCCCATTTACATTTCTTCAGTCTTTATTGTCTGCTGGGCCCACCTCCGTCTTCAAATCTTCATCTCCCACTAAGTCTAATGTATTTACAATAAATAACCATGACAAGTAGGGGATACATTTTAAGGGGTGGGAACGGGCCATAAACCAGGCCCACTTTTATTACATATGACAATTCATATTGGGCCATAAACCAGGCCCATTAATAAATCCAACAACAATAAAAACAAATGTAAATTCCTAACATACACCTACAAAATTGGTCATGGCAATCGATCATCCTTATCCAATAATATTTAATTCAAAATTAATTTATTGGATAACATGCAATGGCAATTAAATTTAAAAGGATAAAATCATATTCCATATATAAAATCTTATTTTACATACAAAATCATATTTTATCTTTTTATCAAATAAAATCATATTTTACATATAAAATCCAATTTTATACATAAAATCATATTTTACTCAATATTTCCATAAGATCATATCTTATCATCAATTGTAACAAAAATAATTAATTTCATAAAATCTGATTTAACGGATAAAATCTATAAATTTTCCAAAAATTCAAATTTATCCAAAAATCAATTTTAAAATTTTCGGACTTGAACAATTCGATCCGACGCCTCGTGGACCAATCAAAAACAATTTTCGATCGGACCAAAATAGAATTTTAACATATTAAAATTTTAATTTAAAATAAAAAAATTAATTTTTTTCCCGGGCCGCCCGGGACGCTCCCGGGCTGCCCGCGCCCCAAAGGGGCTCGGGCCGGGCAGCACGTCGCTGCCCCTAGGGCAGCCGTTACCCGGTGCAGCGGAAGTTTAAAATTTTTATATGGAACGATTCCATAATGGGTATCAAAACTTTACGATTAAATTGTGCGTGTAAAAATTAAATAACAATTAAATTTTTACCTCCAATCTCGAATCGATATTATGGACACCAACAGATTACTCTGCTCTTGTTGTATATCCCAGGAACTGATGGACGAACTGTTCTTCAATCAGGTCCACGAACAGAGATTTAATCCCTCTGATAGATTGCACTAGAAAATCTATCAGAAGTTTCTACGAAGAGAATTAACGAATTTGATCCGTTAAACCAGACTGCAAATTCAAAATTCACAGGCTGGATTTTTCCCGAGCAGAGGGGAGGGGAGCGGCCACTTTTAGAGAGAAAAACTAGGGTTTTCGAAAATTGTTACCTCTGTTGTTTAATTTCTGTACTGCAATAACTTATTTATAATTTGGGCTGCTAACAGCTTAGGGCCCATTAGTCATAAGTTCAAGCCTGACAAGCAAAGCCCGCATGTTCAGAAATTAATATAAAATTCATCGTGACTCAGATTGATAAACCAATTTCACCAATGTGCACAAAAACCATTTCTGCATCTTTTAGAGTCAAGATAAATTTTCTGAATCCGAATTCAGTGGTTTCCAAAAATGCCCATCCCTATGTCATTTTAGGAAATCTTACTCCTCTACTCTTAAATAAGAAGTCCCACTTCTTTGTTCATTAAATTCAACTCTTTAAATTTAACTATCTCAACGGGGATTAAAAATCCATTACTCTGTGTGACCCTCAATGGTTCAGGGATACAGCTAGCCGTGGGCTCACAACTCCTTGTGACTCGGAACAACAATTTCCGACTTGCCCATCGAATCATGGTAAGAGCGCCTAGCAACATCGCCCCATGATTCCCTAGGTATCACTGATAGTGCCTGCAAGAACCAATAGATTTTGGTTAGCGTACAGTACGGTCCCTTCATCTATATATCCCGATCGAATCAACAACCATTGGTAAATTGAGAGTCGTTCGAGATTCGATAACTATGCAATACCTCTTGAAGATCAAATAGTGACATCGCATGTGCTACTAAGAAACCATTTCTTAAAACACATCATGTACTCTGGCCAGAGATTCATCACACTAATATCTCCTCAGATTGCATAGGATATCCACACTAGCAAGTATGTGGTGAATCCTTGACAACAAAGCATCGACTCCTATATGTGTCGTAACTGTACCCAATCCCGACACCTGATGACCCCAATAGAGTCGGTAAACGAGTCAAAGCACAATACTAGCATATAGAGTCTCAATGATGTTTCAAGTAGTAACGACTAATGGTGTACAACCAAAACCGCGGATTTTATCCACTCGATAAGTGATAACCACTTGGAAAGTCCGGATAGGGTAGTTCGATCATTCATCATATGAATATCCATTTGCATGCTTTGAACATCTCTATGTTCTATACCAATGAAACGTGGTACTCGGCATCGCAAATGCTAGTCTCAATCTCGAGCGATCCTTATCCTTATTAACGGACGGCTCAATCGACTAGGAACTGTTTAGAATATACAGTGACTATAAGATGTGTTTCATGATAGTCATCCCCATGTACTACCACATCTTACATACACTATAGTATATTCAAGGTCTTTATCAAAACAACAATAGTATATCACAATATAACAATATGAAGAAAGATAAAGTCATTGCCATTAATAAAAGTGTAAATTATATTAAACAAAAGATTGTTTATACAAAGAGTCATCAAAGCCCTTAGCCACAAGTTGGCTCACCGGGCACCCACTCTTTCAGTTCGAGTTGTTGTCCCTTAACTAAAGCCAATAAACTTAGACTGGCTCATTAACATTTATACTGACCCAAAAATACTTAGACTACCTCCATCATACTTAAAATGACCCAGATCAAACTTAGATTGGCCCAATAGTACTGAGCCTGACTTAGAATTTAGCTCAACCAAATAAATTAAACAACTTAGGCCCATTAACGAATTTAGCCCAATTAATAAATTAAGCCCCCAATAACTATCTTAAGCCCAATAAGCTTGACTCAATAACTAAATCAATTCATTCAAGCCCAAATAATATTTTAGCTCAAATAAACAACTCAAGCCCAATAAATAGATTAAGCCCAATAAACATCTTAGACCCAATAAATAAATAAAGTCAAATAAACATCTTAGGCCCAATAACAAACTTGGCTCAATGGATAAACCAAACACTTAGACTTCTAAATAAATTATCCGGCCCAGACCCATACATATGACCCTAATTCACTTGACCCGACCCGGACAACCTACTCGTCTGAGCCCTGTCTGAGCTGCCCGCTAGATAGACCACCCTTACAGCCATCCAATTGTTCACCTAGCCGACACTAGTTCAAGAAATCTTAAACCAACACCCAAAAGGACCTAATCCAACTATCAACCATTGAACAACAACTAAGACCTAGCCATGGTAGAAAAATCATCCACAATACATAAAAACGTGAATAATGCATGAGTTAAAATTTGAGCTGTCATATCCACATACAAATGCAACAACACAATTTAATAACCAAAACAGTGAATATACTGATCTAAACGGTATGAGCAAGGAAGAGTATAACATGCCTTTGCGTTTAAAACGTACAAAAAACCTATATAGTTGCGGTTGCGCATATCGGGACTCGGAAATCTCATAATTATCCAATTCTGGATCAAATCCCTAATCTGCTGATTTCTGCCTCTAATTATCCTCAACGGGCTTCCGATCTGCGAAAAATCACACAATGGTAAAAAGTTAACCTTGGTCAACTCTGGTCAATCTTTGACCAAAAATTACCGAACTTTATTGCGCTGTCACCGCTTAAAGTTTTCGAATCTCGACTCGAAACTTGGATATTCGGATCTATCATGTCGAGATGATAAAAAATGGTTAACTCGCCGGAGGTTGCCGGAAAATCGAAGAGGCGGCGACGACGCGGCGGTCCGGCGGCGGCGATTCAAACGTGCTCCAAAATTTATGAAATTTGGCAGGATTGTAGCTCTCGACGAGACGATTCCAACCATATAAGCCACGACCGGAATGGTGGTCCGACGCGCCGTAGATTGGCGATTTACAGTCCGATTCTGGCGACTTGGTTTTGCTCCGATCTGCACAATTTACGTCGAAATAAGCTACCAAAAGCTAGGGAAATGTTCTACCCATCTCATAGAATCGTTTAACAGCTTTAAAAACAACAAAAACGAGCTCGAATAGCGCATTTTCAAACGAAGAAGACGATGAATAGTACCTTCGCCGAACTCATCTGTTCATCGTCAATTTCCGGCGATCCAACCGTTGGATTTTCGATTTCTTTATACCAATAGACTCGTCTCGATTTTGGCTACAAAGTGACTGGTCGGATTTTGATCGGTGCTACAACGAATGGCCGGCGATGGCAAACATGAGGACTGCTACAGTAAACACGAAATATTGGGGAAAAAAATTGGGAGAAAATCTTTGATCTGTGTTTTCTTGAGTGTTTTTCGGTGTGTGTTTTGCGATTTATAGCAAATCAATAATTTTATGATCCGGACTAATTTATTTGATATCTAACTGGTAAAATTAGTCCCTATTCCGATATTTTTCTGGTACACACACCCCAAAACTATTAACACTATTTTTTTGAAATTGTTGACTTTGACCAGTCAATAAAAACTTTTACCAGTCAACTCGGTCAAATATTCTTCTAAATTAAATTATTTGGCATAAATAATTATTTTTAATTCCATTATCTCAATAATTATCTCAAAATGCCAATATTATCAGATATTCAAAAATAATCAAACTCATTGACTAATTGACACGTGTATTTTGTAAATACACTCTATAACTCATTTGGTAGTAATAATTATTATTTTTTTCCAACTCAATAATTATTTTAATTGCCAATTAATTTGGTAATAAATTTTGGGACGTTACAACTCTCCCTCCTTAAATTGAATTTCGTCCTCGAAATTGGAGTAAGTACCGATAAGCTCTGGACAATACGTCCGCATAACGACCTTGGCTTCCAAGAGAGCCTCCTCCTTTGACTGATTCTAACACCGGACCTTGACCAAGGGAAAAACTCGCGTTCTAAGTATCTGCTCCTCCCGTGCTAAGATCTGCTCTAGTCGTTCCTCGGACGACAAGTCTATCGCCAACTGCAGAGGCTCATATCCATAACGCATCACGCCCTTCATGGGCGCAATCCTCACAAACACATGGTCTCCAATAGCAAACTCGAGGTCTCATAGTCATCGATCAGCATAACTCTTCTGACGACTCTGTGTGGCCCTCATCTTGTCCCAAATTCGAACCACGATATCTGTAGTCTGCTGAACTAACTCAAAACCTAAGAGAATCCTCTCGCCAACAACTTCCCAATGCACGGGAGATCTACACCTTGTTTCGAAAAAGTATCGTATGGAGCATACCTATAGACGCCTGACAACTGATGCTATAGGTGAACTCCACTAACTGTAGTCTCGACTCCTAAAAGCCCTAAAATTCAATCACAATAGGATCTCAACAAAACCTCGATATCGACTGTCCCACGGTTCTATCTGGTGCCCGCCAAACACTAAATTCCAACGGTGCTAACAATCACTATCAGTTATGAGTCAAAACAATGTCAAGACGACGTTCAGTATAACTCAGCTCAATAAATAACTTGATGGGTCATAATAAAATCAAAATCGAAGAGACGTGATTCAGAACAATATCAAAATAAAATAATCTGGAAAACAAATATGCAAAAAGGAAACAAATCGTTTGCAGTCTAATACAAGGGGTGTGCGAATCAATTCAAGACTCCATGAACAATGGATACGAGCCAATCAATAAATATCAAATCAGATGATCAACTGTCGACAAGTATGCATCATGTCCACCATCAATACAAATAAAAATCAAGGTTGTCAGCGTGACTTACATACGAAGAAATCCGCACGCACTCAACGAAAATAAAATAAAATCTCAAGGTGTAATCCGATGTCAACAAAATAAAATCGAGATCCCAATGGAATCGAATAACAATACTCACCCAAATCAATATCCATGTCCAGATTTAGAATTCAAGTTCTCAAAAAATATGAATTTTCGAAATTCATAACCGAAATATCATTCGAAGCCAAATTGACTGAATGTTCAATGAACAATGTCATGCGAATCAAGGAATGCATGAAATACTAGAAGGATTCCAATATTTTTGGAAAGAATCGATAAAATGACTTACGTAACTGATTTTCCTCTATCCCAAAAGCACCTTCCCAATCCCTCAAAAAATCAACTAAACGTCAATCAATACTTAATTACTCAATTAGGACTATCACCAAATTCCCAAATTTTATATCTTCAACAAACTAATTCATCTCTCAATAGTACCCTTCACCCGAATCATTTGGCTCAACGATTCCTGAGAAAAATAAAATCTAAATTCCTCAATAGCAATCAATCAAATCTCTAAGATAATTCTCAAAACATTTTCTCCGACCCAACATTCGAATCTAACCTATAGCAAAAAATTACTAAAATCCTCAAAAACTACTGAGAGATAAAAGAATGCGTAGCTCCATAATCTAGCAACACAAACGTAACAATACCTCTAAGGCTAATCTTCCCTGTACACAAAAGATTTCCTAACAGATATAGGCCGTTCCTCTAGAGCAACCAATTAGCATCCTAATTTCAATCCTGAGCATGCTAATTTCAACAATTCAGAATTCTCATCCTACACATGCATTTCTAAAACACAAGTACAACAGTCAAGCAATTTCCAATGAAAATCTTAACTAAGAATCTCAATAACCGAATTTAAGAACGCAAATTAAGACTATCCGCGATAACAGAAGTATCATGATCTGCATCCTCATCATGCACCACAAACAAGCGCCCTGTGGTCTGCCTCGCCCTGTGACAGTTCCTCGAAATCGTTCCGGATCCTCGCAATGGTAGCACCTGCCTGAGCCAACCAAACATTTTCCAGCATGAGGCCTCTGACACTGTCTGTAAGAAGGTACCCCTCCAGTGCTAAGGGCAACTGCCCCCTAATGCTGCTGTCTTTGCTGGACCTGCGGCCTATGCTGCCGCTGCTGCTGTGGTCTAAGAGAATCTGAGCCCTTAGACGACCCAAGATAAGACTTCTATGATGGTTGCTGCAAGGAATATCCTCTAGATGACTGCTGGAACTGTCTCTGCTTCTGGGAGTCAGCCTGCATCTCCTTCCTCCATTCTCAGACTGGCACGCTCGACTAACCGCTACCTTGTGCTTCGTCACGTCTTCCATGGAAACATATGCTTGATGTCGGACATCAAGTTCCTAGTAAAATGCTGCAGCCTCTCTCCATTGTAGAATTCGAGGGCACGAAGTGACACTCCCGCTCGAATTTCCTCAAATACTTGGCCACAGTCCTGTCTCCCTGTCGAAGGTTCATGAAGTCACGAATCAGATGGCCTCACACATCCTCTATGAAGTACTTCTAAAAAAAAGCCGTCTCGAAGTCCCTTCAAATCATCCTAGCCAGATCAAGACCAGTCACTGCGCCTTCCCACAAGAGAGTTGCATCATCCTTCAACATGTAGATTGCGCATCTGACCCAATCGGCATCCTGGGTCCCCATGTAGGCAAAGATCGTCTCCAACGCTAGATTCTACTCCTCAGCCACAAGTGGATCACTGGTCCATGCAAAATCCTTCGGTCCCTGATTGCAGAACCTCTCAGTGATGTCCTCCTCGTGCGCGCTCCTAAGCTGTCCAACCTGATGCTCAAGTAAACTCGTGATACCAGCTAGCATGCCCATTGAAACGACCCTAACTCTCTAAATATAAATAAATATGCGGAATTTTTTTTTATTTTCTTACTAAATAATAATCTGTACATACATGCCCATACATATATGCACAGAATAAATAGATTTAAAAATAAATAACTTAAATAAAAATGCAACCTTAAATAAATTAAATATCTGAGTCTAACATTTAATAAAATATTGACATAAGCAAAATAAATAAAATTTGCATGCACAGAAAATATTTAAATAAGACGAGTAATAATATCCACCACTGAAAATAAATAAAAAGGTATAACACGATAAAATATTCGAAACATGCATATAGACTCAGACAACGGTCACGGGGTTACTGCATGTCCGCTCATAGGTCCTCGCCGCCGGTGGGTACTACATCCTCCTCTACGTACTCACCTGCACCATATCAATGTAGTGAGCCTAGATGCCCAACATGCTAACATAACAAGGGTTTTAAATAATGTAAATCACTTTAATACTAATACATAACATATACATGAATGAGCATGCTTAAAAAAATATCATGAACATAACATAAACTTAAATTAAACTTGAATATCATAATAATACATAAACTTTGTTGAGCAAAGTATTTTCTAACATCGCAAGGTCGCATCCATAGTATAACCATACATATATTAAATACTGATCAGCGTGATAAACCAACGTACGTGGCGGTGACGAATCACCTCTTAAGTTGGCAGTAAACTGCCCTTCAATAGTTCACATATGGGGACGAATCCCTCTAAAATTATCACACTACTTCAACTTCCAACATAAAATTGTTTTCTTTTGCTCAACCTCAAACATTAAATCATGCATAAAAATTATTTCATGAATTCATGTACTTAAATAAAATGTGTGTCCTTCATATATATTTAATTTAATTTCATACTAACATATAAATATTAAAAATAACTTCCATGCATAAAAATAAATTAAATATATATTCAGAACACATGCAATTTCTCATGGGTTGTACTGAACTGCTGGCCCTAACACTCAAGCCTTTTTTCTTAAATTCTGGCCCATTAACACTGAGACTGGCCCATTAATACACTTAAACCCAAAAATACATTTCTAGGCCCAATTAATAAATTCAAGCCCATTAAAACATTCCTGGCCCAATAACAACCTATTCTGGCCCAATAGTCCCAAAAGCCCAAAGACTGGCCCAATAATTTTCATGGGCTCCCAAGCCCATAAAAATTATTAGGCTAACTTAAAATAATTATTCAAGCCCATTAATAAATTTAAATGTAGCCCATTAATTTAATTAATATATTTAGCCCAACTAAAACACTTTAACTTAATAATTAACTTAAAAATAAAATACCCGAGCCCGACTAACTTAACCCGGACCCGGACCCAACTAACATAACCCAAGACCCACTGACTTGACTCGGACCACCAACCCGACCCGGACCCACCACTGAAACCCTAAAACCCGTCGCCCCTTCCTAGTTCCTGCTGCGGCCGTGAGCAGCAGCCACTCCTTGGCTGCTGCCGGCCGCCCCTGGCCGGAGCGCCACCGCCCAGACGTAGCCCACGTCTGGGCGGTTTGAACCTGCCCTAGCTCGGCCTCAACCCTTCACCCTAGCCCAAGGCCGAACCCTCCTTCCAGAAACCCTAACCTGCGCACCCCATGGTTACTTCTTGCACCAGCTCGCCCAAGCCTCTATCTAGCCCATGATCGATGGAGCCAAGCTAGCTTAAGGACCCCGACGAACCCCTTGACAGCTCTGACCAGCAGCCATGCACGCCCCTTAACCAAAAACGTGAACATGATTCCCAAAAACGTGAACAAGTGCATACATTCAACCCTTCTCAATTTTTTTTCTGAAATTTTTGAATTAAAAAAAACGATACATACACACACACATGCATAAGCACTGATATGGCACAAAAATTAGAGAAAGAATCATGCCTTGCACCGTAGGTTGAAGAGAAGAAGGCGCGTGGAACGATTTCGGGACGACGAGGCGACGATGACACAACTTGGATGCTTCAAAATCGTGGCTATGGAATCCTTAGGGATGCTAGCCGATGAAGAAGATGAAGAACAAGGGAGGGGGTGGCGGCTAGAAGATTCAACGTAGGATTTTGGGGTAGGTTTAGGGTAATTAGAATAAAATAAAGTTTAGGATAATTAAAATATTAATAAGGGTTTTAAATATACAATATATATAACTTAAAAACTCTAAATAATATTTAAAATCTGATAACTTTAATAAAATCCCGAAATATATAATTAAGGGAATTTTAAAGATAGTAAAAAGTCATTATTTTGGCTAAATTTGGATAAAAATGGACTCCTAAAATTATATAAAATTAAATACTGAAAATTTTGAGGAAATAAAACTCAAAATAATATTTTTGGGCTCTAAAAATGCTTATGAAATAAATTGGATAGAAAGTTGTCATCTCGTCCGTCCACGGTCCCGTCTACGCGATAAAATAATTAAATTTCCATAAATCATGAAAAATCACTAATTATGGGTTAAATGCTTAAAAATAACTTAAAACATGCACCAATAATTTCACATAATTATTTAACCCATAAATCTAAAATTCTAAATAAATAAAATCCCTAATTATGCATGCGAATTTACGTATTAAAAATACCGGGTGTTATAATTCTCCCCCCCTTAAATTGGATTTCGTCCTCGAAATTAAAGTACTTACCCGAACAACTCCGGGTAGCGAGTCCTCATATCTGCCTCGATCTCCCAAGTAGCTTCCTCCTCCGAGTGATTCAGCCACTGGACTCTGACCATCGGTATGACACGCGTCCTAAGCCTCCGCTCCTCCCTAGCCAAGATCCGTATAGGCCTCTCCTCAAATGCTAACTCCGGTGTCAACTGAAGAGGCTCAAAATCCAACACATGTGACGGGTTCGAAATGTATCTCCGAAGCATGGATACATGGAAGACGTTGTGCACTGCTGCAAGCCCTGATGGAAGAGCTAAACGGTAGGCCAACGTGCCAACTCTCTCCAAGATCTCGAATGGCCCTATATACCTCGGATTAAGCTTCCCTCTCCGGCCAAATCGTACTACTCCCTTCATAGGTGACACCTTCAGGAATACGTGATCACCTACAGCGAACTCCAAATCTCGTCGTCGAGTATTTGCATAACTTTTCTGACGACTCTGAGCAGTCCTCATGCGATCCCGAATTTGAGTCACAATGTCAGCTGTCTGCTGCACGATCTCAGGACCCAGTAAAATCCTCTCACCAACCTCATCCCAATGCACAGGAGATCTGCATCTCCTCCCATACAATGCTGCATAAGGAGCCGTACCTATAGACGACTGAAAACTGTTGTTATAGGTAAACTCCACTAATGGCAGTCTAGTCTCCCACGAGCCCTAAAAGTCGATGACACAAGCTCTCAGTAGATCCTCGAGAACCTGGATCACTCTCTCAGACTGACTATCTGTCTGGGGATGAAACGCTGTACTGAACAAAAGTCTAGTCCCCAATGCAGTGTGCAAACTCTTCCAAAAGGCAGACGTAAATCTCGGATCTCTGTCTGATACTATCGACACTGGTATGCCATGCAGTCTAACAATCTCCTTGATGTAAAGCTCTGCATACTTTGTCAACGAGTAAGTAGTCCTCACCGGTAAGAAATGAGCTGACTTGGTGAGTCTATCCACGATCACCCAAATAGCTGTGCAACCTCTGGCACTCCTCGGTAAGCCAACTACAAAGTCCATCGTAATATTCTCCCATTTCCATTCCGGAATAGGAAGAGGTCTAAGAAGTCCTGCTGGACGCTGATGCTCAGCCTTGACCTGCTGACAAGTCAAGAACTCTGCCACAACTTTCCCGATGTCTCTCTTCATCCCAGGCCACCAATACAATAGCTGCAAATCTCGGTACATCTTTGTACTTCCGGGGTGAATGGAGTACGGAGATGTGTGAGCCTCTGCTAGAATCTCAGCTCTCAACTGATCGACGTTCGGTACCCACATCCTACCACGGTACTGAACAATGCCATCCACAACTGTATACAGAAGACTACCCTTGGCCTCATCTCTCTGTCTCCAACGCTGCAACTCCTCATCTGTAGGCTGTCCCTCTCTGATCCGATCCCATAGAATCGGCTGCACCGTCAACACTGACAAGCTCGGTGCATGACCACTCGAGTAAAACTTCAAATCAAACCTCTGAATCTCACTCTGCAGTGGTAACTGCACTGTCAAACACGATACCACTGACGACTTCCGACTCAAAGCATCGGCCACTACATTAGCTTTACCTGGATGGTAGCTAATGTCACAGTCGTAATCCTTAACCAACTCCAACCATCTCATTTGCCTCATGTTCAACTCCTTCTGAGTGAAGAAGTACTTGAGGCTCTTGTGATCAGTGAAAATCTTGCACTTCTTGCCATACAGATAGTGCCTCCAGATTTTCAAAGCGAAGACCACTGCTGCTAACTCCAAATCATGTGTCGGGTAGTTCTGCTCGTGAATCTTCAACTGCCTCGACGCATAAGCAATAACTTACCACCCTGCATAAGTAATGCGCCTAAACCTAGCTTAGACGCGTCGGTGTACACTACTAACTCCTCGTGTGGTACTGCCATCGCCAAAACCGGTGCGGTAGTGAGTGCTTCCTTCAGCTGATCGAAGCTCCTCTGACAGTCTGGACTCCAAACAAACTTCGCATTCTTCTTAGTTAAGGAAGTCAAGGGTACTGCAATAGAGGAAAAACCCTTGATGAACTTCCTATAGTATCCTGCCAAACCCAAGAAACTGCGAATCTCCGAAGCATTCTTCGGAATACCCCATTTCTGCACTGCCTCAACCTTCGACTGATCCACTGCAATCCCATCTCTAGAAATAATGTGGCCAAGAAATGCCACCTGCTCAAGCCAAAACTCGCACTTGCTGAACTTGGCATACAAACGATGCTCTCTCAAAGTCTGCAAGGCTGTCTGTAGATGCTGCCTATGCTCCTCAACGCTCCTAGAGTAGATCAAGATATCATCAATGAAGACTATGATGAACTGATCAAGATACGGCTGAAAAACCCGGTTCATGAGATCCATGAAAACCGCTGGAGCATTGGTTATCCCAAATGGCATCACTAAGAACTCGTAATGCCCATAATGTGTCCGGAAAGCTGTCTTGGACACATCTGCATCTCTAACTCGCAGCTGATGATAACCAGATCGCAGGTCGATCTTGGAGAACACCGAAGCTCCCTGTAACTGATTAAATAGGTCCTCTATTCTCGGCAGTGGGTACTTATTCTTCACTGTGACCCTGTTGAGCTCTCGATAATCGATGCACAATCTCATACTGCCATCCTTCTTCTTCACAAATAATACTGGAGCTCCCCATGGAGAAAAGCTAGGACGAACAAAGCCTTTCTCTAATAACTCCTGTATATGCTCCTTCAACTCCTTCATCTCGGTAGGAGCAAGTCTGTATGGTGCCTTAGAGATAGGCACGGTGTCTGGCACTAAGTCGATGCTGAACTCCACATTTCTCACTGGTGGAATTCCTGCAACATCCTCCGGAAAGACGTCCGGGAAGTCACGAACCACCTCTATCTCTGATAATGATCTGCTAGATGGTTCTGAGGCCGTGACAATACTTGCTAGAAAACCTTGGCAACCCCATTTCAATAGCTTCCTCGCCTGAATAAGAGATATCACCTGAGGAATATCACTGCTCTGAGATGCATGAAAAGTAAATGGGTCGCCTCCCGGCGGTTTCACTGACACTGTCCTCCGACGAAAATCAATCGAAGCTCCATTGACTGTCAACCAGTCCATACCCAATATCAAATCAAATCCACTCAACGGCAAAACCACCACATCTGCGCGAATGGAGTGCCCCTGAAGCTCCAACTCCAGTTCTCGAATGACACTAGAGGTAGAAATAATCTGTCCTGACGGCATAGTGACATCATAACCACTGTCAACAATCTCAGGTGTGATGCCTATCCATCTGATAAACTCCAGGGAGATAAACGAATGCGTAGCCCCTGAATCTAGCAACGCAAACGTGGAGTTGCCTCCAACTAAAATTCTCCCTGCACGCAGAAGAATCCCAACAATTTAATACCACTACTAAACTTTCCCCCAAAGATAAGTCACTAATAACCCTTAATTCTAATCACAAGTAAAACATGCTTCTTATTCTAACATGCAGATAGAAAAATCCCAAATATAAATTATTTCACAATGAAAAATCAAAATTCTTAACCAAAGGATGAAATTATAAAATACTAGAGGTAAGATATACCGGTGATCAAGGAGGTTTCTGGGTCTGCCTCCTCTGCCTGCATAACGAACACTCTACCAGCAGTGTTCTTCTTCCTCGGGAAATTAGCTATCTGGTGCCCTGGCTCTCTACAGTGGAAACAAACTCCTGCTACCAGAAGACAAGGTCCCGAATGCATCTTCTGACACTTCGGGCAAGTAGGAAAACCTCCAGTATTAGGGGCCTCGCCCCTCGGCTGCTGTGGCCTCTGCTGCTGGTTCGGGCTTTTAGACGGCCCAGTATACTGCTTCTTCGCAGGAGGCCGCGAAGATGGTCGCTGAAAACCAGACTGAATCTGTCTCTTCCCCTGCCGCTCTCGCTGTATCTCTCTCCTACCCTCCTCTGACCTCAGTGCTCTACTAACTGCCGCCTCATATGTAGCGACGTCCATCATACGTACGTCATGCTTGATATCCGCCTTCAGTACCTCCAAAAACTGCCTCATCTTTTCCGGTGGACTGTCTGAAATCAGAGACACAAAATGACAGCCCCTCTCGAACTGTCTCACATACTCAACCACTGACCTGTCCCCCTGTCGGAGACTCATAAACTCCCGGATTATGCGACTGCGCACATCCTCCGTGAAATACTTGGCGTAGAAGATACGCCTAAACTCCGTCCAAGTCAATGTAGGAAGATTTACTCCCCTGGCAGCACCCTCCCACCAAAGAGCTGCATCTCCCCTCATCATATAAGTCGCACAGTTCACCCTGTCCACATCAGTAATCCCCATGTATGCAAAGATGGACTCCAAAGAGCGAATCCACCCCTCAGCCACCAATGGATCGGTGGTACCAGTGAACTCCTTCGGCCCCTTCTTCTGGAACCGCTCAGCTACGTCCTCCTCGTGGGACAGTCTAAGACGTGCAGCCTGCTGCTCCAACAGAGCAGTAATCCCTGCCATCATATTAGCATTGGCCTGCTCCAATGCTGCAAAAGGGTTCTGCGGAGGTGGAGATTCCCCACGTCTGTTCATAGGTCTCGGAGGCATTCTGCATCACCACATATTTCTTTACGTAAATCGCCATGCATAACTAAGTGTTTTAACATTAATGCTAACTTAAATTCTTAAAAGTAAATCATTCTATAAACACTTAAAACTTACAGACCGGTAGCGTGGATTTATGAGCTCGTATAGCAGTAATGACCCCTCCAAGGACCGTGCTTTGATACCAACTGAAACGACCCTAACTCTCTAAATATAAATAAATATGCGAATTTTTTTTTTATTTTCTTACTAAATAATAATCTGTACATACATGCCCATACATATATGCACAGAATAAATAGATTTAAAAATAAATAACTTAAATAAAAATGCAACCTTAAATAAATTAAATATCTGAGTCTAACATTTAATAAAATACTGACATAAGCAAAATAAATAAAATTTGCATGCACAGAAAATATTTAAATAAGACGAGTAATAATATCCACCACTGAAAATAAATAAAAAGGTATAACACGATAAAATATTCGAAACATGCATATAGACTCAGACAACGGTCACGGGGTTACTGCATGTCCGCTCATAGGTCCTCGCCGCCGGTGGGTACTACATCCTCCTCTACGTACTCACCTGCACCATATCAATGTAGTGAACCTAGAGGCCCAACATGCTAACATAACAAGGGTTTTAAATAATGTAAATCACTTTAATACTAATACATAACATATACATGAATGAGCATGCTTAAAAAAATATCATGAACATAACATAAACTTAAATTAAACTTGAATATCATAATAATACATAAACTTTGTTGAGCAAAGTATTTTCTAACATCGCAAGGTCGCATCCATAGTGTAAACATACATACATTAAATACTGATCAGCGTGGTAAACCAACGTACGTGGCGGTGACGAATCACCTCTTAAATTGGCAGTAAACTGCCCTTCAATAGTTCACATATGGGGACGAATCCCCCTTAAATTGTCACACTACTTCAACTTCCAACATAAAATTGTTTTCTTTTGCTCAACCTCAAATATTAAATCATGCATAAAAATTATTTCATGAATGCATGTACTTAAATAAAATGTTTGTCCTTCATATATATTTAACTTAATTTCATACTAACATATAAATATTAAAAATAACTTCCATGCATAAAATAAATTAAATATATATTCAGGACACATGCAATTTCTCATGGGTTGTACTGAACTGCTGGCCCTAACACTCAAGCCCTTTTTCTTAAATTCTGGCCCATTAACACTGAGACTGGCCCATTAATACACTTAAACCCAAAAATACATTTCTAGGCCCAATTAATAAATTCAAGCTCATTAAAATATTCCTGGCCCAATAACAACCTATTCTGGCCCAATGGGCCCAAAAGCCCAAAGACTAGCCCAATAATTTTCATGGGCTCCCAAGCCCATAAAAATTATTAGGCTAACTTAAAATAATTATTCAAGCCCATTAATAAATTTAAATGTAGCCCATTAATTTAATTAATCTATTTAGCCCAACTAAAACACTTTAACTTAATAATTAACTTAAAAATAAAATACCCGAGCCCGACTAACTTAACCCGGACCCGGACCCAGACCCGGACCCGGACCCGGACCCGGACCCGGACCCGGACCCGGACCCGGACCCAACTAACATAACTCAAGACCCACTGACTTGACCCGGACCACCAACCCGACCCGAACCCACCACTGAAACCCTAAAACCCGTCGCCCCTTCCTAGTTCCTGCTGCGGCCGTGAGCAGCAGCCATTCCTTGGCTGCTGCCGGCCTGCTCCGGCCGCCCCTGGCCGGAGCGCCGCCGCCTAGACGTAGCCCACGTCTGGGCGGTTCGAACCTGCCCTAGCTCGGCCTCAACCCTTCACCCTAGCCCAAGGCCGAACCCTCCTTCCACAAACCCTAACCTGCGCACCCCATGGCTACTTCTTGCACCAGCTCGCCCAAGACTCTATCTAGCCCATGACCGACCAAGCCAAGCTAGCCTAAGGACCCCGAAAAACCCCTTGATAGCCATGACCAGCAGCCATGCATGCCCCTTAACCAAAAACGTGAACATGATTCCCAAAAACGTGAACAAGTGCATACATTCAACTCTTCTCGATTTTTTTTTCTGAAATTTCTTGAATTAAAAAAAAATTATACATACACACACACACACATAAGCACTGATATGGCACAAAAATTAGAGAAAGAATCATGCCTTGCACCGTAGGTTGAAGAGAAGAAGGCGCGTGGAACGATTCCGGGACGACGAGGCGACGATGACACAACTTGGATGCTTCAAAATCGTGGCTATGGAATCCTTAGAGATGCTAGCCGATGAAGAAGATGAAGAACAAGGGAGGGGGTGTCGGCTAGAAGATTCAACGTAGGATTTTGGGGTAGGTTTAGGGTAATTAGAATAAAATAAAGTTTAGGATAATTAAAATATTAATAAGGGTTTTAAATATACAATATATATAACTTAAAAACTCTAAATAATATTTAAAATCTGATAACTTTAATAAAATCCCGAAATATATAATTAACGGAATTTTAAAGATAGTAAAAAGTCATTATTTTGGCTAAATTTGGATAAAAATGGACTGCTAAAATTATATAAAATTAAATACTGAAAATTTTGAGGAAATAAAACTCAAAATAATATTTTTGGGCTCTAAAAATGCTCATGAAATAAATTGGATAGAAATTTGTCATCTCGTCCGTCCACGGTCCCGTCTACGCGATAAAATAATTAAATTTCCATAAATCATGAAAAATCACTAATTATGGGTTAAATGCTTAAAAATAACTTAAAACATGCACCAATAATTTCACATAATTATTTAACCCATAAATCTAAAATTCTAAATAAATAAAATCCCTAATTATGCATGCGAATTTACGTATTAAAAATACCGGGTGTTACACCCATGCTGGCCCTCTCAAAATCTGCGAGTGGTAGAGCTGCAGGTGAATGTAGAGGCGAAGGTGGATCCTGATTACCCGCATCGCAAACTACGCGACTCGGAGACATACTGCAATTCCCAATAATCCCTCACGCAACCGTAGTGCATAGTTATTTATTTTAATTTAAAAGCCTTATAACATGAATTTCAGTGAAAACTAACTCATGGGACCCATTCGTAAAACATAATTAAAAGAATTTAAAACTCACAGACTGGTAGTGCGGCTTCTGAGCTCCACGTATCAGGCTAACCAATCCTCCAAGGACCTTGCTCTGATACCAAATTTAAACGAACCAGACTCGAAGGAATTTTTTTTTTAATATTACATATATGCCCATACATATATGCATCTATACTTAAAATAGATTTTCATAAAATTTAATACATAATAAAAAGTGATTTCATCTTAAAAATTTAAAAACTCGAACAGGTTAAAATCCATGCAAACGACTATAATCTCAAAAGTATGCAAACTAATGAAAAATAGTAAACATGTGCGGAAAATAGCTCAATACATAAAATATCTCATCATAAACTAAATCAACCGAAACATGGGCTGGCGAAGGTCACGAGTGTGCTAGCTCGCCACAGATGCACAGAGGTCTTCACCACCAGTCGGGACCACAACCTCCTGAATAACATAAAACTCACCTGCACACCATTTAGATCTAGTGAGCCTAAAGGCCCAGCATGCTCTACCTTTAATAACGAGTACTACTAAATAAAACCACATGCAAGCACATAACGTATATAAAAATAACCTAAGGATTCTAATGCATGCATGATCGTAAAATCGTATGCATAAACTGCGTCATAATCTATATCATAACATAAGCATTGACATGTCATAAACATAAAAATCATTTTCTGTGGGTCATATCAGTGAAGTGTAACCTAATTCGATTGATCAATCTAAATCCATCGTACGTAGTGGCGTCCTGTGGGGTGTACCCCCAATGCCCTATGCCACTTCACCCAACCTTTGGGGATCCATAGGCTCATAATCGTAAGTGGAAAGGTCATCGGGCCCGGTATCCCGACCTCCAGTCCCGTGTTTGTCACAAATCACTTCAACTTCCAAAAATATTTTTTTTACATGTCCGTTATCTCATCATAAAATACATGCATGAATCATGAACTTAGAAATATCATTTTCTTAAAATTTTGCCCGTAAATATATATTTAATTCATTTTTCCATAAAAATCATATTTATATCAAAATATACATATACATCTATTAAATATATATTTACGGACTATTTTGTTTGCCACTGGCTAGTTCGAGTTGTTGTGCCTTAACTAAAGCCCATAAACTTAGACTGGTTCGTTAACATTTATACTGACCCAAAAATACTTAGACTAGCTCCATCACACCTAAAATGACCCAGATCAAACTTAGATTGGCCCAATAGTACTGAGCCTGACTTAGAATTTAGCTCAACCAAATAAATTAAACAACTTAGGCCCATTAACAAATTTAGCCCAATTAATAAATTAAGCCCCCAATAACTATCTTAAGCCCAATAATCTTGACTCAATAACTAAATCAATTCATTCAAGCCCAAATAATATTTTAGCTCAAATAAACAACTCAAGCCCAATAAATAGATTAAGCCCAATAAATATCTTAGACCCAATAAATAAATAAAGTCAAATAAACATCTTAGGCCCAATAACAAACCTGGCCCAATGGATAAACCAAACACTTAGACTTCTAAATAAATTATCCGACCCAGACCCATACATATGACCCTAATTCACTTGACCCGACCCGGACAACCTACTCGTCCGAGCCCTGTCTGAGCTGCCCACTAGATAGACCACCTTTACAACCATCCAACTGTTCACCTAGCCGACACTAGTTCAAGACATCTTAAACCAACACCCAAAAGGACCTAATCCAACCATCAACCATTGAACAACAACTAAGACCTAGCCATGGCAGAAAAATCATCCACAATACATAAAAACGTGAATAATGCATGAGTTAAAATTTGAGCTGTCATATCCACATACAAATGCAACAACACAATTTAATAACCAAAACAGTGAATATACTGATCTAAACGGTGTGAGCAAGGAAGAGTATAACATGCCTTTGCGTTTAAAACGCACGAAAAACCTATACAGTTGTGGTTGCGCATATCGGGACTCGGAAATCTCATAATTATCCAATTCTGGATCAAATCCCTAATCTGCTGATTTCTGCCTCTAATTATCCTCAACAGGCTTCCGATCTGCGAAAAATCACACAATGGTCAAAAGTCAACCTTGGTCAACTCTGGTCAAACTTTGACCAAAAATTACCAAACTTTATTGCGCTCTCACCGCTTAACGATTTCGAATCATGACTCGAAACTTGGATATTCGGATCTATCACGTCGAGGTGATAAAAAATGGTTAACCAATCGGAGGTCGCCGAAAAATCGAAGAAAGCGGCGGCGACGCGGCGGTCCGGCGGCGATGATTCAAACTTGCTCCAAAAATTATGAAATTTGGCAGGCTTGTAGCTCTCGACGAGACAATTCCAACCATATAAGCAACGACCGGAATGGAGGTCCGACGCACCGCAGATCGGCGATTTACAGTCCGATTCCTGGCGACTTGGTTTTGCTCCGATCTGCACAATTTACGTCGAAATAAGCTACCAAAAGCTACGGAAATGTTCTACCCATCTCATAGAATCGTTTAACAGCTTTAAAAGCAACAAAAACGAGCTCGAATAGCGCATTTTCAGACGAAGAAGACGATGAATAGTACCTTCGCCAAACACATCTGTTCATCGTCAATTTCTGGCGATCCAACCGTTGGATTTTCGATTTCTTTATACCAATAGACTCATCTCGATCTTGGCTACAAAGTGACTGGTCGGATTTTTGATCGGTGCTCCGAAGAATGGCCGGAGACGGCAAACGTGAGGACTGCTACAGTAAACTCGAAATATTGAGGAAAAACATTGGGAGAAAATCTTTGATCTGTGTTTTCTTGAGTGTGTTTCGGTGTGTATTTTGCGATTTATAGCAAACCAATAATTTTTTGATCCGAACTAATTTATTTGATATCCAACTGGTAAAATTAGTCCTATTCCAATATTTTTCTGGTACACACACCCCAAAACTATTAACACTATTTTTTTGAAATTGTTGACTTTGACCAGTCAATAAAGACTTTTACCAGTCAACTCGATCAAATATTCTTCTAAATTAAATTATCTGGCATAAATAATTATTTTTAATTTCATTATCTCAATAATTATCTCAAAATGCCAATATTATCAGATATTCAGAAATAATCAAACTCATTGACTAATTGACACGTGTATTTTGTAAATACACTCTATAACTCATTTGGCAGTAATAATTATTATTTTTTTCCAACTCAATAAATATTTTAATTGCCAATTAATTCAGTAATAAATTTTGGGACGTTACACACGTGGTGCTTGCTTCAATCCATACAATGTTGTTTTTTCAAATTATACACATAATCAAGATGATTTGGATCCTCAAACCCTTTAGGTTGTTTCACATAAACTTCTTCATTCAAGATCCTATTCAAAAAGACACTTTTTACATCATTTTGAAAGAGTTTCATTCCCATGTAACATGAAATTGCAAACTAAAGTCGGATTGACTCAATGCGGGCTACAAGAGCAAAGGTTTCATCAAAATCCACTCCCTCAACCTGTGTATACCCTTGAGCTACCAACCTAACTTTATTTCTTATTATGTTTCTTGACTCATCAGTTTTATTCTTGAAAATCCACTTTGTTCCTATGACATTACCATGATCAGGACACGGTACCAAATACCAAACATCATTCCTAACAAATTGTTCTAGTTCTTCATGCATAGCATTGACCCAAAATTCATATTTTAAAGCTTCTTCAACTTTTTTGGGTTCAATGTTTGACAAAAAACATGAAAATTTTACCTGAGAATACGCAAAGCTCATGCACATCAGACCAACCATTTTTCTATAGTCCACCTTCTCTTTCCTTCGAGTTTGCAAGTCTCCATGTACATCTTCAATGACTTGTGAGGTTGGATGGTTCTTCTAAATTTTCCTAAGAATATTTTTACCAGATTCATTTACCTCATTGTCCTCATCATTATTCTCATCAAGGTGTTGTTCATCTTTAGTTTCTGAAATTTCAGCATAATGTGTTGTCAGAGGTGTTGTAACACCTTGGACAACATCTAACTTTTAAGAATTGTCAAGCAGATCATCAACCTCATCTTTAGCTGTTTTCTTCTTTAGAGCTGCAAAATCATCAAACACAACATTAATCGACTCAAAAATAGTCCTAGTTCTCAGGTTATATAGGCTCGATTATTTGATGAAAATCCTAAGAACAAACACTTATCACTCTTTGCATCAAACTTAGCAAGATGATCTCTATCATTCAAAACGTAACATACGCATCCAAAAACATGAAAATACTTAAGGTTGGTCTCTTTCTCATGAGTGTTTCATAGGATGTCATAGTTGTATCATTCATCAAATAAACTCTATTTGAAATATGACATGCAAGGTTCAATACTTCTGCCCAAAAATATTTTGAAATATTCTTTGAACTTAACATCACTCTTGCTATCTCTTGCAAAATTTTATTCGTTCTTTCAGCAATTTCATTTTGTTATGGAGTTTTAGGATCAGAAAATTCATGAGAAATACTTTTCTTATCACACAAACTTGCAAAAGAAGAGTTTTCGAACTCCTTACCATGGTCAGTGCGAATTCTGATTACCTTCAAGTTTTGTAGATTCACAATCTTAGTGAGCAATTTCTTGAAAGCATCAAATGTGTCTGATTTTTCTCTCAAAATTTTTACCCAAGTATATCTCGAAAAATCATCAACACAAACAAAAGAGTATTTTTTACCTCCAACGCTTTCAACATCCATTAGACCCATTAAGTCCATATGTATAAGTTCAAGGCAGCGTGTTGTCACAGATGTTGGCAACACCTGGTGTGACACCCTAGATTGCTTTCCTTTTTGACATGCTTCACACACAAATGTAATACCAGATTTAAAATTAGGCATACCTCTAACAACATCAAGCTTACTTAGGTTCTTTAAAGTCTTGAAATTTTCATGACCCAAATTTTGATGTCATAGATTAAATTTTGTTACTTTTGTGTGTCTACAAGCCATCTCTTCTCCAAGTTGATAACAGTTATCAGATGACCTTGTACTGTCATTACACACAAGTTAGAACTATCAAAAAATTTGCAAAATTTCTTATCAAACTGAACATGCAAGTTATCATCACAAAGCTGACTTATGCTTATTAGATTTGTTGTAAGCCCTTCTACATGAAGCACGTTCCAAAGCTTAGGCAAACCAGCAACATTTAGTGTGCCTTTTCCAACAATGTTTCCCTTTGAACATCTTCCATTGGTTACTTTTCCATTTTTCTGTTCAATATAATTAGTGAGAAACTTCTTGGAACCTGTCATATGATGTGAACTACCGCTATCAAAGTACAAGCACCTGAAACATTAGTTTTCAAAGCAGTATAAATCATATAATAGTTAATATCAGCTTTGGTACCCAAACCTTTCTTACAGTAGATCATTTCCTGGAGATGTTCAATATAATTAGTGAGAAACTTCTTGAAACCTGTCATATGATGTGAACTATCGCTATCAAAGTACCAAGCACCTGAAACATTAGTTTTCAAAGAAGCATAAATCATATAACAGTTAATATCAGCTTTGGTACCCAAACCTTTCTTACAGTAGATCAGTTCCTGGAGATGTTGTGGGAGGTGTTGTACAGCACCTTAGGCAACACCTTAGATGCAGATCTATATCTGTAGTCTTCCTGCAACTTAAAACAATATGATTTGATATGACCAGGTCTATGACAGTTGTGACAAATATACTTATGTTTCCTTCTAGACTTTAAAGGAATAGTAGGCTGTGACTTTGGTTTTGGAAGATCAGTTGATGTGGCCTTTTTGGTTGAGCTTCCTGCACAGCTACTTTCTTTGACAAACACATGACCTTACCAACTTCAAATTTACTGTTCTAAAAAACCAAACCTGTCTTACCATCTCTTCCCATCAAGAGCAAAGAATCAAGCTTGTTAGTGCTTGAGTTAAACTTGTTCAATGTGGCTTTGGCTTTCACAAGTTCATCCTTTACCTGACACAACTCCTGGTCCTTTTTGCTCAGCAAACATTCAAGTCTAGAAACAGCAGCCTTCATATGAGTGTTTTCTTTCACAAGAATCTTGTTCAACTTATTCCTTTCAATTCAGTCAGCATACAACTCTTCATGCATCATACGAGATTCTTATAGAGTCATTGATCCATCACCTGAATCAGGATTACACTTATCATTAACAGTAGAAAAGTTTAAACAGACTGACTTTTGGGAGATGTTGCGGCCTGGTGTGGCAACACCTTCAGCAACACCTAAAAAATTGACTTGAAAACACTTATTGCTTTTCAATAAAGTTGTAAGAGCTGTGTGACTTTTTCATCTTCATGTTCTTCAGATTCATCACTCAATGATGTGTTCATCTTTTTTCGAAGAGTATTAGCACACTCATTGGCATAGTGTCCAAAGCCTTGACATGCATGACACTGAACAGAGTCCAACCTTTTGAAACAGGTTTCTTTTTCCCTTTCCAACATCAGTCGAGGTTTCAGGGGATCAGTAAACTTTTTTGGTGACTGTTTTGGTCCAGTAATTCGCAAAGGAATGTTGGAGAACATTGGAGCCTTAAGTTTTTTATCAGATTTCTTAACCTCATTCATCCTCTTCAGATAATCATTGAACTTCATGGTCATGAGTGAAATCGTATTATCCTCAAGATAAGATTGAAGAACTTCTTGACGAAACTGAACATAATCCTCATATGAGTCATTGGAAGCTTGAAAGGCTATTGTTTTTCCTTTGTCCTTATTCTGTGTAGTGGCATTCATCTCAAACACTTGAAGAATACTCATAATTACGTCAGATTCATCTTTGAGGTGTCCTTGACTTCTTCAAGAGCCCAAATCTTACCATTGAATCTCTCGGGTAATGACCTAAGCATTTTGTTCACAAGTCTTTCATTGGCAATTGGTTCTCCTAGATTGAATGCTTCAGTAACTAACTCTCGAAGTCTTTCATCATACTCATAAATAGTTTCATCTTGCTCATACGGAGATTTTCTAATTTTGAGTTAAGCAGCCTCATCCTTGTTCTCTTAACACTTTCAGACCCTTCACAGTGCTCTTGTAGGGTATCCCATGCATCCTTGGCAGTAAAACAATCAGCAATAAGTCCAAACATCCTCATGTCCATGCTGGAGAATATAGCATTGATAGCTTTGGCGTTAAAGCTTGAAATTTGTGCCTCCTCGGTTGTCCATGTGGTTTCTGGCTTTATGATATAGTCACCATCTTTTTCCAAGATCTTTGGAGCAGTCCTACCGATAAGTATACTCTGCCATGCACATTCATCCATAGCTTTGATCGTAAATCTCATCCTTGTCTTCCAAAAAGCATAATTCGTGTCATCAAGAACCGGAGGTTTCAAAAACTAGTTTGCAGTAGTAGACGAGTCCATATTATTCCCTGTAAAAGAAAATAAACAAATCAAGATCAGTTCTTAGTGTATCAAGAATATGTCTCTGATGCCACTTGTAAGGGATAATTGGTTGCACATACACAGATTTAGATGTTGTCACAAGGTGTTGACAACAACTTTAATAACACCTCGAGTAATATGCAGCGGAAAATAATTAAAAGCGTGAATAAAATAAACTAGCAACCAAATAAATAGACTCAGATATTTAAGCAAGAGTATAAAATACTCTTGCAACGTCTCAGGACAAAACTTTCACTATAAAAATAATCAAATAGTTTACAAAACCCTAAAACTAGTGAATTATTGTCAAACTCAACTTTCTCAAAACATGAGAGAAAATAAATACTAAAGCATCTCCTAACAATTCTATAAGATATACAATAAAGAAAATAAGGAGATGAATCCTTGATGCCGAACACACGATGAGAGCAACACTCTTCAATCTTCAATTCTCTCAAATCTTCAACGGCAATCAGTAAAACTTCAATAGCAACAAGAATATAAATCGAGCTTCAAAAATAGGTATTCAGAAACCTTTTGTTGTACGCACAATTCTCTCAAGAATCCTCTCTCTTGAACGTGTATATTCTCTTTTTATAATAAAAAAAATCTTTCTTGAATATGTTTCCTTGTAGACGTAGTGTAGTGACCCGCACCGTGATCACCTACTAATCAGAACTTAAGCATAAAATTTAAAAAATCAAATAATCTTAATCAGACCAAACTACAAAACTTTAAAATAAAGTAATACCATGTAGGTAAAGCCTAGTGATCAACCCTGCTTTCCAGTCTTGGTCATCACCTAACCTCCCTATCCCAGGGAGAAACTACCTGCAACTGCCCCATGGAATAGGGAATCCAGCCAACAATAAATAACCTGAAGTGAGCCTAATTAACATGCTCAGTACGAGATTATGAGTATACGATATTATATGTGCATGTATGCAAGTGAACTGGGTACCAAGACACTCAGGTCAAGAAACAAGCTCATAGACCGGGCCCAGTGTATATTGCACGCTGTGCCGTCACCTCAGGAGGTGACTCATATACCCAGTGGATAATGGTGACCTGATACTAGTACATTTTTCCAACCATCACGGTGACATGACACAAGACTTACGCATCCAACCATCGACAAACTTATAGGGTGAGTACCCTACTACAGGATACCTCTAAGGTAACAACTCAATATGTTCATGTATGCAACATACAGTCATGACATGTTGTATATAAAGACATATAAAACATTCAATCACATATTTCATGTAAACACATAATACATGCATACTCAATCTGGATATCTCGAATAATATTTTTGTACCTTACTAAGGTAGATCCTAGAAGCTCCTATCTAGGTTCAAGCCTACCATGCAGCACTATAATGCATAAATATCATGCATTAACTAGCATGGCAAACATCACCTACGAGGCCCTAAAAGCCTTAATTAAACTATAACCTACTCTCTATTTACTATGGGAACCAAAGCCATACCTTCGTCCGTTGTCAGCCAGCTAATGTCGTATGCCCCAGGGCTTGGGGCATAGCCTAGCTACAACCCCTGGACGCCTCGCCAGAGCTCTGCCGCCTGGCCGCTACTATGGACACTGTCCGCTATAAAAAAAACTACTACCTACTCCAACTCTTAAAATAAGATTACCCAAAAGCTCTTAAAATTTTGCTAACATGGGCCAAGGAGAGGTGTGAAATGAGTGAAAATAAGGAAAACCCGACCCCTATTTATAGACGAAGATCCGAAGCTTCGATCTTTGCATGCATGCAACGTGTCCATCGGATACGATCAGAAGCTCCGATCTGCACTTCGGAGGTTCCGATCTCCTGCATGCACCCACGTGTACAAATCCTAATGCCACGTCCCGGCTAATGCAGATCGGAAGCTCAGATCTCAGGATCGGACGTTTCGATCTCTCACGTTGTTTCCAAACTGCTTTGTTGGTTCCGATCAAATCCCTTAATCATGTTGTATTAAATATAAACATGATTAGCAACTTAAAATTATAAAAAAATGGAACCGAGATACTACACGTAGGATTCTTGATTCATGTTGATCTCTATTCCTTTTTTTTATCAAACCAAATCTATAAAGACAAGGAATATAAATTAATTAGATATGAGATTATGATAAAATATAATAATATCTCAAATATACTATCTAAGTAATTAACTAAACTTTATCATCAATGGTCCAGTAATTCGCAAAGGATTGCTGGAGAACATTGGAGCCTTAAGTTTTTTTATTAGATTTCTTAACCTCATTCATCCTCTTCAGATAATCATTGAACTTCTTGGTCATGAGTGAAATTGTATCATCCTCAAGATCAGATTGAAGAACTTCTTAACGAAACTGAACATAATCCTCATATGAGTCATTGGAAGATTCAAAGGCTATTGATTCTCCTTTGTCCTTATTCTGTGCAGTGGTATTAATCTCAAACACATGAAGAATACTCATTAATTATGCCAGCTTCATTTTCGAGGTGTCCTTAACTTCTTCAAGAGCCCAAATCTTACCATTGAATCTCTCGGGTAATGACCTAAGCATTTTGTTCACAAGTCTTTCATTGGCAATTGGTTCTCCTAGATTGAATGTTTCAGTAACTAACTCTCAAAGTCTTTGATCATACTCGAAAATAGTTTCATCTTTGCTCATACGGAGTGTAACGCCCTGCTTTTATCTTAAATGAGTTTATTTGAGTTAATCAGAGATTACAGAGTTCTCGAGCCGGTTTGTTTTTGATCAGGGTCCTTTTTGCAAATTTTGGAAATTTTAGGGACTAAAACGAAAATATTGATTTTTTTATATTATCTACACATGGATTTTAATTGGAGAAGCCTTCATCTTCCTCTCCAACCGTGAGCCTCCATTAGAGCCGCCCCTTTTGGAGTTTTGAGCTTTCAGATTTTCTTCCGAGCTCGATCCGACCGTTGGAATTTATTTCTGAAGGCAGATTAGTGATCACTGCAGTGAGAGCTCCATTATACCGTAAGTATTTCTCCGATCGGATATGTTTTGTTTTTCGGAGGTTGTTAGAATCGATTTAGATTCTAGTATGTTGTTCTTGGCGGAGTTCTGATCGTTTATTATCTGTCGATTTTGAAATAGAGCGACGTTCGGAATTGTTATGATTTTTTGGAAGCCATTTTCAAAAGTTTGAGTTTTGAGATTTGTTGGGTTTGTCTTGTTGTTTTTATATTAGCATTGAATTGAGTTGATATCGGTATTGAACTGCTGTCTACGTTGCCGGTTTGTTCAGTTATAGCCGTTATGCCGTCGGTTTGAGTTTTGGAGTTTCGAACCGTTTTGAGTTATGAACTTGGCTTGAAAGTTGATCGTGGCTATTGATCAATCATCTCTTGTATTCGTACAGATTCGTTGGAGTTGTTGAGTCCTGTGTTATCAGCATTGGATCGAGCGAGGGTTGTTTTGCCTCGGACAGAGGCTTGAGATTTTTGGCTCGCTCGATCTGCAAGATCTTGCAGATCGAGCGAAGCACTGTTCATTTTTTTTAAAAAAAAATCTTATTGCTATTAATCTTGGTTCTTGATTTCCTAATTGTTGTTTAATACCGAGATTAGTTGTTTAGAACCGAGGTCTCACATCTTAGTGGTATCAGAGCATTAAGATTCTTGGTCGAACTAGAGTGAGCGGGTAGATCGAGTCTGCATGTATTGGCTCCTCGCATGTGTTTGAATTATTTTATTGTGTACTTAATTCCATGCGAGCATGCTTTATTGTTTGAGCATTATTTGAATTACATGGTTGTGTGATTTAAATTAATAAAGCATGATCTACTTGAGATATATCTGTTTCTGTTATCGACTGGTATCCGGTATTCCAAGCGGTTCTAAGGGCACTGATTGTAGCGATTGAGATATCTCGTGTCCTAACCTTTGATTATCAGATGGGTCCTCGTCGATTGATAAACAGAAACACACCACCAGTTATCCCTGCAACTGAGCAAGCTAGCACTGAAGTTGATCAGTTGGATGCTTCAGCAACGCCTATGGAAACCTTGCTGAAGAGGTTTCATTCTTTCAATCCGCTGTTGTTGTTAGGTTCAGAAAATCCAGTTGAATGTGAAAGTTGGTTGGATGATATTGATCAGCTGTTTGATTCCATTGATTACACAGATGACCGCGGAATCAGGTTAGTCATTCATCAGCTACGTGGGGTTGCTAAGAGCTGGTGGATCATGACAAAGAAAGCAATAGAGAATAGAGGTACGGATGTTACTTGGACTCTTTTTAAATCTGAATTCTATAAGCGGTTTTTCCCTATCTCGTACCGTAAGGACAAGGGAGCAGAATTTGCCAATTTGAGACAAGGGAATCTGAACATCGAAGAGTACGTTGCCAAGTTTGATAGTCTGTTGCGTTTTGCACCACTAATTGTCGGAGATGAAGAAGCTAAGGCAGATCACTTCATAAATGGCTTGAATCCTGACATCTTCACTTTGGTGAACACTGCTAGGCCAGACAACTTTGCGGACGCCATGAATCACGTAAAGGGAGCAGAAGCAGGCTTGTGGAGGCAAAGAGGTAATCAGGTAGCACCTCAGCAGCAGAGGCAGTATCAAAACCAACCATCTCAGTATCAAAATCAGCCACCGCATCATCAGAACTAACAACAAAGGTATGAAGGTGGAAACATAGGGGGAAAAAGAAAGGATCAGTACAAGGCAAGAGGTAAACAGTTCAAAAGACAGGGGAACAGTTCGTCCAGTTCCAGTGGTTTGAAGCAATTCGGTTCAGGACCGAGTTCTGGGTCATCATCCTTGTACTGCAGCAAGTGTGGAGGAAGACACTCACCGGATCAGTGTGTGGGAGTCTTTGGTAATTGTAACACCTGTCAACAACCGGGACACTTCTCTAAAGTGTGCCCACAGCGTAAAAGAGATAGAGCTCAGAGTGGGAGTTCGTCTAGACCTGCAGCTCAGCCTGAGAGGCAGTCTTCTGCAGTGCACTCTTTCCAGCCTCAGCAGCAGAACAGACAGGGAGGTAACTCTAGTGCAAATCAGCCTCCGAGACAGCAGGCACGAGTCTTTGCATTGACAAAGAATCAGGCTCAGGCAGCACCCGACGATGTTATAGCAGGTAACTGTTTGATTTTCGGTTATTCTGCTCATGTCTTGATAGATACAGGTGCTTCCCATTCCTTTATCTCTGAGAAATTTGTGTTATTGCATGCTTTGCCTACTGAGTTGTTGCCTACAGTAGTAACTGTTACTTCACCTTTGGGTGGAGGAATTGTTTCTATTAGATTAGTCAGGAACTGTGAACTGTGTTTTGAAGGAAATTTGTTAGAATTCGACTGTATTGTACTTGGACTGTTAGATTTTGATTGTATTGTCGGTATAGATGCTTTAACCAAGTACAGGGCAACAGTCGATTGTTTTCTGAAGGTTGTCAGGTTCAGACCTGAAATGGCAGACGAGTGGAAATTCTTTGGTAAGGGTTCTCGATCTAGAATTCCTTTAATTTCAGTGTTATCTATGACTCGTTTGCTACAGAGAGGTGCAAAAGGATTTTTGGTGTATGCAGTGGATGTACTGAAATCTAGCCCAGCGTTGGTAGATTTACCAGTGGTTAGAGAATTTGCGGATGTATTCCCGAAAGATGTTCCTGGATTGCCGCCTATTCGAGAAATCGAATTCAGCATTGACTTAGTGCCAGGTACTCAACCTATCTCCAAAGCTCCTTATCGTATGACACTTGTTGAATTAAGAGAGTTGAAGGAGCAGCTTGAGGATTTGATTTCCAAGGGATACATCAGACCTAGTGTATCGCCTTGGGGTGCTCCTGTTCTATTCGTTCGGAAAAAGGATGGTTCTATGCGACTCTGTATTGACTACCGCCAATTGAATCAGGCTACAGTCAAGAACAGGTATCCTTTACCCAGAATAAATGACCTTTTTGATCAACTGCAGGGTTCTTCTGTCTACTCTAAGATTGATCTGAGGTCAGGTTATCACCAGTTGAGAGTGCGAGAGGAAGACGTTCCTAAGACCGCATTCAGGACGAGGTATGGTCACTTTGAGTTTATAGTCATGCCGTTCGGTTTGACCAATGCTCCAGCGGTTTTTATGGGTTTGATGAACCACATCTTTCAGCGTTATTTAGATGAGTTTGTCATTATCTTTATCGATGATATTATTATCTACTCGAAGAACCGTACTGACCATGCAGAGCACTTGAGGACCGTACTGCAGATTTTGCGAGTTGAGCAGTTGTTTGCCAAGCTGTCTAAGTGTGAATTCTGGTTGGATCGAGTTGTCTTTCTCGGTCACATTATTTCTGAAGATGGGATTTCTGTCGATCCCAGCAAGATTGAAGCGGTTATGAATTGGCCTAGACCTACATCAGTACCTGAGATCCGAAGCTTCGTGGGTTTAGCTGGTTATTACCGTCGTTTCATCGAGGGTTTCTCGTCTATTGCCAAGACAATTACCCAGCTAACTAAAAAGAATGCGCCTTTTGTTTGGACTTCAGATTGTGAGGCTAGCTTTGTTGATCTAAATAGAAGACTGACCAGTGCTCCGATTCTTTAAATTCCGAAGGGTACTGGAGGTTTCACAGTCTATTGTGATGCTTCTAACCGAGGCTTGGGTTGTGTTCTTATGCAGCATAAGCATGTGATAGCGTATGCATCGAGACAGCTGAAACCGCACGAGACCCGTTATCCGGTTCACGATCTTGAACTAGCTGCGATCGTCTTTGCTCTGAAGATCTGGCGTCACTATCTTTATGGTGAGTCTTTCGAGATCTTTTCTGACCATAAGAGCCTTAAGTACTTGTTTTCACAGGTGGAGCTGAATATGAGACAGAGAAGATGGTTAGATCTGTTGAAGGATTTTGACTGCGAAATCAAGTATTATCCCGGAAAGTCGAATGCAGTTGCAGATGCCTTGAGCCGAAAGCTTTGTTCTTTATCTCTTTCTACTATTCGTGTTTCTCAGTTGATCGATGATTGTTGCACTTCTAGTTTAGAGTTTGAAACAGATAGGGAGACTATCAGAGTGTTTGCTATTCAGGCCGAACTGGAGTTGTTTGTTGCAATCAGAGAAGCATAGAAGTCTGAGCCGAGCATTCAGGTTTCAGTAGAGAAAGTCAGATCTGGGCATCAGTCAAAATTCCAGGTTAGAGATGACGTCTTGTTTGTGAATAACCGTATTGTTGTGCCTGATGTTGTGGAGTTGAGACAGCGTATTCTCCGAGAGGCTCATTGCAGTCGGTTCAGTATTCATCCTGGAGGTCGTAAGATGTACAACGATCTGAAGAGTCAGTTCTGGTGGAAGAGAATGAAGAGAGACGTAGCAAGGTTTGTATCTCGGTGTTTGAATTTTCAGCAGGTGAAAGCAGAGCGGAAGCGACCAGGAGGTCTTTTGCACAGCCTATCTGTTCCTGAATGGAAATGAGATCACATTTCTATGAATTTCGTCATGAAGCTACCACCATCCGTTCGAGGATGCGATGCTATTTGGGTAGTGATCGACCGATTGACGAATTCTGCTTGTTTTATTCCGTACAGGATGACGTATCATCATGATCAGATGGCTGAGTTGTATGTTAGCAATGTTGTGAGATTGCATGGTGTGCCGAAGTCGATCGTTTCAGATAGAGATCCTAGATTCACTTCGCACTTCTGGCATAGTATTCAGGAGGCACTTGGTACTCGATTGCATCTGAGTACAGCTTATCATCCTCAGACAGATGGACAGTCAGAGCGGACTATCCAGACGTTAGAGGATATGCTGCGAGCGGTGGTGCTAGACTTTGGCATTAGTTGGCAGGATTCTTTGCCTCTTGTCGAGTTTTCTTACAACAACAGCTTCCAAGCGAGTATCGGTATGGAGCCTTTTGAGGCTTTGTACGGCAAGAAGTGCCGATCTCTGCTGTTTTGGGATGATTTGTCCGAGTCACCAGATTTGGGGCTGGAAATGCTTCGAGATATGGCAGAGCAGGTTAAGATCATTCAGACCAGAATGAAGTCAGCTCAAGATATACAGGAGAAGTATGTGAATGTCAGACGTAGACCTCTGAGTTTCGAGCAGGGAGACCGTGTTTTTCTTAAGATTTCTCCGTTCAGAGGCACTGCCAGATTCGGTAAGAGAGGGAAGTTATCTCCAAGATTCATCGGGCCGTACGAGATTCTCGAGAAGATAGGCGATCTTGCTTACAGACTTGCACTTCCTCCATCTTTATCTGGTATTCACGACGTTTTTCACGTCTCTATGCTGCGAAAGTATCATCCAGATCCTTCTCATATCCTTCAGCTCGACGAAGCCGAGTTAGACGAGACTCTGAGCTACTTTGAGCGACCAATTCAGATCCTTGATCGGAAGGAGAAGCAACTCAGAACCAAGTTGATTCCATTTGTGAAAGTGCAGTGGAGCCATCACGGAGTTGAGGAAGCGACTTGGGAGACATAATCTGACATGAGACAGCGTTTTCCAGAGTTATTCGGATAACGTGAGTTCTTCTTACTGTCTTTAGTTCTTTATTCTATCTTATGAGTTGTGGTTCTCGTTGATTTCGAGGACGAAATCTCTTCTTAGTGGGAGAGAATTGTAACGCCCTGCTTTTATTTTAAATGAGTTTATTTGAGGTAATCAGAGATTACAGAGTTCTCGAGCCGGTTTGTTTTTGATCAGGGTCCTTTTTGCAAATTTTGGAAATTCAGGGACTAAAACGCAATATTGATTTTTTTATCTACACATGGATTTTAATTGGAGAAGCCTTCATCTTCCTCTCCAACCGTGAGCCTCCATTAGAGCCGCCCCTTTTGGAGTTTTGAGATTTCAGATTTTCTTCCGTGCTCGATCCGGCCGTTGGAATTTATTTCTGAAGGCAGATTAGTGATCACTGTAGTGAGAGCTCTGTTATACCGTAAGTATTTCTCCGATTGGATATGTTTTGTTTTTCGGAGGTTGTTAGAATCGATTTAGATTCTAGTATGTTGTTCTTGGCGGAGTTCTGATCGTTTATTATCTGTCGATTTTGAAATAGAGCGACGTTCGGAATTGTTATGATTTTTTGGAAGCCATTTTCGAAAGTTTGAGTTTTGAGATTTGTTGGGTTTGTCTTTTTGTTGTTATATTAGCATTGAATTGATTTGATATCGGTATTGAACTGCTGTCTGCATTGCCGGTTTGTTCAGTTATAGCCGTTATGCCGTCGGTTTGAGTTTTGGAGTTTCGAACCGTTTTGAGTTATGAACTTGGCTTGAAAGTTGATCGTGGCTATTGATCAATCATCTCTTGTATTCGTACAGATTCGTTGGAGTTGTCGAGCCCTGTGTTAGCAGTATTAGATCGAGCGAGGGCTGTTTTGCCTCGGACAGAGGCTTGAGATTTTTGGCTCGCTCGATCTGCAAGATCTTGCAGATCGAGCGAAGCACTGTTCATTTTAAAAAAAAAATCTTATTGCTTTTAATCTTGGTTCTTGATTTCCTAATTGTTGTTTAATACCGAGATTAGTTGTTTAGAACCGAGGTCTCACACGGAGATTCTTGAATTTTGAGTTAAGCAGCCTCATCCTTGTTCTCTTGACACTTTCAGACCCTTCACAGTGCTCTTGTAGGGTATCTCATGCATCCATGGCAGTAACACAATCAGCAATAAGTCCAAACATCCTCATGTCCATGCTGGAGAATATAGCATGGATAGCTTTGACATTAAAGCTTGAAATTTGTGCCTCCTCGGTTGTCCATGTGGTTTTTGGCTTTATGATATAGTCATCATATTTTTACACGATATTTGGAGCAGTCCAACCGGTAAGTATACTCTGCCATGCACGTTCATCCATAGCTTTGATCGTAAATCTCATCTTTGTCTTCCACAAAGCATAATTTGTATCATCAAGAACCAGAGGTTTCAAAAACGAGTTTGCAATAGTAGATGAGTCCATATTATTTTCTGTAAAAAAATAAACAAATCAGGATCAGTTCTTAGTGTATCAAGAATATGTCTCTGATGTCACTTGTAAGGGATAATTGGTTGCACATACACAGATTTAGGTTTTGTCACAAGGTGTTGACAACACCTTCAATAACACATCGAGTAATATGAAGCGGAAAATAATTAAAAGAGTGAACAAAATAAACTAGCAACCAAATAAATAGACTCAGATATTTAAGCAAAAGTATAAAATACTCTTGCAACGCCTCTGGACAAAACTTTCACTAGAAAAATAATCAAAAAGTTTACAAAACCCTAAAACTAGTGAATTATTGTCAAACTCAACTTTCTCAAAACATGTGATAAAATAAATACTAAAGCATCTCCTAAAAATTCTATAAGAGATAGAATAAAGAAAATAAGGAGATGAATCCTTGATGCCGAACACACGGTGAGAGCAATACTCTTCAATCTTCAATGCTCTCAAATCTTCAACGGCAATCAGTAAAACTTCAATAGCAACAAGACTATAAATCGAGCTTCAAAAATAGGTATTCAGAAACCTTTTGTTTTACGCACAATTCTCTCAAGAAGCTCTCTCGTTCTTTCTCTCTCTTGAATGTGTATATTCTCTTTTTATAATCAAAAGAATCCTTCCTGAATATGTTTCCTTGTAGACGTATTGTAGTGACTCGCACCGTGATCACCTACTAATCAGAACTTAAGCATGAAATTTAAACATTAAATAATCTTAATCAGAGCAAACTGCGGAACTTTAAAATAAAGTAATACCAGGTAGGTAAATCCTAGTGATCAACCCTGCTTTCCAGCCTTGGTCACCACCTAACCTCTCTGTCATGGGGAGAAACTACCTGCAACTGCCCCATGGAATAGGGCATCCATCCAACAAGAAATAACCGGAAGTGAGCCTAACATGCTCAGTACGAGAGTATGAGTATACGGTATTATATGTGAATGTATGCAAGTGAACTGGGTATCAAGACACTCAGGTCAAGAAACAAGCTCATAGACCGGGCCCAGGGTATATAGCACGCTACGCCGTTGCCTCAGGAGGTGGCTCATATACCCAGTGGATAATGGTGACCTAATACTAGGGGTGTAAACGAGCTGAGCTATTCGTGAGCAACTCGCGAGTAGCTCGGTCAAAGCTCAACTCGAGCTCGATTTGACCGAGCTCGAGTAGCTCGAGCATACAATCGAGCTCGAGTCGAGCTTTGAAACTATGTGATCGAGTAGCTCGCGAGCTACTCGATAAGCCACACATATATATAAATATATATATATATATATATACATTAAAAAATAATATAAATATATATAAATATAAATATAAATATAATATATATAATATAATATTATATTTATATATTAATTTATTTATAATATTTATATATTTATTTATAATATTTATATATTTTTATTTTATTTATTATATTTATATATATATTTATTTTATAATATATATATAATATAATATTTTATTTATTTATTTATTTATATATTTTTAATTTTTATATATATATAATATAAAAGCTCGAGTACTCGAACTACAACCGAGCTCGAGCTCATATTTTACTACTCGATCGAGCTCGAGTAGTAAAATATGAGCTCAAGTAGTGTGCTACTCGAGCTCGACTCGGCTCGATAACACCCCTACCTGATACTAGTACATGTGTCCAACCATCACGATGATCTGACACAATACTTACGCATCCAACCTTCCACAAATTCGTAGGGTGAACTGAAAGAGTTGATGCCCCGCTAGCCAACTTGTGGCTAAGGGCTTTGAGAGTCTCTTTTTGTAAACAATCTTTGTTTAATATAATATACGTTCTTTAAATGACGTTCACTTTATCTTATTATTATATAATGATATACTATTCTTATTTTGATAAAGACCTTGAATATACTAAAGTAAGATGAGATAGTGAATATAGAGAGATCACTGTCATGAAACACATCTTATGTTCACTGTATATTCTAAACAGTTTCTAATCAATTGAGCCGTCCACAAATAAGGATAAGGATCGCTCGAGATTGAGACTTGCATTTGCAATGCCGAGTACCACGTTTCATTGGTATGGAACATAGAGATGTTCGAAGCATGCAAATAGATATTCATATGATGAATGATCGAACTACCCTATTCGGACTTTCCAAGTGGTTATCACTTATCGAGTGAATATAGTCCGTGGTTTTGGTTGTACACCATTAGTCCTTATTACTTGAAACATCATTGAGACTCTATATGCTAGTACTGTGATTTGACTCGTTTACCGACTCTATTAGGGTCTCAGGTGTCGGGATTGGGTACAGTTACGACACATATAGGAGTCGATTCTTTGTTGTCAAGGATTCACTGCACACTTGCGAGTGTGGATATCCTATGCAATATGAGAAGATATTAGTGTGACAAATCTCTGGCCAGAGTACATGATGTGTTTTAGGTTACTTGGTTTCCTAGTAGCACATGCGATGCCACTATTTGATCTTCAAGATGCATTGCATAGTTATCGAATCTCGAACGACTCTCGATGTACCAATGGTTGTTGATTCGATCGGGATATATGGATGAAGGGACCGTACTGTACGCTAACCAAAATCTATTGGTTCTTGCAGGCACTATCAGTGATACCTAGGGAATCATGGGGCGATGTTGCTAGGCGCTCTTACCATGATTCGTTGGGTAAGTCGGAAATTGTTGTTCCGAGTCACAAGGAGTTGTGAGCCCACGGCTAGCTGTATCCCTGAACCATTGAGGGTCACATAAGTAATGAATTTCTAATTTCCGTTGAGATAATTAAATTTAAAGAGTTAAATTTAGTGAATAAAGAAGTGGGACTTCTTATTTAAGAATAGAGGGAGTAAGATTTCCTAAAATGACATAGTGATGGACATTTTTGGAAATCACTGAATTTGGATTCAGAAAATTTATCTTGACTTTAAACGATGCAAAAATGATTTCTGTGCACATTGGTGAAATTGTTTTATCAATCTGAGTCACGATGAATTTTATATTAATTTCTGAACATGCGGGCTTTGCTTGTCAGGCTTGAACTTATGACTAATGGGCCCTAAGCTGTTAGCAGCCCACATTATAAATAAGTTATTGCAGTGCAGAAATTAAAAAAACACAAGGTCATAATTTCAAAAACCTAGAGAGCTTTCTCTCAAGGAATTCGGCCGCCCCCCCTTTCCTCTACTGTGTTCGAAAATCAGTCTGTGAATTTTTGAATTTGCAGTCTGATTTAACAGATCATATCTGTTCTATCTCATCGTAGAAACTTCTGATAGACTTTCTAGTTCAGTCTATCAGTCTATCAGTTCCTGGGATATACAACAAGAGCAGATTAATCTGTTGGTGTCCATAATCTCGCTTCGAGATTTTAAGGTAAAATTTACATTGTTTAAATTTTATGTTATCAATTTTAATCGTAGGAATTTGATACCCATGATATGGAATCGTTCCATATAAAATTTTAAAACTTCCGCTGCAACGGGTATCACTTTTTTTTTCGATCCGGAGAACGACCGTGTTCCAACAGTGGTATCAGAGCCAGGTTGTTCTCGGATTTTACGATTAAAATATTGTTCAATTGTACAAGCCTCAATTTTTCAGAAAAATAAAAAGAAATTTTTTTTTTTAAGTTTCCGGGGGGCTGCCCGCTGCCCGAAAAGGCAGCGGGCGGCCACTGCCCTGCGCAGAGTGCGACCCAGCAGCCCAGCGTGCTGGGCTAGGGCAAACGTGGCCCTAGCCCAGCGGCCCAGCGAAGGGCTGGGCCCCCGGCCCGATTGTCGGGGACTGCCCGGGATCGTCCCGGGCAGTCCAGAAAAATTAAAATTTTAATTTTTTTTGAAATTTCGAATTTCAGCCCGTTAATTGTTATCGGGCCCAGTTTTTGGCCCGATTGAAAATTGTTTCAGTTGGTCCACGAGGCAATGAGTCAAAATTGTTTGAGCCCAAAATTTTTATGAAAATTAATTTTTGGATAAATTTTGAATTTTGGAAATTTATAAATTTAATCCAATAAATTAAATCTTAAATTATTAATTTTGGTATAATTGATAATAAAATATGATTTTATGTATAAAATTGGATTTTATATGTAAAATATGATTTTATGGATAAACTAGATAAAATATGATTTATATATAAAATAAGATTTTATGTATGAAATATGATTTTATCTATTTAAATTTTATTGCCATTGCATGTTATCCAATGAATTAATTTGGAATTAAAATTATTGGATAAGGATGATCGATTGTCATGACCAATATTATAGGTGTATGTTAGGTTGTTTACATTTGGTTTTATTATTGTTGTTGTATTTTATTAATGGGTCTGGTTTATGGCCCAATATGAATTGTCATATGTAATATAAGTGGGCTTGGTTTATGGCCCGTTCCCACCCCTAAAATGTGTATCCCCTACTTGTCATCGAAATTTATTGTAAATTTATAAAACTCAGTGGGAGATAAAGATTTGAAGACAAAAGTGGGCCCAGCAGACAATAAAGACCGAAGAAATGTAAATTGGAAGCTCAATGTAATAGGATTGATTGCATTGCATACTTGCATATTACCTAGGATTGGACTTAGACTCGTGATTGAAAACTACGGGTCAATTAGTAATGGAATCGATCATCCTAAAATAATATATGATATTATTATTGTATGCATGTTTAGACTAAATTGTATGGATCCCGCAAGCATACAAAATTTGAATGATGAGACAAATTTTTCGAAATTAAAATCCCTCATTTTAAATATGATTTAAAATTGATATCAAGATAAACAAAAGGGAATTTAAATATTGTTTAAATGTTCCCACCTTCCATCAACGATCAATGTATGAGATGCTACCCGCGGGCATGATCCGTCTCATATTATTGGGGGGGCTCGTTCGTCGGAAAGCTGTACATTGGATCGACACATGTTGCAAGTTGGGTGGAACTCTCATGGGATTGGCTCATATTATTGGGGATCTACATGGCGACCGTCCATCACAACTTAATATTGATGGGTCATCTTGACATGTCACAATAAACGGCGTCATATTATTGGGCCCTTACTGGACATGAGGTAAATAACATGGGGATTGTTTTGGAAACAATTGGGCTCTACCTTTTAAAGAGCATGGTTGGCTGATATTATTCGGGACCATGTTTTGTCAATTGGGCTCCATGTTCCCACTAAATAAAATAATTCTCTCGTTTTCACTAGAGGGTGGTGGAATCGTTAAAATAGTGGGAGTGTAATTCATAAAATTAAACTCGCCTTATTTTATGTCTTAGTAAATTAATTAAACAATCACTGATTATTGTCTGTTTCTTTTCAGTATTTAATTAAGATGAATTCGCGCAATCCACTATTCTCTATTTTCGAACAAAACAAACTGACTGGCGCAAACTATATGGAATGGTTTCGTAAGTTGAAGATTGTCTTGACCTCGGAGAAGATGTTCTACGTGTTAGAAAAATCTCCTCCGAAGGAAGCACCAGCTGATATAAGTCCGGAAGAGTTGGCCAAACTTGATAAATGGTGGGATCATGATATCAAGGCCAAATGCTATATGCAAGCTTCGATGTCTGATGAACTCCAGAGGCGATTTGAGGATACCGTGAATGCTGCTGACATTCACGTACAACTCAAGGAACTTTTTGGGGCTCAATCGAGAGCTGAAAGGTTCGATACTGTAAAAGAGTTAATGACGTGTCGCATGCGTGAAGGGACTTCGGTCCGTGATCATGGGGTACGCGTGATTTGGCTCATTCAAAAGTTGGTAATGCTTGAATTGGTATTGGAGCATGAACTCAATGTGGACTTATTACTTTTCTCTCTTCCTTCATCGTTTTACGGTTTTGTGGTGAATTTTAATATGAACAAGATAGAGGCCTCCCTTGAAGAGATGGTCAATATGCTTGTAACTTATGAAGCCACTTTAAAAAAGGATAAACCGGTTCTCTTGGTGGGCTCCTCTTCTTTTGCTAAGAAGGGGCCAAGTACAAAGGGTAAGAAACGTTCTGCCCCATCCAAGAAAACCGGACCCGAGAAGAAAAACAAGACAAATGCTTCAAACGTGAAAAAAATCCAAGGATGTTTGTCATCACTGCAAGAAACCCGGTCATTGGAAACGTAACTGCAAGGAATATCTCGAGCAGTTGCGAACTGCGAAGGTTATGTTTTATATTGAAATAAATGTTTCACTTAATACTACTTCTTGGGTATTGGATACCAGATGTGGATCTCATATTTGCAATGATTTGCAGGTGATGACAAGAAGTCGCAAGCTTAGGATGGGTGAGACCCAGCTGAGGCTCGGAAATGGTTCTCGAGTTGAAGCCAAAGCTGTGGGAGACATTTTTTTAATTTTGCAGAATGATTTTAAGTTATTTTTTAGAGATGTTTTATATGTGCCAGATTTGGTTAAAAACATTATTTCTATTTTTATGCTTGATAAAGATGGTTTTTCTTGCAATTTTGTGAATGAGATTTTCAATATTTACAAGAATGAATGTTTAATTGGATGTGGACAAATTGAAAACGATCTATATAACTTAAAATTAAAAGACGTTCCAATTAATTATGTTGATAAACCGGTAACAACAAATAAAAGGAAAATTGATAATCAAAACCCGGTAAACCTTTGGCATGCTAGGCTAGTTCATGTTTCCTCAAGGAGGATGAACAAGCTAGTGGGAGAGGGCATGTTTGATATATCTGATATTAACTCTCTATCTACTTGTGAGTCCTGCCTGAAAGGAAAAATGACTAAATCTCCTTTCAAAGGAAAACCTGAGCGTAGTCAAAATCTATTGGATTTGATCCATACAGATGTTTGCGGACCATTTAGTATTGGTACAAAATTTGGTCACACCTACTTCATTACCTTTACTGATGATTATTCTAGGTATGGGTACTTATATTTGATGAAATATAAGTCTGAATCATTTGAAAAGTTCAAAGAATTCAAGGCTGAAGTAGAAAACAAACTAGGTAAGAGTATTAAAGCACTTCGATCAGATCGAGGTGGAGAATACTTAAGTACCGAGTTCTTGGATTATCTAAAGGAGAATGGGATTCTCTCTCAGTGGACTCCTCCAATGACACCTCAGCTGAATGGTGTTTCGGAGCATCGCAATCGAACCTTGTTGGACATGGTTCGATCTATGATGAGCTTCACTGAGCTCCCACCTTCGTTTTGGGGCTATGCTCTTGAAACGGCGGTATTGTTGTTGAACAACGTCCACACTAAAGCAGTGGACAAAACACCATACGAGTTATGGAATGGAAAAGCTCCTAAGTATTCATACTTGAGGATTTGGGGATTTCCTGCTTACGTGAAGCAGACAGTGGGAGATAAGTTGGATAGTCGATCCACCTTATGTTATTTTGTAGGGTATCCGAAAAATTCAATCGGATATTATTTCTATCATCCTACTGAAACAAAAGTGTTTGTATCAAGGAATGCCACCTTCTTGGAGAAGGAGTTCTTATTGGATAAGAAAGGCAAGATGATGGAACTCAAAAAAATTCGAGAAGAACCCGAGATACAAAATAACGATCCTATACCTCAAGAATCATCACAAGACACGCCTATTACTAGAAGATCCGAGAGGACTTCTAGGCCTCCTATTAGATATGGTCTTCTTCTTGAAGGGGATCAAAGTGAACCCGACATTGGATGTGATCCGAAAAACTTCAAGGAAGCAATTTTTGATGCTGATTCGAACTTATGGCTTGAAGCTATGCAGTCGGAAATAGACTCGATGCATGCAAACCAAGTTTGGTTTTTAGTAGATCCTCCCGATGGAATTGTTCCAATAGGGTGTAAATGGATCTACAAGAGAAAACTTGGGCCTGATGGAAAGGTACTGACCTACAAGGCACGATTGGTGGCAAAAGGTTATACTCAAAGACAAGGAGTTGACTATGATGAAACTTTTTCACCAGTCGCAATGTTCAAGTCCATAAGAATCCTTATTACCATAGCAGCTTGGTATGACTATGAGATATGACAAATGGAGGTGAAGACTGCATTTCTTAATGGAAACATTAAGGAAGATATCTATATGATGCAGCTTGAGGGATACACATCCATGGAAAGCGAGCATAAGGTATGCAAGCTTCAGAGATCAATTTATGGTCTCAAACAAGCATCAAGAAGTTGGAACCAGAAATTTGATGAAACAATAAAGGATTTTGGTTTCATCAAGAACCCGGAGGAACCATGCGTGTACAAGAAAGTAGTTAGGATGCGGTAACATTCTTAGTACTTTATGTTGATGACATCCTACTCATTGGGAATGATGTAGGGATGTTGCAGTCAACTAAGATATGGTTGTCAGGTAGATTCTCGATGAAGGATTTAGGTGAGGCATCCTATATTCTAGGAATACAGATCTATAGAGATAGATCTAAAAAAATGATAGGACTCACTCAAGCAACCTACATCGACACCATATTAAAAGGTTTTCAATGGATGAGTCCAAGAGAGGACATCTACCTATGTGTCATGGAGTCTCTCTATCCAAGTCTATGTGTCCCAAGACTGACGAAGAGATAGAGAAAATGACACACATACCATATGCATCAGCCATAGGGAGTATCATGTATGGGATGATATCTACCAGACCGGATGTGGCATTTGCTCTGAGTGTCACGAGCAGATATCAAGCCAATCCCGATCAAATGCATTGGAAAGCCGTGAAAGATATTCTTAAGTACTTGAGAAGAACTAAGAATGTATTCATGGTTTATGGAGGAAGAGATCTGAAATTGGAAGGCTATACCGACTCTAGCTTCCAAAGTGACGTGGATGACTCGAAGTCAACCTCTGGATTTGTGTTCATTCTCAATGGCGGTGCTGTCTCTTGGAAGAGTTCTAAGCAGGACACCACAGCGGATTCCACCACTGAGACAGAATACATTGCGTCATCAGCTGCTGCTAAAGAGGCCGTTTGGATGAGGAATTTCGTCCAAGAGTTGGGCGTTATTTCTGAAGCTGTTGGTCCAGTCCCGGTGTACCATGACAATACGGGTGCCGTTGCTCATGCAAAGGAACCAAGGTCTCATCAAAGATCCAAACACGTACTGAGGAAATACCACATCATCCGGGAGATCGTGGAAAGAGGAGACATCACTGTCGAGAGAGTGGCCTCTGCAGACAATATCGCTGATCCACTTACTAAGCCCTTGCCAGGACCATTATTTGACAAACATCGCGAAGCAATGGGACTATGTAGTATGACTAGTTGGCTTTAGGGCAAGTGGAAGATTGAAAGAGTTGATGCCCCGCTAGCCAACTTGTGGCTAAGGGCTTTGAGAGTCTCTTTTTGTAAACAATCTTTGTTTAATATAATATACGTTCTTTAAATGACGTTCACTTTATCTTATTATTATTATATAATGATATACTATTGTTATTTTGATAAAGACCTTGAATATACTAAAGTAAGATGAGATAGTGAATATAGAGAGATCACTGTCATGAAACACATCTTATGTTCACTGTATATTCTAAACAGTTCCTAGTCAATTGAGCCGTCCACAAATAAGGATAAGGATCGCTCGAGATTGAGACTAGCATTTGCGATGCCGAGTACCACGTTTCATTGGTATGGAACATAGAGATGTTCGAAGCATGCACATAGATATTCATATGATGAATGATCGAACTACCCTATTTGAACTTTCCAAGTGGTTATCACTTATCGAGTGGATATAGTCCACGATTTTGGTTGTACACCATTAGTCCTTATTACTTGAAACATCATTGAGACTCTATATGCTAGTACTGTGCTTTGACTCGTTTACCGAATCTATTAGGGTCATCAGGTGTCGGGATTGGGTACAGTTACGACACATATAGGAGTCGATTCTTTGTTGTCAAGGATTCACCGCACACTTGCGAATGTGGATATCCTATGCAATCTGAGAAGATATTAGTGTGACAAATCTCTGGCCAGAGTACATGATGTGTTTTAGGTTACTTGGTTTCCTAGTAGCACATGCGATGCCACTATTTGATCTTCAAGATGCATTGCATAGTTATCGAATCTCGAACAACTCTCGATGTACCAATGGTTGTTGATTCGATCGGGATATATGGATGAAGGGACCGTACTGTACGCTAACCAAAATCTATTGGTTCTTGCAGGCACTATCAGTGATACCTAGGGAATCATGGGGCGATGTTGCTAGGCACTCTTACCATGATTCGTTGGGTAAGTCGGAAATTGTTGTTTCGAGTCACAAGGAGTTGTGAGCCCACGGCTAGCTATATCCCTGAACCATTGAGGGTCACATAAGTAATGGATTTCTAATCCCCGTTGAGATAATTAAATTTAAAGAGTTAAATTTAGTGAATAAAAAAGTGGGACTTCTTATTTAAGAATAGAGGGAGTAAGATTTCCTAAAATGACATAGTGATGGACATTTTTGGAAATCACTGAATTTGGATTCAGAAAATTTATCTTGACTTTAAAAGATGCAGAAATAGTTTTTGTGCACATTGGTGAAATTGGTTTATCAATCTGAGTCACGATGAATTTTATATTAATTTCTGAACATGCGGGCTTTGCTTGTCAGGCTTGAACTTATGACTAATGGGCCCTAAGCTGTTAGCAACCCACATTATAAATAAGTTATTGCTGTGCAAAAATTAAAAAAACACAAGGTCATAATTTCGAAAACCTAGAGAGCTTTCTCTCAAGGAATTCGGCCGCCCCCCCTTTCCTCTACTGTGTTCGAAAATCAGTCTGTGAATTTTTGAATTTGCAGTCTGATTTAACAGATCATATCTGTTCTATCTCATCGTAGAAACTTCTGATAGACTTTCTAGTGCAGTTTATCAGAGGGATTAAACTTCTGTTCGTGGACCTGATTGAAGAATTGTTCGTTCATCAGTTCCTGGGATATACAACAAGAGCAGATTAATCTGTTGATGTCCATAATCTCGCTTCGAGATTTTAAGGTAAAATTTACATTGTTTAAATTTTATGTTATCAATTTTAATCGTAGGAATTTGATACCCATGATATGGAATCGTTCCATATAAAATTTTAAAACTTCCGCTGCAACGGGTATCACTTTTTTTTTCGATCCGGAGAACGAACGTGTTCCAACATAAACCCTACTATAGGATACCTCTAAGATAAAGGCTCAATATGCTCATGTATGGAACATACAGTCATGACATATTGTATATAAAGGCATATAAAACATTCAATCACATAGTCCATGCAAACACATAATTCATGCATACTCAATCTGGATATCTCGAATAATACTTTCGTACCTTACTAAAGCAGATCCTAGAAGCTTCTATCTAGGTCCAAGCCTACCATGAAGCACTAAAATGCATAAATACCATGCATTAACTAGCATGCCAAACATCACCTACGAGGCCCTAAAAGCTATAATTAAACTGTGAGGACCCGGATTCTAATCATCTAACAAAGCATAAAATTTAAATAATCCACAGAGAGTCCGGACAAAAGGTAAGAACTTTTTTTTTAAAAGGGCATGAACGGACCCTGTGCACCCTCCGTTCCCGGGTCTGTGCATTAATCTGCACAAAACCCAACTTGCTGAATAAAAATGCACAGACTCCATGCACCCTCTGTGCCCGGGTCCGTGCCCAACAATTCAAATTCTTCAAGTTACTGTCTTTGAACGAAACCACATGGACCCATGCACGGACCAAGGCACGGGGTTTGTGCATGAACAAATCCGGAACATAAAAAATGCGAAGGTACACGGACCCTTTGTAGCACCTAAAATTCAATCTACTAAATCGCATGCATTAAAATTAAATAAATATTATGATTATTATTTTTAAATTTAATTGATTTAAATTTTTTATTTGAACTTTGTGCTAATAAAATATTAATTATTTATTCAAATAATTTTATTTTTACTACATATTTAAGTAATTCTTTTAATTGTTTAAGTTTACTCATTTAAATTATTTTATTATACTAATTTGTTTTAAAGATTTTAAAGGTTTAAGACTTGTGTATTCAAATGATTTTAATTGTTAAAATTATTTATTTTAAATTTTAAATAACATAAGTTTAGCGGTTAGTTATTTTAAATTATTTTAAATGTCAAGCTTATTTATTTAAATGCTTTTAACTGTTCAAGTTGTTTTAAAGTTTTTTTATTTATTCCGCTTGTGTATTTATTTAAATTGTTTTTTAAACGTTGTCGAGTTTATTTAAATTATTTTAATTACTCTGTTTATTAGTTAAATATTTTATTTATCGTTGAGACATCAAAATATTTAAAGTGTTGATTTTAGTTCCTTCAGATGTTTACTTGTTTAATTATTGAGTTAATTACTCTTGAGATTCTTGAGTTCAGTAGCTTTCGGTTCCGGCATGAGGTGACGGTGGATTTTGGCGGTAAGATTCTTAGATTTTTCCAAGATATGAGATTTGTGAAGATTTGAGGAGAATAAATCAATTTTTTATTTATTTTTATTTTTTTAAATATTTTTCAGGCGACCAAAATCGTTTTTAAGGCATTTTTTAGTTTAATTTTAGAGTTTTTCAAAAATTAGCATTTTCAAACTCGGACTAGTTAAATTCAATTTTTATATTTTAATTTAGGATTTTCCAATTTGAAATATTTATAAGTGCAAGTTTGGTAGTGATGAAGTTGTAATAAGAGAGTGAAACTTTTATAAGTGTGAGTAACACTTTTAAATCTCATACGCACACATACTTATACATACATACACATATACATACACACACTTATGCACATAAATTTAAAATACACAACAAAAAATAAATGGTAATTTATAATTCAGTCCCCAGATCTAAACTTAAATTCGTAATCAGTCCCTGTCAGAAAAAAACTTTGTTTAAACTCCCTGGGCCCACATGTTTTGTTTCGAATGAAATTTGGTACAAAACATGAAAAATATGGTACAAATACATGATATTTGAGTATAAAATGTGTTCGATCTAGTATAAATATATGATTTTCGAGTACTAAAAATTATTGATATTAATAACACATTTATCTTATTTGGATGAAAATCGGTACAAAACATTGAAAATATGGTACAAATATATGATTTTTGAGTACCCAATGTGTTAGATCTGGTACAAATATATGATTTTTGAGTACTCAAACACATGTTGCAAGTTCACATTAATAAAGATGTTTAGATTTTATACTCAAAATTATATTTTTTGTACTCGATCTTGAATAATTAGTGCTCAAATATCTTGTATTTGTACCATATTTTCAATGTTTCGTACTTAATTTTATCCGAGAAAAATAATGTGAGCCCAGAGAATGCAAACAAATTTTTTTTTACAAGAAATTGATTCTTAATTTATTTTTGGATTTAGAGACTGAATATCAATTCACCCAAAAATAAACCTAGCCCCCAACGATCTCTCTCACGCCGCCTCTTCTCTTCTTCTCCTTCCAACCAATCGACCATCAACACCAATCTCCGGAGAAGCCGCCGCCGTCGCCTTCCTCCATCACCGCCGACCAGAGCTCGATCTTTAGGAGGTGTATCAGCTGTGGTTCGAAAATCCCAGCCCATTTCCATCTCTTTTCTTGTGTATTTTGAGATTGAGGCAAGTATAGGCCGATTCTTTGGCCACCAAGAAAGGCTATTATGTTTTTCATGATGTTCTTGGGTTTATTTTAGTTTTCTCCAATTTTCTTGACCTAGTGTTTGAATCTCACGTGAAATCAGTTGGTGGTTTTGATGCTTTTCGAAAATGATACATGTTCTTGATGTTAGAATGAGTTCTTAAGCTTGGTTGGAGTTGAGACTTGGAGATTTTATGTTAAATTCAAAATTTCAGAATGACCACGCCTAGTGCCCTGTTTTTAGCTCGAAAATTTGATGATTTTCAGTAACATGTTTGAAGGATTTCAATTTGTGAATATATTTTGATGTTAAAATAAAATATGTTTCGAGAGGTTTTTGGAGGTGAAACTAGATCAATCTTGCATGTTTCTGAAAATTTCAGAAAACTCAGCGGAGTCTTGCTTTAAAACTCGATATTAGCATGTGTCCTTGGTGTTGAAATGAAGTATATTATGCATGTTTATTGGTTCTTAAAGTTTCTTTCATGTTCATAAAATTTCAGCTTGTGTTCTTGGGATGTTTGTAACCGTTTCTGAAAATTTCGGGTGCTTGATGATAAGGGGCTGCCTAGGCATGGTTTTGGGTATTTGGATGGTGTTATGGGCAGTGTTCTAAAAATGCTTGCCTAGGCGCTGGGCGGCGACCCGCCGCCTCGACTAATGCCTGGGCGGTGCTCTGGGCATCGCCCGATTAATTGATCGCCTAGGCGCGCTGCCTCAGCCGCCTAAGCAGCCTGGGCACCGCCTAGGCGCCTGTTTCCTAGGCGGTGCCTCAGGCGCCTAGGCCGTCTGGGCACCGCCTGGGTCAACTACTGCCTAGTCGGTTTATCCATTAATAAAAATTAAAAAAAAATTTAATTTTTTTAATTAATAAAAAAATCTTAAAAGTAGATATTTTAATTTTTTGAAAGAATTTTACACAAAAACTGAAAAAACATAAGATATAAAAATTATTTTCCATAGTGAAACTCATAAATATTCCAAAATTTTAATTTTTTTAGGCTAAAAAAAACCGCCTAGTCCCCGCCTAGGCAGCCGCCTAGTCGGCTAGGCGGTGGGTCGCCGCCCGACTACTGCCTAGCGCTTTTTAGAACATTGGTTATGGGAAGTGTATAATATGGCTAAAAAGTTTAGATGAGGGCTGCCCAGTGTCGTGTCATCTAGACTTGTGGTTTTGAGCCAAGTAATGGATGTATCGGCAAACGGTTGGAGTGAAGAGTTGGGTTCCGATAGGAGGTCTTGAACCATGGGTTCATTGAGGTCTAAGGAGTGTTATGGAGGTTGTAAGAGGGCTGAAACTTAGTTAGGGGGGTGATGAGGTCAATAGGTGGGAGATAGAAGTATTGGCGGGGCTTTTGAGTTGACAATTTTGGGATTTTCCGTGGAAGTTGAGGGCTTGGATTATGGATGGGTTGACCTGGACAGATTAGGGGTTGGTCCTAAGTTAAGTTTGGGACGTTGTAGTTGTGTCGGTTCAAATTGGGAGCGAAACAGGTTAGTATTGGCCAAGTTAGGAATTTCTCAATTTGGGGTGGCTAGTGCAGAATTTTGATAAGTTATGGGCTGCCCGGAAATCCATTTTGATTGGGTAGCTCGGGTGGTCTTTGGAAGCTATAACCTGGTTCTTGGGTTGATTGAGGAGGTATAGGGGATGACGGTTCAAACGAAGGTCGATTTGGTTAAAGAATGGTGAAGTTATGGATTTTACGGCTCGATGGATTTTACGGCTCGAACGCTCGAGGTGTGTGTGTTTGGTTAAGTCTTGTTTAGGGGCAGCCACTTACCATCATGTTTTCCTTATTTTAAATCATGTTTTTCTTCCTTGTCAACCATCTTGCATAATTTATTTCATAAATCGAGTAATTGGGTAACTATTATCAAAGAAAGATATTTCCATAAATGCATGTTATATGTTTGAATCGAGTCAAGAAAAGAATGAAAGAAAATATTTTACGAACAAAGTGAAATGATTGTGACTATAGAAATAACGTGTATGTGTGAGGTTGGGAGACGTTCTGACCCACCTTACCACCTGACGTGTATGTGTGGGGCTGAGAGACGTTTTGCCCTACCTTACCAAATATTGACGTGTATGTGTAGGGTAGAGAAAAATCTTGGCCTCCCTTACCAAGTATGGGCAAGATGGGTTGGGGAATACCTGAATCCTTGCGGCATAGTGCACTGCAGCCATGATCATGATCGAAACCACAGAGTCACAATTCAAGGATCTAAGTTCACAGATACAGTTTCAGTTTCAGTTACAGTTCAGTCTTATTTTGACTCGACTTAGTTTATATTCAGTTTCAGTCACGCATGAGATTAAGTAAAGTTTAAGAAAGTTCCCAAGTTTAAACACGTGAGTTCATTGCATGAATTACATCTCATATTCATTTATCATTCAACCATTCTGAGTATGTTTCAAGGTATATTAAGTACAATATTTTTAGTATTTCCGCATGTATTTTAAACCCTTGTTATTCCACGGTTTATATTTGTTGGGCCTTTAGGCTCACTATGCTTGCTTGGTGCAGGTTAAATTATCGTTGAGATCGAGGGGCAGGACCATCGAGTGGACTGCGATGCGGGCACGACACATCCCTCCGACCTATGACAAACTTCCGCAACAGTTTACTTTAATGCTTTAAAGTCTTCGTTTAGTTGATTGGATAAATGTAAGCTTAAGGGTTTATGGATTTGTACTTATGATATGTAAACCGTTTAACTATTTCACGCTTTTGTTGGGTTTTGTATTGTTTTAGAAAATTTATGTTCTTATCGTATCGTTTTTTTTCAGTCTAGTGAAACTTTTTTTTGATGTCTGTGACAGGTGAGTTGTTATATAAACAGATAGGTCATGGAGAAATTTTTATAGATTTTTGAAAACTCGTATTTTATTTAATTATTATTTATAGTAAAGATTGGAGGTAGTTTCACCCTCACCCGGACCTAGGCACGGGGTCCGTGCCCTGCTATTTTTCTGAAAAAAATAAAAGAACAGAAAACAGTTCATGCAATCCAAAAACAACTCCAATACTCAAATCTCAACATACAATATGCATAAATCCAATACATGATAGTTTAAAGTTGCACAATAATCGATCTAGTAAAAAACATGCATCAATTCTAAGTTCTACATTTCAAAATACAATCCAAAGGAGTTCGAATACAAAGTTCGACTTTTAAACCAAGCCCTCACTTCTATCGTCAAAATCCCATCTAGTCATGCTGCCTCTGACTCAAACCTATCCCACCTGTTGCCAAGTACAAATACAAAGACAAGAACAACAACCGGATAAATCCAGTGAAAATACAATTTCCAGTAAAAGAGACAAGACAAACAATATCAATTAATATATCCAAACATGATATACCAAAATCCAAACATATAACTTCACGAAGTATATCAATAACATGAATAGCAATAACTCCATTCTAAATGCAATAAAATGCAATGCATGTCTTTAAAAATTAGGGATTATCAGACTCAGATAATCGAAAGGAATTCAGTTCTTCAATTCTTCTGTTGGGATCCCGAGGGTAAAATATCACAACAATTACACCGACTCTCCCCTCGAGGTGGATGATGTATATTTCAATTCTCTAGACTCCGAAGCAACTATAGAGAGTTGATCGGCCATTGTAGTAAATCGCCTACCAATGCCACTCGACTATAATCCCCAAAACGTCTAATTCTCAATGAAAACGAATCAATCGGCTCAATATGAATGCATGTAAAATCATAATACATTCAATCATATAATTCAAGAAATTCAATTAAACATGCAAGTATGTGATTCTTTGGAACACTCGAATCAAGTCGGATTCGAGTAACTCGTCTCATTCAAGTCTAAGTCGTCTTATACCTCTTTAATTGGTTCTTTGTAGCTAAAATCCGGAAAAGCTACAAGAACAAGATTTCTAATCAGAAACCGATCAATTGTAGTTCAACGACTAAAGTAAACTCGTTACCGTTCTCGATCAAATCTTCAACGATTCAAATTCTGTCAATTCTGAACTCCACAATCTTCAGTCAAATATGTACGGACATAAATACAATCCAATATCAATCAATCCAATTCAAACAAATCCCAAAACGCAATCAAACTCCCTAAAATTTGAAAATCTCAAACCGGCGGCATAACAGCTATAATCTGATCAACCGAAAATCACAGACATCAGTATATCGATCCAAACAACTCATAACAACAACAATTCAACCAAATCAACACAATACCAACAAATCTAAAAACCCAAACTTTTGAATTATGCTTCCAAAATTCCTAACAAATCCGAACGTCATTCTTTTTCTGATCCGACTTCGAATATACGATTTATGCTAGCTCAAGAACAACATATCCAATAATATTTCAATTCTAACGGCATCCAAAAATCAAATTATAGTTGATCAAAGAAAAACTTACGGTACAACGGAGCTCTCGCAGCCGTGATCTCAAATATGCCTTTAGATTGGATTTCTACCGGACGGATCGTGCAGAAACTGAAATCACAAAGCTTGAAGTTCATGTTTTGTTCATCAATGGAGGAAATGGCGTGGAGAAGAAAGAGGAAAAGAAAGAAGACTAGTCAACCAATCCTTTAAGGGCCAAGAATATATATTAAATCCCATTTTTGCACTTTGGTCCCTGAATTATTCAAAAATTTCAATTTAGTTCCTTATCGAATATCAATTAAATCCTCAAATTTTCTAATCTCTGATTATCCATCTTAATCTCATAAAATCTCGATTAAGCTAATTTCGGAGCGTTACAATTCTCTCCCTCTAAGAACTAATTTCGTCCTCGGTTCTATCTCAAAAGATAAGAGACAATATCAGGATGCAATACAAATTCACCTCTCAGAATAAGTCTATAAAAATTTCTGCTCCAAATCGAACTCTGTCTCAAAAATATCTTCTTCAAATCCGGATCGGCTCCACTGCACTATCACAACTGAATCGGGTTGTTTCGGAGCTGCTTCTCATTCCGATCAAAACTCTGAATCGGTCGAAGCATCTCGATGACTCACTATAATTGGTCTCGACGGTAGAAGAACATAAGAAGAATCTGGTGATAATCCGTAACAAAAGACGGAAGACACAACGAGAACACCAGAAAGGAACGGAACAAAACAAGTCTGTAGGCAAGATTGCCTATCATCTCCAGACTCTATTGAGAACAATCAATTTCAGAGACGACTTCTTTCTCTTCTCATGTCTGACAAAGCTTCTGGAAGCCGAAACCTTCAGAAAACTCGGTCTTCCTGATCAAAACACAGAGATCTGCGTCTGAAATTCGAATACTTCATTTATCGATCCTGAGCCGTCGTTAATCTCATCTGATAATTCTTCATCTATCCATTTGAACCTCGAAACAAATCTGGTCCCAAATCAGGGAACCCAGAAAATCATTCCCAACAATCGAGATTTTCATTTCTGCTCGTACAACTCATCGAAAGATTCCATCAAGATAATCATCTGATAGCTTCAATATTGTACTCAACTTCACAAGGAGTGAAGAAACTAGCCAAATAGTGCTAAGTCAAGCACTACGGCTCTACAATATCCTCTAAAAATCTGAATCGTTTGATCAGGTTGTCCATCGTTATGAGGAAATAAAACTGAACTCAGATGTAATCGAACATCAGAAGTCTCTTCGAAGACTATGCCCAAAAGAAAAGGCGACTCAAGGATCTTTGTATGAAAAGACTAAATTCGGCAAATCAAGCAATCTGACAATCCTTCCAACAAAATTCAATCATCTGATCGAGTTGGAAATTCATTTTGTACGGAAAACAGTAGCATATTCCATCAATCGGTTAAACGTACTCAAATAGCATCTTAAACTCGGGTTGCTCGATAGCTTCGGGACAACATAGGTTGAAACGTAGTCCCTAATTCATTCTAAACCAGAATAAACTGAATAACCATCAATCAGGTCATTCTCTCTCTCTCTCTGTTTCAACTATTGACAATTTACAATATCAGAATACATACCTCGAACATCATTTCTCATCTGCTACAACTAGAACTGACTCTTCAATCATCATATACCTTTCGATCATCTAAAAGAATACTGAATAGTCTGCAAAGTGCCAATCCCAAGATACTCTGTCTCAAACCAAAACATCCGACACAACAAAACAATTATTCACAAAATAAGGCATCAGCACTGACCTGAAACTCAGACTATACCCAGATCTGATTTTTCTTCATCGGATTCTGAAAAAATCAAATCAGATTTCTAAGCGTTCTCAATCTTCTCAATCAACTTTGGTTTGGCTCGAACGAAAGAATTCTGATAAAATTCCTATCTGAGCCAGACTCTAATCAGAAGTATAGCAATCATCGTTCAAAAGAAATACATCGATAAGAATAATGATAGAGAACAGAGCATTCGGCTCAAAATCTTAGCTGCTGCATTCGATTCCTCCGGATCATACTAGAATTTGCAATCAGACTCTTCATGACCATATCATATTCAGTTCGAACTGCGAAAATCAAAACTTCAACTTCTAAGATCAAAACAGATTTCGGAAATCTCTTCGCAAAGAAAGTGATGTCAGATCTTCCAACAATAAGATTGCTGCGAGACTCAAATCAAGAATCCGACATTGAGTCTCGTGCGTCTTCAACTGCCTCGAAGCATAAGATACTACGTGATCTTCTGAATAAAATATCTCTGTTGTGAAAAATACTCGCAAGCGTAAGAGTGTCAAGTTTTAATAAAGTGATGAATCAAGTATCATTCCCACAAGGAGTTAATTGAAAATATTCAATACTTATAATTAAAATAGTCTTAATTTTATTTAGAAAATTAAACTTTAGAGATTTGCTGACAAATTAAATAAATAAAAAAGTTTTTAAAGCGCGCGCACACACAATCCTTAAGAGATTATCAATCAAAGAGAAATAGTCTAGAAATTTTGATTTCACCTGGTCTCGACAATATTCATTCCTAATAAATCTATTTTCATGAGTTCAATTCAATTAATAACCAAGAACACATAAATTATATTATTTCCCTCTCCCGAGTATTAAATAGAGTGTATCAATTACAGATCGATTCCAATATCCCTATTAAAAATTTACTTGTAATGATATGTGTAAAACAATGTTCTTTCTAGGCTCTATTAAAGTTATTAGCTCTCCCGAGTCATATAAATAATTAATAATGTGAATTCTATCGATCCTATTATAAATCCTCTCTCCCGAGTGCCGGATTCTAAATAAATATGACAAATCAATTTATGACCAGTAAATTGACAAAATTTTCAAAACTAGAATCACAATTAATTTAGAAGAACTCAATTCAATAAAATCAAAAATTCATAAACATGTCTTGACCAGGTTACATCAACCTCTAGATTTAAAAAGTTTAGTTCATAATAAAAAATAGTTGAAACCAATTCATATTCATGAAACTAGACATCAAATCAATAATATAAATTCAAGAGAAAAAAAACAAATCCAAATATTCGATCTTCCGCGTCCGGACGATCTATCTTCGTCTTTGTTCTTTGATGTTATTCCAACTTGTGCATAATTTTCTCTTCCAAAGTCACCAAAATTTTCTCTCGATCGATCCTTGACGTGTTTCTCTCTATGCGGCGACTTCCCCTTCAATTGTGTGCAAAATAATCCCTTTTATATGTGCTTTAACTCCAATAAATAAAAGCCCACGAAAGTCCGAAGGTTTCCTTCCCGAAAAACCCAAAAAATTGAATTTCGCGATGGCGCGCCCACGCCTGAAGAGAGGGGCACCCGCGCATGTGATTATGTCTCCTGGATGCTCAAAATTTCTCATCAGAAGCGCCCACGCGTGAGGTTAGGCGCGCCCGCGCATGCCTCTCGGGTTAGAAAATCTGCATCGTGCGACAATTTTGAAAAAATCATATCTCCAATATAACCGTCGGATTGAGCTGAAACTTTGACAGCAGCTTTAAAATATCCTAGACATTATTATGAACGTTGGAGATTTGATTTTGATGCCTCAATAATTCCCAGTAATTTTCTGAAGTTGGTACTTCATAATGCATCCCTCTCCCGAGTATTAAAGTTTTGCTACTTTTGCACCAATCCTTGCAACTCACAAAAACAACAACTAATATACATAATATCCACTCGATACATCACAAAAGCCAAGTCAAATCATATATAAATTAAGTGCATAAATTGCACCTATCAAATTCCCCTAAACTTAGACTTTTTCTAGTCCCGAGCAAAACAATAATGAGTAATCTATCGGCCTCCGAATTTTTACAATCCAAGATTAAATACACATGTAGGCTAATTTTCTCAAGAGTTCTCGTGTGTGTGTGATTTTGCCAATCTCATCTACCCACCCAACTTTCGATAAAATCATGCAATTTGTATGCTTCACAGGTTCATTAATCCCTCCCTCAAGTTTCAAGACACTCTCCACCAAGTTCAACTTCTAATTGCACAAATCAACAAGATTTTTTCGGTTAATATTAGGCTCAAGTATAATCAGCAGGAGATAAGCATCCATATGTATATCAATGTAAACAAGGACTCATAATTAGGGATGGCAATGGGGCGGGTCTAAACCCGCCCCCGCATCAAACCCTCCCCGACGGGGCGGGTTTAGACCCGCCAAAGCGGGTCCATAAGCGGGTCCGGGGCGGGTCTCGGGTTTGGCCAAACCCGCCCCGGACCCACCCCGCCAAAGTATTATATTTATATAAATTTAAAATATTCATGTATATATATAAATATAAAATATATATGTAATATTAATAATATATAAATATATTATTATACTAAATAATTAATATTTTATCCATAATTTGAATGTGTAATATTATTGGATTGAAATGAATTTATTTTATTATGATATATTTAGTATTAAAATAAATCATTATAATGTTTTTTAGCTAATAAATATTAATTAATTACAAGTTAATAAATTTAAACTTTTGAGAATAATTTTTTTTTCTTAAATATTAAAAATCTATATTTGAAATTAAATTAAATGATATTTGTTAATTTTTAATATTTTTATTTTTTATTTTAATAAATTTAAAATTATTTAATTTATGGCGGGTCCAACGGGTCTAACCCGAATTGGACCCTCCGGGTTCGCGGGGCGGGGCGGGGCGGGTCCAAAGGGAGACGGGGCGGGTCCCGGGTTTAGCCAAACCCGCCCCAGACCCGCCTCGTTGCCATCCCCACTCAGAATTCAAAGCAAATGGAATTGAATATTTTCAATTTGTGCAGGATGATGAGTAGTAAAAATTTTTTATTTGCATTGCCAAACATTAGTCTTGGCTTTCTTCTACTCCATACATCTCCATCTTTATGTCTTGCATTTGGACTAGAATTTCAATCCATTTTTTTTTCTTTTCAAGGTCTCCCCTCACCTTACTTTCTCCGTCATTACTTTTCTTTTAACTTTTTAGCTACTCAATTTATTTTGGATTTTTCATGATTTATATGAATAACAAATGAATAATGGCTAAAAAGGCTCAACCAATTCAAAAATGCCTAAATCACTTCTGTGCTCTTAAAAATCTACCTCAGTTTCAAGTAAAAATCACAAGAGTTAAGAATCAAATCCTCTAATCCATGCCACAAATCCACATAATTTCTCTAATTGCTAGGAGTATCGAAAATCATGGCATTCGTGCATGTAAGTGAGAAATCAAGATTAAATATCGCTAACATGAACTTTTCAGCCCAAAAAATTATTTTCATCATAGGCCAACACAAGTACACATCACTTTTAACTCAAACCACTCAACAAAATTTTCAAATTTTCACACACCCCCCCAAACTTAAATTGTGCATTGTCCTCAATGTACAGTAGTAAATCAAAACAAGGACACATACCTTGGGCACCAAGAATCAGTACTCGGCACCATCTTTTTCACTTCAAAGCTCTTCATGCAGGGGTGGCATCTAAACTTTCACCGCTTCAATGTTTTTTTACCTACACAACTCAAAATTATTATTGATGTTTAGTCTCAACATGCACAAAAGATAAAAAAAATAAAAAAAATAAAAATAAAAACAAATCAAAATAAAGCAAATAACAAAAATAGCTTGGGTTGCCTCCCAAGAAGCGCTTAGTTTATAGTTCATAGCCCGACTCTATGCCGCTTTCAGCCCGGTTCCCTCGATTTGTTGGAGGTTTTTCCATTCTCCTTCACCCTCCAAACAAAATCAACAACCCTCTTGAACTTAGATCGCTTTTTCTTTTTCTTCATCTTCACCAACTTCGGATTATTCTCTCTTGGCAATTTTACAGCACTAACAACTTCGCAGCAACATTCCATCTTCTTTGATTGTTCAATCAGGAACACCTTCTTCGTGGATGGTTTTTCAGCCTTCTTGAACACATTAAAATTAACTTTCTCACCGTCTACACCCATCGTCAACGTACCTTTATTAACATCAATCTTGGCTTCAGCAGTAGCCAATAACGGTCTCCCCAAAATTAAAGGCATATTTCCGTCCTCCTCCATATCCAACATAACAAAATTCGCCGGAAAAATAAACTTATCTACTTTTACCAGAACATCCTTAATGATTCCACGCGGATATTTGATAGATTTATCGGCGAGCTGCAATGCGATTGTCGTGGGCTTCACCTCCCCAAGTCCTAGACTTATGAAAACAGAAAAAGACATTAAATTAATGTTAGCTCCTAAATCACAAAGTGCTTTATTAAAATTAGAAGAACCAATAATACAAGGAATCGTAAAACTCCTGGATCGTTTAATTTCTGTGGTAGCTTCTTTTGTAGGATAGCACTGCACTCTTCAGTCAGGTTGACAGTCTCAAACTCCTCCAACTTCTGCTTCTTAGACATCACCTCCTTCAAGAATTTAGCATAATTTGGCATTTGTAGCAAAGAATCAGCGAATGGAATATTGATGTGAAGTTTCTTTAAGATCTCAAGAAACTTGGCAAACTGTTCATCCAATGCCTTCTTCTTGAATCTCTGTGGATATGGAAGTGGCGGCTTGTACATCGATTTTAGCCCAGGTTCACACTGTTTCTCATCGACTTCTTCCTCAATTTTATTCTCTTCAATAGCAGGTTCTTGGACTCCAACTGCTTTTCCACTCCTAAACTCTATGGCCTTACAGTGTTCTATGGGATTCACCTGAGTGTTACTTGGGAACTGGACACGGTTGTTATCTTTCAGTGCGTTCGCCAACTGTCCAATGCTAGTCTCAATGGATTGCAACACCGCGCCCATGTTGGCCACGTGCGTCTCTAGGCTGTCTAAGCGAGTCTCAGTCCTCGTCATCTTCTTACTCGATTCCTGCACAAAAGTACTAACAATATCCTCCAAAGGAGGCTTACCTTCACCCTTATTGCTGTAGTAACCCAGAACCCATTTTAAGATAATAATATATTAAACATAATTAAGGGTTAGTAATTAACCAATTCTGAGGCTTAATTGGACTTCAGAATTACCAGATGGATCGCTACATCTAAAGGTAGTAGCCAAGTTCCACTTTACATGCTATGATATGACATATAATTTTAAAAGTGGCAAAACATGATTAAGGAGTCCTTATTTGGTGAAAATAAGTGGAAAATCAGCTCCGGAACGTCCGAAAATGGTAGGAAGGGTCCCGGAGGTCTCGGACAGTTCGGAGGCACCGAAATGAGTTCGGACCATCCGAACTCAAATACCAAGTTCGGACCATCCGAACCTGGGTTCGGAGGATCCGAACCCAGCTCTTAGGAGGCTCCGAACTCAGCTAGTTCAGAGGCTCCGAACCCAGTTCGGAGGCTCCGAACTGCCCCAGACAGCAATGTTAGATGACTAATCCGCGATTTTTGACAAGTGTAGTACATGCAGGTTCGGAGGGTCCGAACCCAGTTCGGAGGCTCCGAACTCCGACGGATTTTCGGCTATAAATAGGGCTCTTCGGAGTCATAATTTGAAATTGATAAGTGCATTTTGTGCACTTAATTTGTATATGGTTTTACTTGACTTTTGGAATTTATTGGTAGATATTGCGTGAAATTGTTGTTGTTTTTGTGTTTGTAGAAAGTTATGGACTTCGATGTGTTCAAGTGGAAATAAGTTTAAAAGATGGAAGTTTACAAGAAAATTCAAGAGTTGGAAAAGAGAAGAAAAAGGCTGAGTTCGAGCTGGAGGGGCGCCCGCCCTATCCCTAGGCGCGCCCGCGCTGTTACTGAAGAACTCTAGAAGAAAAGTCGAGATTAAGGGGCGCCCGCTCTGACCCTAGGCACGCCCGCGCCGTTGAAGAATGTTCAAAAGTGTGTTTTGCGAATTGAGAGCGTGCCCGCCCTGTCTCCAGTGCGCCCGCGCCGTCGTCTGTTTGGAATATTAGAGTCCGATTGTGTATGGAAACTTTGGGGATATTTTTGGTATTATTTTGGACGATTGTTAGGTCATATTTAGGGGATTTTTCGGAGTCATAGGAACGATCTATCAGCCGCCAATACACACAATATTCGAGAGAACACTTCTGTGAGTTTTTGGAGTTGAAGAACTGAAGATTGCTTGGAACAAAGACGAAGACTTTTTGACCGGACACAGAAGAAAGACTATGGATTTGTTTCTTCTTTTTATTTTCTTTTGATTGTTGAATTATGGTTGAGATATTAAACATTATTTGGTTTTTATTGAATTCGAGCATGAACTAAACTTTTCTAGTCTAGAGGTTGACGTAGCTTGGTTGAGACATATTCATGAATCTTTGATTTTAATAAGTTAAATTTCTATAGATTAATTGTGTTTCTAGAATTGAATGTCTTCTTAATTTATTGGCCATAAATTGAGTTGTTATATTTACTTAGAATCATTGCTCGGGAGAGGGGATTTTGAGTAGGATCAATAGGAACTACACTGTTAATTGTTTATATAGCTCGGGAGAGTATATAGCTTTAATAGAACCTTTAAGGAACATCATTTTACACATATCACTACATCTAGATTTTTAATAGGGATATTGAAATCGAATTGTAGTTGATACACTCTATTTGTTGCTCGGGAGAGGGGAATAGAATAATCTAAGTGTTCTTGGTTATTAATCGAAGGAAATTCATAAAATAGATTAATTAGGATTGAATATTGTCGAGATCAAGTGAAATCAAAACGTCTGGAATATTTTTCTCTGATTGATAATTTCTCGAAATTTGTGTGTGTGTGAGCTTGATAATTTCTCTTTATTTATTTTATTTATTCTGCAAAATTCTCGACGTTTGATTTTCTAGATAAAATTAATACTATTTTAATTACAAGTATTGAATATTTTCATTTTACTCCCTGTGGGATTGACACTCTCTTTCATTATACTAAAAATTGACACTCGTACGCTTGCGAGGAAATTTCACAAGAAGTTTTTGGCGCCGTTGCCGGGGAGTAATTTTGATTATTTTTTAGTCTTGTTACCAATTAGTCGAAGTTTTAATTTAGAGTTTTCTTTATTTTGATTTAAGTACTAATAAATTGCTATTGTTCTTAATTGCATTTTATGCGAAGATCTCAAAGTGCAAATTCTTTGCTCTTTGATCCAGAGATTGAACGAACTTCAAGAGCTTTGAGAAAAGCTAGGAGAGAAGAACAATTAAACATGGCTGAAGAAGATGTCAATGAATTGCCTTTGGTGCCAATTAGAGATCATTTCAGGACAACGATCCAGGCTTACTATTCTGGAATCGCTAGAGGGACAATAAATGCCAACAACTTTGAGTTGAAGCCGGCCTTAATCAACATTGTTCAGCAAAACCAATTCAATGGAACTGCCACAGCTGATCCTCACTTACACTTGCGCACTTTTTTAGAGATTACTGATACTGTTAAAATAAATGGTGTTTCTGAGGATACAATACGATTACATTTGTTTCCTTTTTCTCTCAGGGACAAGGCACGGAGTTGGCTGCAGTCATTGCCACTAGGACGCATAACAACTTGGGAGGGCATGGCTGTGAAATTCTTAGAGAAATTCTTTCCACCATCCAAGGCAACCCAGCTGAAGATTGAGATCATTACCTTTCAACAGCATGATTCAGAACAGCTATACGAGGCATGGGAAAGGTACAAAGATTTGTTAAGGCGTTGTCCTAATCATAATTTTGCAGATTGGGAAGAAATAGAGTTTTTCTACAATGGACTGAATGCGCCTACAAGAATGTCTGTGGACTCTGCTGCTGGAGGTACCATATTTGCCAAGGACCCCATTTCAGGCTTATGATATGCTGGAACAAATGACTATCAATAGTTATCAATGGCCATCTGAACGTATGGGAGTCAAGAAAGGAGTGTACAGTATGGATCCTCTTACATCCATTACTGCACAGCTATCTGCGTTGAGTACACAAGTGGCCTCTCTGAACAAGGTGAATATCGCAGAACCTGTAGGTGTGTCGGTTGCCATAGATGAATCTCATCCACCTGAGGAAGCTCAATATATAAATCCCAGAGGCTATGAAAACTATCGAGGTAACCCTCCTCCTAATACTTATCATCTTGGTTTACGTAACCATGAAAACTTTTCTTATGCCAACAACAAGAATGTGTTGAAACCCCCTCCGGGATTCAATACAAATCAAGGGGAAGGTAAAGCATCGTTGGAGGATGTGGTGTCTACATTTGTTACTGAATCTAACAAGCGGATGTCGAGGACTGAAACTCGAATGGACATCATGGAGACACACATGTGTAGTTTGGGAGCTATGATGAAATCCATGGAGACACAGATTGGACAGATTGCAAATGCTTTGAAGGATCAAAACAGAGGACAGTTTCCCAGCAATACTGAAGTGAATCCAAAAGAGCAGTGCAAAGCAGTTGAGTTGAGAAGTGGGAAGAAGTTAGAAGATAAAGAGCAGAGCAAAGCCAAAGAAAGTGAAGAACCAGTGACTGAAGAAATTGTGGTTGAAGAGCCCAAGAAGGAAGCTGAATCCAAACCGATGTACAAGCCACAACTTCCTTATCCACAGCGGTTTAAGAAGAAGGCACTTGATGAACAGTTTTCCAAGTTTCTAGATATCTTCAAGAAGATACACATCAATATTCCATTTGTAGATGCCTTGGAACAAATGCCTAATTATGCAAAATTAATCAAAGATGTAATGTCTAAGAAGAGGAGATTGCAGGAAAACGAAGTAGTGAATTTGACAGAAGAATGTAGCGCAATCCTGCAGAAAAAGTTGCCACAAAAGCTGAAAGATCCAGGGAGTTTTACTATCCCTTGTTTTATTAGTGGTTCTAAGGTAAATAGAGCTTTATGTGATTTAGGAGCCAGTATAAATTTAATGCCTTTTTCTGTTTACAAAACTTTGGAGCTTGGAGAAGTCAGGGCGACCACCATCACATTACAGCTGGCTGATCGGAGTATCACATACCCACGGGATATTGTGGAGGATGTTTTGGTAAAGGTCGATAAGTTCATATTTCCAGCAGATTTCGTGATTTTGGACATGGATGAAGATGAAGAAACTCCCTTGATTTTTGGGAGACCTTTTCTAGCTACTGCACGCGCATTGATTGATGTACACAAGGGAGAACTCACACTTCGAGTTGGTGGTGAAGCGGTGATTTTTAATATTTATCACACCATGAGGGGCCCAAATGAGGTAAGTACATGTAAGAGCATTGAAATTATTGATTCTCATAACTCTTTTTCATGTGCAGGAAGTATGGATCCGCTCGAACAATGTTTGGTGGCGGACGAGGTGGTTGAGAAGGAAGAGGATTGGGAGTTACATGAACAAAAAGTATTCCCAGAAAGCGCTCCGAAAGAAAAAATGGTGAGTTCTAAGGAATCTGAAACTTTGGAAAATAGTGCACCAGAGGTATCCCCTGAAACTCATGATCTGAAAGCATTGCCTGCGCACCTATGTTATGAATTTCTTGGTGAAAATTCTACTTGTCCTGTTATTATATCTGCTCAATTGTCTGCTGTAGAAAAAGATAAGTTGTTGAGAGTTCTGAGAAATTTTAAAACCGCTCTAGGATGGTCAATTTCTGACATTAAGGGTATTAGTCCAACAATTTTCATGCATAAAATTTTGATGGAAGAGTCGTATACTCCTTATGTTGATCATCAGAGACGGTTGAATCCCGCCATGAAAGAGGTAGTTAAGAAAGAAGTTTTAAAGCTGTTGAATGCGGGAGTGATTTATGCTATTTCTGACAGTAGTTGGGTATCTCCTGTTCAAGTAGTGCCTAAGAAGGGTGGGATTACTGTGGTTAAGAACGAGAATAATGAGTTAATCTCTACACGTACAGTAACTGGCTGGCGAGTTTTTATAGATTATAGGAAGTTGAATAAAGCTACTCGTAAAGCTCATTTTCCACTTCCTTTTATTGATCAAATGCTTGATAGACTTGCTGGTTATTGTTATTACTGTTTCTTAGATGGTTATTCAAGCTATAATCAAATTGCTATAGCACCGGAAGATCAGGAGAAGACTACTTTTACGTGTCCCTATGGCACGTTTGCTTTCAGGAGGATGCCGTTTGGACTGTGTAATGCACCTGCAACTTTTTAGCAGTGTATGATGGCGATTTTTGCAGATATGGTGGAGGACGTGATGGAAGTGTTTATGGATGACTTTTCAGTATTTGGTTCCTCTTTTGATCATTGCTTGCATAATCTGTCTCTTGTTTTGCAGAGGTTCCAAGAAAAGAATTTAGTTCTTAACTGGGAAAAATGTCACTTCATGGTTCAAGAGGGCATTGTTCTTGGACATAAAGTGTCATCCAATGGATTAGAGGTGGATCGAGCCAAAGTGGTTTCAATAGAGAAGCTTCCACCTCCGAAGAATATCAAGGGCATCAGAAGTTTTTTAGGCCATGCAGGGTTTTATCGGCGTTTCATTGAGGATTTTTCTAAAATCACAAAACCCCTGTGTAATTTACTTGAAAAAGATTCTACATTCATTTTTGATGATGATTGTTTGCAGGCCTTTGAAAAGATCAAGACGGCTTTGACCATAGCACCCATCATGATTGTGCCAGATTGGAAGGAGCCTTTTGAGCTTATGTGCGATGCTAGTGACTATGCAGTGGGCGCGGTATTAGGACAAAGGAGAGATAAGATTTTCAGAGCTATATATTACGCCAGTCGCACCATGGATGCCGCACGGCAAAACTACACTACCACCAAAAAAGAGATGCTTGCAGTAGTTTTTGCTTTTGATAAATTTCGTCCATATTTAATTGGTACTAAAGTAGTTGTTTATACTGACCATGCAGCAATTCGCTACTTGTTTGCCAAAAAGGATGCCAAGCCACGCTTGATAAGGTGGATTCTACTTTTACAAGAGTTTGATTTTGAAATCAAGGACAAAAAGGATAGTGAAAATCAAGTTGCTGATCACTTGTCAAGATTGGAGCTAGAAGACGTAAAGGAGGAGGAGAGCATAAAGGAATTTTTTCCGGATGAACAAATCTTTGAGGTAAGTTCCTTTATTCCATGGTTTGCTGATATTGCGAATTTCTTGTCTTGTGGTTCTAGGCCTCCAGAGTTGAATAGACATCAAAAGAAGAAGTTTTTCCATGACATTAAGTTTTACTTGTGGGATGATCCCTATGTTTTCAAACGTTGTGCCGATCAAGTGATTCGGAGATGTGTGGCGGGGCAAGAGGCAAATGAAATTTTGGAACAATGTCATTCCTCCCCCCTATGGAGGACATTTTGGACCCACCCGAACTGCTGCTAAGGTATTACAATCTGGTTTTTATTGGCCTATGTTGTTTAAAGATAGTTATACCTTGGTGAAATCATGTGATAAGTGTCAAAGAACGGGAGCTATTTCAAGAAGGCATGAATTACCCCTCACAAATATTTTAGAAGTAGAATTATTTGATGTGTGGGGTATTGATTTTATGGGTCCCTTTCCCCCTTCTTTTGGGTACACTTATATTTTATTAGCAGTTGATTACGTTTCGAAGTGGGTGGAAGCCATTGCCACCTCGACTAATGACGCTCGTGTTGTAGTTAAATTTTTGCAAAAGAATATCTTCACGCGGTTTGGAACTCCACGAGCAATAATCAGTGATGAAGGTACGCATTTCTACAATAAGATTTTTAATATCTTGCTCACTAAGTATGGTATCAGGCATAAGGTGGCGTGTGCATACCATCCTCAAACCAATGGCCAGACGGAGATCTCTAACCGGGAAATCAAACAAATCTTGGAGAAAATGGTTAAGACAAATCGGAAAGATTGGGCAATCAAGCTAGATGACGCCATTTGGGCCTACCGCACTGCATTCAAAACACCCATTGGGATGTCTCCCTATAGGCTGGTTTTTGGTAAGGCATGTCATTTACCGTTGGAATTGGAGCACAAGGCATTTTGGGCTATCAAGAAGCTAAACATGGATCTCGAAGCATCCGGAGAGTTGCGGAAACTACAGTTGAATGAATTGGATGAATTTTGAAGTGAAGCATATGAGAATGCCAAAATCTACAAAGAGCAAACAAAGAAGTGGCATGATAAAGTCATTGTGCATAGGTAATTCGAAACGGGTCAGAAAGTTTTGCTATTTAACTCTCGTTTGAAATTATTTCCAGGGAGGTTGAAATCACGATGGTCAGGGCCGTTTCTCGTTGAGACTGTTTACCCACATGGTGCCATTGAATTGTGATGTAAAGATGGAAGAGTTTTCAAGGTCAATGAGCAGAGAGTCAAGCACTACTTTGGCAATGAAGTACCACCCGCATCCAGCGCATTGCTTAATGATCCCAACTAAAGACTGGTGCAAGTCGGGCTGCGGACTTTAAACCAAGCGCTTTTTGGGAGGCCACCCAATTTTTTATATATATATATATATATATATTTTTTTAGTTTTTGTTTTTGCTTTCTCGTTTTAATTTTGTTTTTTAGTTTTTACTGTTAATTTTGTTTTTTTGGAAGTAATTTGTTTTTTTCTTTGATTTTTTCAGTATTTTGGATGCCAATCTCGAGTCGAAGGCGCGCCCGCCCCACCTACAGGCGCGCCCGCGCAGTCATGTATTCAATCCAATCAACTTTTCTCGAGATTAAGGAGCGCCCGATCTGATCTTAGGCGCGCCCGCGCCGCTCCTGCAATGATTTTGTGAATTTTTTTGAGCTCAAGGCGCGCCCGCCCCTTCTCCAGCGCGCCCGCGCCGTCCCTGTACCATATTTTTGAAAAAAATTTCGAGATGCAGGCGCGCCCGCCCTTACCACTCGCGCGCCTGCCCCGCCCCTGCTAATGCAAAATTCACCAAACGAATCGAAGGCATGCCCGCCCTTACCATACGCGCGCCCGCCCTGACACCGATTTCTTCCATATAACCTACTCTTTTCTTTCCTTCCTCCCAAATCTTTTCCCTAATTTCTTGTCCACCTTCTTCCTCATGATTTTTCCCCTCTTCTATTGTTTTAATCAGCTCGTCTACCTCCTTATCTCCACCCCCCACAATCTAATTTCTTTCATCATCTATTTGACGCGGGACGGTCGAACCACTTTTATACAGGGCATGCCTCATTTAATTTTTGGAGGATTGTACATTGGGGAAGCTTTTGATTATCTACTCTTCTCGGACTCATATGGAGTAAGTCATTCTTTTGGTACTTCTACAAGTGTTTTGGGTGGTGAGTATTTCGAAATTCTACTCGTGCGATTCGTGGGTCTTGAAGTCTTAATTGATTAATCGATCTTTGAAGTGTGATTTTTATTGGATTGTTGCGGAAGCGGTTGTTGTTGTGTGTGGATTGTGAATTCGATTTAAGTTTGGAGAATTTGTGATTGTGGTAAATTGGTTAATTGTTGCGTGACTTATGGTGCATACTAAGTGTTTGATTCATGGCACCAAAAAAGAAGCAAAAATCTGTTGCATCCTCTTCTCATGCTAATCCGGAGCCTGAGCCGCAATGTTTCTGGAATGAGAGTGCCGAACAGCATTATCAAAATTGTCTAGGCAAAACGATATTACCGGAGCGTGGGTTTGACACGACATTGGGATTTGGGAACGATGAGTTTTTGCATACAATTGGTAGGGCTGTGAATGGGCGTCAATGGTTAAATTTTGTTAAGCCACCTCAGGATGCAGTCGTCCCAGTCGTTCGTGAATTTTATGCGAACTTGAAAGTAAAGCACATGCAGTTGAAAGTTCTTGTCCGAGGCCAGCTGGTGCCTTTTGATGCTCACACTATTAACACCCTGTACAACCTTCCGCCAGTATTTCACGATGAGTATGCGGAGTATCGTGAAATGGCATGTGCTTTCTAAGTTGAAGAAGACCGAGCTAATTCCTGATGCTAAGCTGTGGTACAACTTTGTGTGCGCTCGTCTTAAACCGACTAACCACGAGCATGAGGTGACACGAGAACGAGCGATTCTTGTTTATTGTATTTTGGAGGGCAAAGCAATCGACTTGGGACATATTTGTCAAGAAACTATTCAGGGTGTGGCGGCAGGTAAGACGACTGGCGGGTTTGCTTTGCCCGCACTTATCACTGATCTTTGTGAAGCGGCTGGAGTTGAGTGGGGCCAGAATGAAGAATTGTTGAAAGCTACTGCTCCTATTTCTTGTCATACTCCTTTTCGCATGATACCGGCTTCTGAACACCGAACTCGTTCTAAGAGGCGAGATTTTAATGAGCGAGTAGCTGCACGCAGCGGCCCTGCACCCCGACCTCAAGCACCCCCTGTTGCGCCCGATCGTGTTGCTATTCGGGAGGATGAATTGAGAGCGCACCGTCAAGAGTTTTGGACATTTCAGCAGACTACTGGTGTCTTTATGGACTACATGATGGATTTTACAGATGCTTTGAGACATCAGTTTCCACAGGCTGCTAGTTCGACTCATCCATTTCCTCTGTATCCACAGTGGCCGCCCACATTTGGCCCTTCTGGTCCGTCCCATGATGATTCCGCTGATGATGGCGACGACCACTGACGGTCGTCATTTGTGGTACATGTCCTTTATGCTTTCTTGTTTTAATTTCTTGAGGACAATGAATGTACTAAGTTTGGGGGAGTTGTGTCAGTTCTGACTTTTATTGTTTTTGTTTAGTTGCTTTTGCTTTTGTTTTGTTTTTATTTTAGTTGTTTGGTTCTTAGGAGTTGTGTTGTGTTGGTGTGTGGCTGAATTTGAGTGTAGTAGCCCGAACCCTAATTGAGTAATTAGAGGATTAATGCTAATTAAATAAATTGGGGATTGGACGGATCGGAAGCTCCGAAGGGACGATCGGAAGCTCCGATCGGGATCGGAGGCACCGATGATATTACGTCATCCATGACGTGTGGCTGGATCGGAAGCTCCGATCAGGACCGGAGGCTCCGATCACCCCTATCCGGAGTCAACAAGTGATGTTTTGACACGTGGCAGATCAGGATCTTCGGAAGCTCCGATGACAGGATCGGACGTTCCGATCGAGGTTCGGACGTTCCGATCTAGGATCGGAAGTTCCGATCGTTGTCTATTAATAGAAGGCCGAGACTTCACTTTCATTTGCCAATTCCGAGTTCTCGTTTCCTTTCTAGTCCTTTTGGAGCTGCTCTAGTCTTCTTGGGCTTGGTCCGGAGGTTGGCGAGGCGTTCGGTAGTCGTAGCGGAGTTGTGCCCAAGTTCTGGAGGCATCGACATCAAAGGGCTAACGACGGACGAAGGTATAGCTTTTGCTCCCTATAAATATTTAGGAGTATGCAATAGCTTAGTTAAGGCTTTTAGAGCACTTTGATGATAGTAGTATCATTTGGCAGTGTAGAGCAGACTATAGGCGTGGACCTAGAGTTGGTAGAGCTTGCACTGTATTGAGGTACGAAAGTACTGTTCGAGATATCCTGACTGAGTATGCATGTATTATATGACTGCATGATTTATATGCCATGATATTATGCTGCATTCATTTGCATCTTGCTGTATCTCCTTCGAGATGTCTGTAGTAGGGTTGTACCCTATCCTGTTAGTGGATGGACTTCCATCGATTTGGGTCCGGCGTATCCACAGTTATCTCGGTATGGGAGCCACCTCCTGAAGCGACGGCACAGCGTGCTACATACCAGGGCCCGGTCTGTCTCTGTTATCTGATCCTTGACCTCGAGTCTATAGGGAGTTCACTTTGCATGCATGTATACTCATACTCTCGCACTGAGCGTTTTATGCTCACGTCTCGTACTCTGTATTTTCTGGACACCCTATTCCATGGGGCAGGTTTGCGATTGGACGAGGAGGGTGGATCCAGGAGGGGCTAGTCTGTGGTTGGCCAGCTGGAGCTTCGTCTAGGTTTTATTACTGTTGTTTGGGTTTATACAGCTATTCGATTTGGTTGTATAATATTGGATAAATTACAGATTCCTTTACTTGGGATTGTATATTGTTTATGGATTCCGCAGTTTTATTCTGATATCTGTTTAATTAAGTTAATTGCATGCCTAAGTTCTGTTTAGTAGGTGATCCGGGTAAGGGTCGCTACATTGAGAAATTTATGTAGTTGTGTTTTTTTGGTGAATGATGTTGAGAAATCATAATGAAATGGATTGATGGCCAATGCTGTTAATTTTTGTTTTGTAACTGAAGTCCATGAATACCTGCCTAGCTAACAAAATTTTGAAATAAACGGAATCAAGTGAACAATTGAACTCCTATATATTTTGTGATTTTGCTTGAATCTGAATCTTGAGACAGACAAACATAAAAATGATTGAGGCATTGTTTGGATTTTTTTTTTGGCCTTGAATTTCATTGAATCAATTTATTCTTAGTTGCCCATTTGAGCTTACACGCATATTAGTACTTAGAGGTACGAGAAGTCTGAAACTTGTTGTGCAAATCATCGTTTACTGCTGATGATTATTCCTTTCTGCACTGATTGAGATTTGTATGATTTAATTGTGGATTAAGACTTGTCTAGAACTAGTTCGGACACCCCTCGAGGCGAAATACGGGCAAAACTGTGATTAGGAATGATTTAGGCGATTTTTCTGAATTCGTTTGAGCCTTTCAAGCTACCTATTATATATGTTATCCCTAGTACCTTGTTTGAGCTTTATTGAAAATCGAATGGCATGTGTGTAAACGTGTGATGAAACCCCCATTCGTCATTATTTCAAGGTCCTACATTGACTACCTAAATAGCTTATACACTATTTCCTACCTTTAAGGGAGTAATTTGAATGCTAAATTGTTTTATGCTCCTAGTTTTTATTTGTGAATATGGAATGGTGTGGTGGATGAATGGAAATGAGGAAGGTAGTAGAAAAGAAAAAGAGTTAAAAAAGTTGTGAAAAGAAAAGTTGTGAAAAAAATTGAAAAATCAATGAAGTGAAATAAGTGTGAAGTTGTGAATGAAAAGGAGTTGACATTAGAGTTTGAGCATAAATGTGAATTACTCCTTATTTGAATTCTTTTCCTTCATTTGTAGCCATGAGTCAGGCCTTGCATTATAAGCTTATTAAGTCCTATTGACCGAGTCACAGTTGCCCAATATACTAGTGGAGAGGGGTTGCAAGAATTTAGCCTATGGATTGTTGATTGAAACTTTAATGATTATGAATTCTTTATCAAAACACGCACACACTACGTTCTTTGAATTAAACCAATTGAGTGTGGTTGTGATGATATATCCTTGAATTTGATCATGTTCTACCATGAAAGTCCTCATGATTTGTGAATGTTTGAATTGAGTTAAGAGAAGAGTATTTTGAAACGTGAGTTGCGGAGTTTATGAGTTTATGAGGTTGAATTACTTTTCTGGCTAACTTATTTTTCAAGTGTTAGTAGGGCAGAGATGATTGGATTTAAATTGTTTTGGAATTCCATACTGAGGTCATTAATCCATAGTCATTCTTGATGGTTGTTGTTCTTGCAATTTAGTGGAGTTTGTGTTAGTTTTTGCTCGATACGAACAAAAGTTCAAGTTTGGGGGAATTTGATAAGTGCATTTTGTGCACTTAATTTGTATATGGTTTTACTTGACTTTTGGAATTTATTGGTAGATATTGCGTGAAATTTTTGTTGTTTTTGTGTTTGTAGGAAGTTATGGACTTCGATGTGTTCAAATGGAAATAAGTTTAAAAGATGAAAGTTTACAAGGAAATTCAAGAGTTGGAAAAGAGAAGAAAAAGGCTGAGTTCGAGCTGGAGGGGCGCCCGCCCTATCCCTAGGCGCGCCCGCGCTGTTACTGAAGAACTCTAGAAGAAAAGTCGAGAATAAGGGGCGCCCGCTCTGACCCTAGGCGCGCCCGCGCCGTTGAAGAATGTTCAAAAGTGTGTTTTGCGAATTGAGAGCGCGCCCGCCCGCCCTGTCTCCAGTGCGCCCGCGCCGTCGTCTGTTTGGAATATTAGAGTCCGATTGTGTATGGAAACTTTGGGGATATTTTTGGTATTATTTTGGACGATTGTTAGGTCATATTTAGGGGATTTTTCGGAGTCATAGGAACGATCTATCAGCCGCCAATACACACAATATTCGAGAGAACACTTCTGTGAGTTTTTGGAGTTGAAGAACTGAAGATTGCTTGGAACAAAGACGAAGACTTTTCGACCGAACACGGAAGAAAGACTACGGCTTTGTTTTTTCTTTTTATTTTCTTTTGATTGTTGAATTATGGTTGAGATATTAAACATTATTTGGTTTTTATTGAATTCGAGCATGAACTAAACTTTTCTAGTCTAGAGGTTGACGTAGCTTGGTTGAGACATATTCATGAATCTTTGATTTTAATAAGTTGAATTTCTATAGATTAATTGTGTTTCTAGAATTGAATGTCTTCTTAATTTATTGGCCATAAATTGAGTTGTTATATTTACTTAGAATCATTGCTCGGGAGAGGGGATTTTGAGTAGTATAAATAGAAACTACACTGTTAATTGTTTATATAGCTCGAGAGAGTATATAGCTTTAATAGAACCTTTAAGGAACATCATTTTACACATATCACTACATCTAGATTTTTAATAGGGATATTGAAATCGAATTGTAGTTGATACACTCTATTTGTTGCTCGGGAGAGGGGAATAGAATAATCTAAGTGTTCTTGGTTATTAATCGAAGGAAATTCATAAAATAGATTAATTAGGATTGAATATTGTCGAGATAAATTGAAATCAAAACCTCTGAACTATTTTTCTCTGATTGATAATTCCTCGAAATTTGTGTGTGTGTGAGCTTGATAATTTCTCTTTATTTATTTTATTTATTCTGCAAAATTCTCGACGTTTGATTTTCTAGATAAAATTAAGACTATTTTAATTACAAGTATTGAATATTTTCATTTTACTCCCTGTGGGATCGACACTCTCTCTTTCATTATACTAAAACTTGACACTCGTACGCTTGCGAGGAAATTTCACAACAGAAATAAAAATTCCCGAGGTTCCTTCTTCAGTTATATAGTGTGAGATATACAGTTGAGGGTCCTATCGGTTATAATAGAGGTTCTGGAATAACCAAGGAGTGGTTATAGTCATCCGGGACTTGCGACTTCAAAGGGCTATCGACGGACGAAGGTATGGTCCGAGAATCTATTTAAGTTTTGGGAGTACTTATTAGCTTAGTTAAGGCTTATAGAATTTATGTAGTGATACGGTGAACTTTTGAATATAGGCTTGGAACCTAGGATCCTACTATACTTGAACTAGCCTAGAGGTACGTACACATTGACTGAGATTGCCAGCGAGTATACATGTTTATATGTTGCATTTATTTGGCATTATTATATGGCATGATATATGATTTACCGCTTTCTATATTCATATGTCATGTGCATATACACGTTGAGCCTATACCTTGATATACCTGATTATAGAGCCGCTCAGCTCTATACTCGATAGTCTGTCACTGAGAGTACCGCGACGGTGGGGACATTTATGTCTGACTACTCTGGTGTACTTGACAAGTGTGGTTGCACCCAGAGGTTGATCCGTGCGGTGGAAGCACTCATGTGGCGCCGGTACTGAGCATGACTTTTCAGATGACCCTTTACCAGTCATCATGTTGCATGCATCTTATTTATACGTGTACTCATGTTTATGTACTGGGCGTTAGCGCTCACGTCCTAGTTGTTATCTTGGACACCCTATTCCATGGGGCAAGTCGCAGGATGGATGGAGCTGGGGGTTCAAGGCAGGATTAGGGAGCAGGCCTTGAGGAGTTAGTTATACAGCAGGATTAGATATAACTGTATAATGTTTACTTTTAAGTATTTCGATATGGTTGTATCACTACTGATGAATAAGCTTGACACTTTTATACTAAGCTGATATGTAATTTATGGTTATGTTTCCGCACGTTTTACTCTGTTAAGTTATTTTGCTGTATTAAGTTTAATGCATGCTATTAGTTGCCAGTTAGTAGGTGATACCATACAGGGTCACTACAATTATAATGAACCCCAGAGGATTCAACACATTATTATTGTTAGCATATGAAAAATTTTCGTGATTTCGCAAACTCAAGTGATAAGTATTTGGAACATGATTACCTCTGTAGCCTCCATAACCTCTCTGATTTATGTACTGCACTTGTTCAGAACGATGAGATTTTGTCCATAGCACCCGGCACACCTGCTGGTTTTGCAACACTCACTTTATTCAACGCAACTACCTGTGTAGTCAGTGCAGATAATTGGGCAGTGATAGATGTGAGAGGATCCACTGCATACACTGCAACTGGCTTCTTGAATCTCATACGCTCAGATGGCCATTGAAAGCTATTGATTGTCATCTGTTCCAACATATCGTAGGCCTGTACAGGGTCCTTCGCAAATAAGGTACCTCCAGAATCAGAGTCCACAGACATCCTTGTAGGCGCATTTAGTCCGTTGTAAAACCACTCGATCTGTTCCCAATCTACAAAATTGTTGTTAGGACAACGTCTAAGTAAATCTTTGTAACTTTCCCACGCCTCGTAGAGCTGTTCAAAATCCATTTGCCTGAAAGTGCTGATTTCGATCTTCAATTGGGTGGACTTGGCAGGTGGAAAATATTTTGCAAGAAATTTCACTGTCATCTCCTCCCATGTAGTTATACTTCCCAACGGCCGCGACTGCAACCAACTCCTTGGTTGATCCCTGAGAGAAAAAGGAAACAAGCGTAAACGTATAATATCATCAGACACACCATTAATTTTTAACGTATCGGTTATCTCCAAGAAAGTGCGTAGGTATAGGTGAGGATCAGCAGCGACGCTCCCATTAAATTGGTTCTGTTGAACCATGTTGATCAAGGCAGGCTTTAGCTCAAAATTGTTAGCATCGATAGTTCCACGAGCTATTCCAGAGTAGTGAGCCTGGATTACTGGCCTGAAGTGCTCTTTAATTGGCACCAAGGGATCTTGATTCACATTCTCTTCAGCCATGTTCAGTTCTTCTTTTCTCCTCGCTCTTCGCAAAGCACGCACAGTTCGCTCGATCTCTGGATCAAAAACAGAGAATTTGCGCTTTGAGATCTTCGCATAAACTGCAATTAAAATAAAAAAGAACTAAATTAAAAATTAAAAATAAAAAAAAACTCTAAATTAAAACTTAGACTAATTGGTAACAAGACTAAAAAAAAATAAAAAATTACTCCCCGACAACGCCTCAAAAAACTTGTTGTAAAAAATACTCGCAAACGTACGAGTGTCAAGTTTTAATAAAGTGATGAATCAAGTATCGTTTAGAGGTAAATTGAAAATATTCATACTTGTAATTAAAATAGTCTTAATTTTATTTAGAAAATTAAACTTTAGAGATTTGCTGACAATTAAATAAATAAAGAAGTTTGTAAAGCGCGCGCGCACACAATCCTTAAGAGATTATCAATCAAAGAGAAATAGTTTAGAGGTTTTGATTTCACCTGGTCTCGACAATATTCATTCCTAATCAATCTATTTTCATGAGTTCAATTCAATTAATAACCAAGAACACATAAATTATACTATTTCCCTCTCCCGAGTATTAAATAGAGTGTATCAATTACAGATCGATTTCAATATCCCTATTAAAAATCTACTTGTAATGATACGTGTAAAACAATTTTATTTCTAGGCTCTATTAAAGTTATAAGCTCTCCCGAGTCATATAAAAAATTAATAGTGTGAATTCTATCGATCATATTCTAAATCCCCTCTCCCGAGTGTCGGATTCTAAATAAATATGACAAATCAATTTATGGCCAGTAAATTGACAAGACTTTCAAAACTAGAATCACAATTAATTTAGAAGAAATTAATTCAATAAAATCAAAAATTCATAAACATGTCTTGACCAGGTTACATCAACCTCTAGACTTAAAAAGTTTAGTTCATAATCAAAAATAGTTCAAACCACATATTCATGAAACTAGACATCAAATCAATAATATAAATTCAGAGGAAAGAAAACAAATCCAAATATTCGATCTTCCGCGTTTGGACGATCTATCTTTGTCTTTGTTCTTTGATGTTCTTCCAACTTGTGCAGAATTTTCTCTTCCAAAGTCTCCAAAATCTTCTATCGATCGATCCTTGATGTTTTTCTCTCTATGCGGCGACTTCCCCTTCAATTGTGTGCAAAATAATCCCTTTTATATGTGCTTTAACTCCAATAAATAAAAGCCCATGAAAGTCCGAAGGTTTCCTTCCCGAAAAACCCAAAAAACTGACTTTTGCGATGGAGCTCCCGTGCCTAAAGAGAGGGGCACCCGCGCATGTGAATCTGTCTCCTGGATGCTCAAAATTTCTCATCAGGCGCGCCCGCGCGTGAGGTTAGGCGCGCCTGCGCATGCGTCTCTGGTTAGAAAATTTGCATCGCGCAACAATTTTAAAAAAATCATATGTCTCAATCTAACCGTCGGATTGAGCTTAAATTTTGACAACAGCTTCAAAACATCCTAAACTTTATTATGAGCAGTGTATATTGGATTTTGTTGCCTCAATAATTCCCAGTAATTTTTTGAAGTTGGTTGTTGCGTGTTTTTCGCTCGCAAGCGCACGATGTCAAGTTATAATATAGGAATTAAGTCCAAGTCAATCCCACGAAAAATGAATAAATGATATTATATCAAATATTTGCAACTAATAAAATCTTAATCCTATGTAGAGCTACGAGAATGATTTGAGTTATATCAAACTAAAAATTGCAATAAATAAAATTAATTAACTACGAGTTCGCAAGACGAAAATTCAATGAGAGACAAATTCTAGAGGTTCGACATCACTTAACTATCCACCAGTTTAATTCATAAAGAAATCTATATCATATATTCTTCTAGTTTATTAGCCAAGAATTCCTATTATTTTCTACTACATCTCTCGAGTGTCAAGCATAAATTCGTATTCAATAGCAAACTCAGTATCTCTATCTAAGTTCAACTATTAAATCCGGTAAATAGCACAATAATTCTTACAAAGGCTTCAATGGAGTTATAGGCCTATCGAACACTATAAATACCAATGATGTATTTTTCTATGGTCCTATTCAAAGTCGCCTCTCTCGAGTGCTAGATTTCAAATAAATATAACAATTCAACTAATGATCAGTTAATTGAACGCAATCAATTCAGAAAAACACAAATAAACCGAATGAAGAATTCTAATATATCAATCAAAGTATCAAAAAGATGGTTTCAAGTCAAGCTACGTCGTCCCTCTAGACAAAGGAATTAGTTCATAATGAAAATAAAAATCAAACAAAGCATGTTCTTGAACATCATTCAAAAATTAGGAGAAAGAATGAAATGATAATGAAGGTAGATGATGCTTCTCCGTCTCCGGTATTCGCTTCGTCCGTCTTCGTGCCAAGAATGATTCTTCTCCCTTTTCCTTAGTCTCTAGCCGTCTCTAGCCTTCAAAAACTCTGAATACTCACTAAACTCTCATATCCCTAAAAAATAAGCTATCAAAACCCTTTTAAACTCGATTAAAAACTTTCCATATTTTTGGAGACTGTGCAGCGCTGGATCGCGGATTCTTCGGCGCTAGGGCGCTCAAGTTTTGTATTTTATTTCTCAACCAAGTTCAACTTTTACTCACACAGATCAACAGGACTTTTTCGGTTAACATTAGGCTCAAGTATAATCAGCAAGAGATAAGCATCCATATGTATATTGAAAGAGTGGGTGCCCGGTGAGCCAACTTGTGGATAAGGGCTTTTATGACTCTATGTATAAACAATCTTTTGTTTAATATAATTTACACTTTTATAATGGCATTTACTTTATCTTTTATCATATTATTATGTTGTGACATACTATAAGATGTTTAGATGAAGACCTTGAATATACTATAGTGTATGTAAGATGTGGTGGCACATGGGGATGGCTATCATGAAACACATCTTATAGTCACTGTATATTCTAAACAGTTCCTAGTCGATTGAGCCGTCCGTTAATAAGGATAAGGATCGCTCGAGATTGAGACTAGCATTTGCGATGCCGAGTACCACGTTTCATTGGTATGGAACATAGAGATGTTCAAAGCATGCAAATGGATATTCATACGATGAATGATCGAACAACCCTATCCGGACTTTCCAAGTGGTTATCATTTATCGAGTGGATAAAGTCCGCGGTTTTGGTTGTACACCATTAGTCCTTACTACTTGAAACATCATTGAGACTCTATATGCTAGTACTGTACTTTGACTCGTTTACCGACTCTATTGGGGTCATCAGGTGTCGGGATTGGGTACAGTTACGACACATATAGGAGTCGATGCTTTGTTGTCAAGGATTCACCACATACTTGCTAGTGTGGATATCCTATGCAATCTGAGGAGATATTAGTGTGACAAATCTCTGGCCAGAGTACATGATGTGTTTTAAGAAATGGTTTCTTAGTAGCACATGCGATGTCACTATTTGATCTTCAAGATGCATTGCATAGTTATCGAATCTCGAACGACTCTCGATTTACCAATAGTTGTTGATTAGATCGGGATATATGGATGAAGGGACCGTACTGTACGCTAACCAAAATCTATTGGTTCTTGCAGGCACTATCAGTGATACCTAGGGAATCATGGGGCGATGTTGCTAGGCGCTCTTACAATGATTCGATGGGCAAGTCGGAAATTGTTGTTCCGAGTCACAAGGAGTTGTGAGCCCATGGCTAGCTGTATCCCTGAACCATTGAGGGTCACACAAGTAATGGATTTTTAATCCCCGTTGAGATAATTAAATTTAAAGAGTTAAATTTAGTGAATAAAGAAGTGGGACTTCTTATTTAAGAGTAGAGGGAGTAAGATTTCCTAAAATGACATAGTGATGGACATTTTTGGAAACCACTGAATTCGGATTCAGAAAAATTTATCTTGACTTTAAAAGATGCAGAAATGGTTTCTGTGCACATTGGTGAAATTGGTTTATCAATCTGAGTCACGATGAATTTTATATTAATTTCTGAACATGCGGGCTTTGCTTGTCAGGCTTGAACTTATGACTAATGGGCCCTAAGCTGTTAGCAGCCCACATTATAAATAAGTTATTGCAGTGCAGAAATTACACACAACAGAGGTCAAATTTTTGAAAACCCTAGCCTCCAGTCTTGAGAATTCGGCCGCCCCCCTTCTCTCTGTCTTAGAGAATTTTCAGTCTGCGAATTTTGAATTTGCAGTCTGAATTAGCATATCATATCTGTTCTATCTCTTCGCAAAAACTTCTGATAGATTTTCTAGTGCAGTCTATCAGAGGGATTAAACTTCTGTTCGTGGACCTGATTGAAGAATTGTTCGTCCATCAGTTCCTGGGATATACAACAAGAGCAGAGTTATCTGTTGGTGTCCATAATCTCGTTTCGAGATTTCAAGGTAAAAATTTAATTGTTATTTAATTTTTACACGCACAATTTAATCGTAAAGTTTTGATACCCATGATATGGAATTGTTTCATATAAAATTTTAAAACTTCCGCTGCACCGGGTATCAATTCTGATTGATCTGAACACCGTTCTCCAACATATATCAATGTAAACAAGGACTCATGATTCAAAGCAAAGGGTACTGAATATTTTCAATTTGCGCAGGATGATGAGTAGCTAAAAATTTTTTATTCGCATTGCCAGACATTAGTCTTGGATTTCTTCTACTTCATACAACTCCATCTTTATGCCTTGTATTTGGACTAGAATTTCAATCCATTTTTTTTTTCTTTTCAAGGCCTCCCCTCACCTTACTTTCTCCGCCATTACTTTTCTTTGAACTTTTTAGCTACTCAATTTGTTTTTGATTTTTCATGATTTATATAGCTAACAAATGAATAATGGGTAAAAAGCCTCAACGAAATAAAAAATGCCTAAATCACTTCCGTGATCTTAAAAATCCACCTCAGTTTTAAGTAAAAATCACAAGAGTTAAGAATCAAATCCTCTAATCCACATCACAAATCCACATAATTTTTTTCTAATTGCTAGGAGTATCGAAAATCATGGCATTCGTGCATAAATGTGAGAACTCAAGATTAAATATAGCTAACATAAACTTTTTCATCACACAAAATTTATTTTCATCATAGGCCAACACAATTACAACATCATGCCTTCAACTCCTACTAACTCATAAAAAATTTCAGATTTTCACAATTTTTAAACATCCCTCCAAACTTAAATTGTGCATTGTCCTCAATGTACAGTATTCATTAAAAACAAGGGACACATACCTTAGGCAACAAACGTCAGTACTCGGCACCATCTTAATCACTCAAACTCTTCATCAGGGGTGGCTCCTAAACTCTTTCAGCTCCATACTTTTTCACCTACACAATTCAAAATCATTATTAATGTCTAGTTTCCTCATGATAAAAATAAAAACAAAAACAACTAAAAGAAAATAAAAAACGCATAAAAACTAGCTTGGGTTGCCTCCCAAGAAATGCTTAGTTTATAGTCCATAGCCCGACTATATTCCAATTCTAGCCCGGTTCCGCTTTGTTAAGGGTCTTTCCTTTCGCTTTCACCCTCCAAATATATTCAACAACATTTTTAAACTTTGATTTCTTCTTCGTTTTCTTCTTCTTCTTCAGCACCTTCGGATCATTCTTCTTTGAATCTACCTCATGAACAAGTTTGGGATGGCCCTCCAGCTTCACAACTCGCTCAATCATGCATAATTCCTCGATGGATGGATTACTTGATATGTTAAAAATAACTCTTTTGCCATCCACACCCATCGACAACTCACCATTCTTCACCTCAATCTTGGCATTAGCAGTGGCCAAAAAAGGTCTCCTCAATATTAGTGGCATATTTGCATCCTCCTCCATATCTAGCACAACAAAATCCGCCGAAAAAATAAATTTATCTATTTTTACCAAAACATCTTCAATGATTCCAAGCGGATATGTGATAGATCTATCAGCTAGCTGCAATGCGATCTTTGTGGGCTTCACCTCGCCAAGTCCTAAGATCCTGAAAACAGACAAAGGCATCAGATTAATGCTAGCTCCTAGATCGCAAAGTGCATTATTAAAATAAGAAGAACCAATAGTGCAAGGAATAGTAAAACACCCTGGTTCCTTTAGCTTTTATGGCATCTTCTTTTGGAGCACAGCACTACATTCTTTAGTTAAGCTCACCACCTCATTCTCTTGCAGCCTTTTTTTCTTGGACATCACCTCTTTAATAAACTTCGCATAATTCGGCATTTGTGCCAAAGTATCAGCAAAAGGGATGTTGATATGTATCTTCTTGAAAATCTCCAAGAATTTTGAGAACTGCTCGTCCACTGCCTTCTTCTTGAATCTTTGGGGGTATGGAAGAGGAGGTTTGTACATCGGTTTCTGCTCAGGTTCAGACTCTTTCTCCTCGACCTTCTTCTTGTCAACTGCAACTTTTTCAGACGTCTTGCTCTCAGATTTGCCCTCTTCATTATCCACCTTCTTCCCACTCCTCAACGTGATAGCATTACACTGCTCCTTGGGATTCACCTCAGTATTACTTGGAAATTGGCCTCTGTTATTATCTTTCAGTGCGTTCGCCAACTGCCCAATGCTAGTCTCCATGGATTGCAATACAACACACATGTTGGCCACATGCGTCTTTAAGCTGTCAAGGCGAGTCTCAGTCCTCGTCATCCTCTTGCTCGATTCCTGCACAAAAGCATTAACAACATCCTCCAAAGGAGGCTTACCCTCAACCTTATTTGTATTGTATCCCGGAGGAGGATTCAACACATTATTATTATTTGCATATGAAAAATTCTCCTGATTACGCAAACTAGGATGATATTGATTGGGTGCAGGATTACCTCGATATTTGTTGTAATTTCTATTGTTCACATATTGAGCTTGCTCCACACTCTCAAATCCATCAGCAGAATTTACGGCAGTTGCCAGCGATGCTGTCTTAATAGAAACTTGATTGTCTTTGGTCAGTGCAGCCAACTGTGTAGAAATAGTAGCCATCTGAGCAGTCAAAGCAGTGAATGCATCAACCTCGTGAATTCCAGCAGGCTTCCTTATCGCAGATCTCTCACTCCGCCACTGATAATTGTTAATAGTCATCTGTTCAAGCATCTCATATGCATCCGCAGGAAATTTAGGGAATATCGAACCACCAGCAGTAGCATCCCCAGAAATACAATAACTCATGATCTTGCTGTTTGAAAGTTGTGATCTCAATTTTTAGATGGGCAGACTTGGCAGGTGGAAAGTACTTAGCCAGAAATTTGGAAGCCATATCATACCATGTAGTGATGCTCCCAAGAGGTAATGACTGCAACCAAATACGAGCATTGTCCCTAAGAGAGAACGGGAACAATCGTAGTCTGATGGTATCCTCAGTAACACCATGAATTTTCACTATGTCAGCAATCTCCAAAAAAGTGCGCAGATGCAAGTTTGGATCTTCAGTAGCTGCACCCCTGAACTGATTCTATTGCACCATATTAATCAAAGCTGGCTTCAGCTCAAAATTATTTGCTATGATATTCTGCCGAGCTATCCCAGAATAATAAGTATTGATCACTGGACGAAACTGATCTCTGGTCGGCACCGAAGCATTATTGACAGCTCTTTCCCTTTCTTCAGCCATTTGTTGCAACTCTTCTCTTCTAGCATTTCTCAAAGCTTTAACAGTTTTCTCGATTTCCGGATCAAAGAGCAGTGAGTCGTAACTTTGACTTTTTTGCATAAACTGCATAGACAGGAAAAATTTAAAATTAGAACCAACAAAATAAAATAAAATGCTCTAAATCAAAATTAAGACTAATTAGCACAATTTAATATAAATCAAATAAAATTCAATCCCCGGCAACGGCGCCAAAAACTTGTTGCGTGTTTTCGCTCGCAAGAGCACAATGTCAAGTTATAATATAGGAATTAAGTCCAAGTCGATCCCACGGAGAATGAATAAATGATATTATATAAAATATTTGCAACTAATAAAATCTTAATCCTATGTAGAGCTACGAGAATAATTTGAGTTATATCAAACTAAAATTTGCAATAAATAAAATTAATTAACTACGAGTTCGCAAGACGAAAATTCAATGAGAGACAAATTCTAGAAGTTCTACATAACTTAACTTTCCACCCGTTTCATTCATAAAGAAACCTATATCATATATTCTTCTAGTTTATTAGCCAAGAATCCCTATTATTTTCTACTACCTCTCTCGAGTGTCAAGCAGAAATTCGTTTCCAATAGCAAACTCAGTATCTCTATCTAAGTTCAACTATTAAATCCGGTAAATAACACAATAATTCTTACAAAGGCTTCAATGGAGTTATAGTCCTATCGAACTCTATAAACACCAATGATGTATTTTTCTACGGTCCTATTCAAAGTCGTCTGTCTCGAGTGCTAGATTTCAAATAAATATAACAATTCAACTAATGATCAGTTAATTGAACGCAATCAATTCAAAAAAACACAAATAAACCGAATGAATAATTCTAATATATCAATCAAAGAATCAAAAACATGGTTTCAAATCAATCTACGTCGTCCCTCTAGACAAAGGAATTAGTTCATAATGAAAATAAAAATCAAACAAAGCATGTTCTTGAACATCATTCAAAAATTTGGAGAAAGAATGAAATGAAAATGAAGGTAGATGATGCTTCTCCGTCTCCAGTAGTCGCTTCGTCCGTCTTCGTACCAAGAATGCTTCTTCTCCCTTTTCCTTGGTTTCTAGCCATCTCTAGCCTTCAAAAACTCTGAATACTCACTAAACCCTCGTATCTCTCAAAAATAAGATATCAAAACCCATTTAAACTCGATTAAAAACTTTCCATATTTTTGGAGACTGCGCAGCGCTGAAGCGCGGATTCTTCGGCGCTGGGGCGCTCAAGTTTCGTATTTTATTTTTCAATGACAGACGTATAGCGCTGGAGCGCTTCCAAACTGGCGTCGGGGCGCTTAATACATAAATTATGGGCTCTGGGGCGCTGGAAAACTAGAGCTGGGACGCTAAAATTTTGAAAAAAATCCTTTTTCTGAGCTACAGAGAAGCGCTGGAGCGCACCCAATGAGGCGCTGGGGTGCTATTGCTTTTGTCCAACGCGCATCAATTTTGAAAAAATCATATCTTGAGATTGGATTTGGATGTTTGTATAAGATCCAGTAATTTTGTAAACTTTGTTGTCTATAATTCATCTTTCCGCTTCTTCTTGCTACTTTTCTTCAAATATTTGCAACTCACAAAAACAACAACAAATACGCATAATATCAACTCAATACATCATAAAATCCAAGTCAAATCATATATAAATTAAGTGCATAAAATGCACTTATCATTGGTACTCCATAATGCATCCTTCCACTTCTTCTTGCTACTTTTGCACCAATCCTTGCAATTCACAAAAACAACAACTAATACACATAATATCTACTCGATACATCACAAAATCCAAGTCAAATCATATATATATTAAGTAAATAAATTGCACTTATCAATCTCAAATCTCGATAAGAAGATACAATGCACTGATGATCATCAGTACAGAAAGAAATAAAGAATACTAAACACTGTTCAATATCTTCTTCAATCAAGAAAATGGATCTCATAAGATTCATATAGAAGGCATGTTCTTCTGAGTAATTGGCTTCACAAACAATAAGAATCCCTCAATAATCGGCGATAGAAACTCGCTAAATCCAAAATCTTCAAGTTCAGGTATAGATGACGATCTAGATCAATTCATATCAGCTCCGGTCTTGAGGTGATCAACAGAAATTCCAGCATCAGAGATAAAATGATTAAGAAAAAGACAACTCGATCCCATCAAAATTCAAATGTCGATAGAATAACATACAACTGCTTGACATACAAATCTGTAAGATGATTTTCGAATGCTCTGCATGATCAGTACAACTCTCGTTCCGAATGTATAAGAAATCATCGATAAGAATATTCATGAATTCAACTAAATACCTCTGAAAGATTCGGTTCTAAAATTCATGAACACTGCAGAAACATCTGTTAATTAAAAAGGCATGACAAAATCAAAACAGCCATACCTCATTCTGAAGGCGGTCTAAGGAAGATTTCTTCACGAACCCTCAGTTGAAGATATTCTGATCTCCATTCAATACTGAATTCAATCTGACGAAATGAAATCAAAACTGAAAGCTCATCATGAACAACGTCAGCAAAATCCATAACCACTAGTGTATCAACCAATTTGGGTTACAATTTAGGACATCAACCGCAAACATCAAAAAATTCCTCCGTACATTCTGTAAAAAATGATCATTCGACAAAACAATTATTAAAGAATTCTAGAATCGAGAATTTTTACCAGAGGATTCCCACTCGTCTATTGTCTTGGATCTGAATCAGACAACTCTCTGAAATCAAACCTTGGTTGCCCTATACTCGGTTAATGCAGCTAAACAGACAATAAGAATCAAGATCAGATACTTCAGTACCAAACTGCCCAGTTCCATCACAATCATATCCAATCGAAGTTCAAAATTTCGAACAGACCTCTGCCTTAAGCCATCTCTTTTTTTAAAAAAACAAAAAAAATTACTGAATTCAAAAGTTCAGAAGGCAGAGAATGCATCATAATAAATTCCTCAATAAGAAGTAAATGTTGCACCCAGTATCTGTCAGAATAAGAGCAAAAAAAACCAAAATTGACGGTTACCTATTGTGCCATCATCATGTGCAGCCTCAGTCTATTCCTCGGTAAGAGCAAAGATCAATGCCTATTTCCTCGGAGGTTGATTCAAATTCTGATTACCTCCCAATAGATTGTGTTGAGGTGGCTGAAAAGAGTGAACACTCTGAGATAGTTCAGCACATCGCTGAGGACATATCTTAGCAAAGTGTTCGGGTTGCTGACAGATATGACAGCTACCAAAGGTTCCACGACAGAGCTCACTGTGGTGTCGACTTCCACAATTGATGCAAAATATTCCTGGAGATCCAGAATTCTATACTGAACCAAACTTCTTCGATCCGCTGGAGCTAGAAGAACTGTTCCTAAACATTTTGAATTGTTTTCCCTTCGATTGAAGGTGACCTCTTATGTTATTCCTTCTATATCTGGTAGATTTCTGCAACGGAATCTGCTGCAGATATTTGGATTAAACAAACTCCAAAAAATAGTCGTACCTTGATTCTCTAATTTTTTCTTCTTCGAGAACCACCAACTTCTCGCAAAGCCTTGAAGTTGAAATACAACTAATCGAGTTCTACGGTCATAAGTGTAGTCCAGAGAATCAAATATCTGATCGATCTCTACTAACCAGCTTTCACATCCCGCGGTATTCTCAGTACTCCTCAAATTCAGCGGTTTAAACGACTGAAATCTCATCAATCATGCTTCCATCGGTGTCGGATAGATATCCATCTGATCTGTAGTAGCCCGTATCCAAACTATTGATTAATGAGTACTTAATCGTACGATCTTGTTTAGATTAAGTAAAACATGATTAAGGAAATTCCCAAGGGATTAACGAAGTCCGGAAATGAATCCAAGACACTAAAAAATGGTGGGAAAGGTTCGGGAGGATCGGACGACCCGAACTGAGTTCGGAGGATCCGAACGTAAACGGAGCCAAGGATCGGAGGCCCCGAGGAGTTTGGACGATCGAAAGTCCGATCAAACGATCCGTTCGTGTGCGCCCAGCTGTCCCAATATAATATGTCATCGGTGACGTCACGGAGGTGACTTCGGACGATCCGAAGTGCAGGATCGGATGGTCCGAAATGCTGGCAGGGACACTTGTCAAGCATGCAAGGATCGGACGGTCCGAAGTAAGGTTCGGACGGTCCGAACCCTGGTCTATATAAAGGGGCCGAGAGGCTCATTTGTTAGCCACACCAAGTTCCTCTCCTTCGCCCGCGTGGCTCTATTTTAGGGCTTTGGGTACTCTTATTTTAGAGTTAGAGTAAGGAATATATATTAGCATAGTCAGACAGTGTCTGACATAGTAGCAGAGCAGTGCTCGTGTAGTAGAGCCGGGCTCGAGGCTGTGGAGCTGCAGCAGGGGTGTGCCCCTAGTTGCGGGATAGTCGCCATCAGTGGGCTGACGACGGACACAGGTATAGCTATGGTCTCCTTAAAGTATTTAGGAGTATGCAATAGCTTAGTTAAGGCTTTTTACGCCTTAAACGCATACAAATCTCGTGTTATGAGATTAATGTTTTTAATGCATTAACAAGTCTCATAATATTATGTTTTGATGATTACAAAACTCGGTTAATTGTTACTAACCATATAAAGTGAGATTTTACAGATTAGATTTATTGATGATTAAATTCTTGGAAGCTATTTTGAAGCTATACATGTATTTATAAAGTCTTGTATTGCTCATTGAATGGATGGAATATTATTAAGAGATATGAAGAAAAAGACAAGAAGAAGCCAAAGTATGGAGCAGCAACTTCCGAAAATTACTGGGAATTTTCTAGGCATTGAAATCCGATCTTCACCAGTCATAATCGTGATGAGGAAGTTTTCCATGTGCTGTCCAAATTTGAGAGCAATCCAACGGCTAGATATGAAGTTATGATTTTTCCACAAAATTTGTGCAGTACCTATTTCTGCAGAACTTGAAGTGAAGGATGAAGAATCAACTTCTGAAAATTACTGGACGTGCTTGAGACATCCAAATCAAATCTCCACAGATCAAAATCAATATCAGGATGTTTTAAAACTTATATAAAAATTTCATATCAATCCAACGGCTAGATATGGATTTATGATTTTTTTCCACAAAGGTTGCACAGTACCTATTTCTGCATAACATGAAGCAAATGATGAAGATTCAACTTCAGAAATTAACTGTGATTGTTTGAGACATCTAAATCAAATCTCCACCGATCAGATTCAAATTTAGGATGTTTTACAAAATTCAGATCAATCCAACGGATGGATATGGAGATATGAATTTTTCAAATTTGTTGCACAGAACAAGTTCGAAAACTTGATGAAGTGACTTCCGAAAATTACTGAAAATGTTTGACACATTAAAATAAAATCTTCACCGTTCCGAATGAAGATCCAGATGTTTTAAAGCTTCAGTTCAAATTTCAGATCAATCCAACGGTTAGATTGGAAGATATGATTTTCCACAAAATCCGCTCAGTGCTGGGAAAAAGTAGGCAGCGGCGCCGAACACTTTTTGTCACTCCTTGACTTCTTAACACATGCTCCAAGCACTCAAATCAGATTCAAATCTTTTCCAACTATAAATAGAGGTCATCCAAGTTCATTTGGAGATATCCCAACTCATCTCTTCTCTCCTTTGCAAGCAATTTCTCACTATCAAAGTGTTTGTGTGATATATTTGAGAGTGTTTGTAAAAATAGTTTGTGAGTTGGTTGTGCTATTGTTGTAAACACTTGAGTGTGAAGCCAAGTGTGTTGTGCTATCGTTGTAAGCACTTGAGTGTGAAACCAAATGTTTGTGTTGAGGCTATCCTTGGAGCCCTTAAGGCCAAGAGTATCGAGTTGTATCGGCGCGGTGATCGTGTCAAGTTTTACGGCTATCCTTGGAGACATCAAGACCAAGAAGTTGAAGTGCTAGTGAATCCTTGGTTAATCGATCTTAAACAAGAAGGGGAGACGTAGACGATTTATCGTCGAACTTCCATAAACATATCCTATCTCATTTATTGCTTTATTTCTTTTACGCATTTATTTACCGCATTTATTTTTGATTGCTTTAAGTCTTCCGCTTGCGTATTTGCATAATCGCTTTAAATTGCTAAAGTTGCCAATAGAACCTAAATCCCCCCCCCCCCCAATTAGGTTATAACAAGTGGTATCAGAGCCACCTTTTTACAAAAATATTTTCAAAAAGGCTCTATGGCAAATCTAGCTAGCGATTATGCTCAAGGGCAATCTATCAATCGTCCTCCTCTTTTCAATGGCATAAACTACGGATATTGGAAAAATCGAATGTCCCTATATATTCAATTCGTAGATTATGATCTTTGAAAAGTTACGGTAAAAGGTCCCTACAAACCTATGAAAGAGGTTGAAGGGATTAAAATTCCTAAGGGAATGGATGACTTTACCAAGGAGGACATGCGATTAATTTCTCAAAATGCTAAAGCTATGAATATTTTACATTATTCTTTAGATATGAACGAGTACAACCAAATATCAATGTGCTCCTCCGCTAAAGAAATATGGGATAAATTGAAGATATGCCACGAGGGAACCAACCAGGTCAAGGAAACAAAGATTGACCTCCTAGAGCTCAAACATGAGACATTTGAGATAGAAGCCTATGAAGATAGCGATGAGGAGAAAGCCAACATTTGTCTCATGGCCAAGGATGATGACAATGCATCCGACGACGATGATGAGGTACCATCTTACGATGAATTACTACAAGCTTATAAGCTTATGATTGACATGGCGAAATCACTTAGAAAAGAAAATAGAAACCTAAAAAATGAATTAGAATCTAAGGAGCATGAAAACCTAAGATTAAATGATGACATAGCTCACTTAGAAAAATATTTTGATAAGTTCAATGTTAGTCGTAATAAATTGAATAATATACTTAGGATGCAGAAATGTAGTTTTGATAAGGGTGGAATAGGGTATGAAAAGAAATCAATAGACTTTACTAGTCTCATTGTTAAAGCTAAAATGAGATCACCCCCTATATGCTCTTATTGTTGTAAAATTGGTCATGTTAGACATTAATGTAGATCTTTAAGATTTCAATATGATCAAAAGAGCTATATGAAATGGAGGCCTAAGAGTACTTAACAACTCATCAGTAGGCATTATGAGATCATGATCTAAGGGAGTTCATCATAGACCAGTTTAAACTGCCTTTACTTGCGACTGATCTTCCTGATGAACGCTGCTCTGTCCAAGGAAATAGGTTTTTAAAGAGGCCATAGCCCTACCTACTACTGGGAGCACTCTTGGAAAGTGGCGATGATGTTGCTATGAGAGACTGAACTCTTAGAAATCTATTTTGTATCTCTCTTTTCTAACACTGTGGACCCAAAAGAACTAAAGGGTACCAAAATCAAATTCTTGTAGGGAAATAGGAAAACTGTTCTTCCTAGCATATGGTATCTAGATAGTGGATGTTCTAGAAATATAACGGGGAACAAGGAGCTACTCCAATCGATCAAACCAAAGGAGAAGGGATCTGTCACCTTTGGAGACAACAGCAAAGGAGTTATCGAAGGAATCGGCTCAATAGGTATTTCTAAATCCTGCTTAATTGATGATGTACTCCTAGTGAAAGGACTTAAGCATAATCTACTAAGCATAAGTCAATTGTGCAATAGAGGTTAGGAAGTCAAATTCACTCCCCAACACTGCACTATATCACTCACATCTGACAAATCCATAAATTTCAAAGGATATAGAAGTGAAAATGTATACAAGGTTTCTTTAAATAATTTATCTTTATCAAACATCAAAAGCCTTGTATCCTTGAATGTTGATGACAACATTCTTTGGCATAGACGACTAGGTCATGTTGGTCCTAGTACCATAGAAAAACTTTTTAAACTTGACTTAGTTGTTGGTATGACAAAACTTAATTTAAAATTAGATTCTGTTTGTGATGCGTGTCAACTTGGCAAACACATAAAGGAATCTTTTAAAAGAAAAAATTTTGTATCAACTTCTATGCCCCTTGAACTTCTTCACCTAGATCTATGTGGTCCCTCAAAGAACGCTAGCCTAGGAGGGAAGCTTTATGCATTTGTCATTGTGGATGATTTCTCACGATTCACATGGACATTGTTTTTAGCCCACAAAAATGATGCCTTTGATTATTTTAAAACTTTTGTCAAACGTGTTGAGAATGAGAAAAATCTTTCTATCAAACAGATCCGTAGTGACCACGGAACTGAATTTCAAAATGAGAGTTTTACAATTTTTTGTGAAGAGAAAGGCATCGGTCACAATTTTTTTTTTCCTAGGACTCCTCAACAAAACGGGGTCGTTGAGAGGAAAAATATGACACTTGTGGAGATTGCAAGGACCATGATATGTGAGCATTTTCTACCAAAATATTTTTGGGCTGAAGCAATGAACACTGCCTGTTACATTATCAATCGTGTATCAATAAGGCCAATTCTCAAGAAAACTCCATATGAATTATGGAGAGGGAAAAAGCCTAACATTTCATACTTTTGATCTTTCGGTTCCAAATGCTACATACATAATAACGGTAAGGACAACCTTGGCAAATTTGATGACAAATCCGAAAAAGGTATTTTTCTCAAATATTCTACCACAAGTAAGGCTTTTAGAGTATTTAATAAACGTACTTTACTTGTTGAAGAATCTATGCATGTTATATTTGATGAATCTATGTCTATAGTTTCTCGTAATACTAACGATGATATAAAACTTCTCGAAGAAGAGATGGCTTCATCAAGCTTAAATGATATAGATGTTTCTGTTGAGGAAACACCACTTCCGAAGGATTTGACGCTTCACAAAGATCATCCTATGGATCTTATCATTGGAAGTCCTTCGAAGAGAGTAACTACTCGATCTTCTCTTAATAATATCTGCAATCATATTGCTTTTGTTTCGCATGTTGAACCTAAGTGTATTGATGATGCTTTATTAGATGATTCATGGATAATTGCTATGCAAGATGAATTAAATGAATTCAAATGTAATGATGTTTGGAATCTTGTTCCTATGCCGCATGATAGATCTATTATTGGTACTAAATGGGTCTTTAGAAATAAACTTGACGAGCATGGTACTATCACTAGAAATAAAGCTAGGCTTGTAGCTAAAGGATATAGTCAAGAAAAAGGCATTGATTATGATGAGATATATGCTCCTGTTGCCCGACTTGAATCTATTCGCATGTTGCTTGCTTTTGCCTGCTCTAGAAATTTCAAGTTATTTCAAATGGATGTTAAGAATGCATTCTTGAATGGTGAACTAAAAAAAAAAGTTTATATTAAACAACCTGATGGTTTTGTTGATGCATTATTGTCTGATCATGTGTATAGATTAAACAAAGCTTTGTATGGTTTGAAACAAGCTCCTAGAGCTTGGTATGAAAAACTATCAACTTTCCTTCTCTCAAATGGTTTTTCGAGAGGAAAGATTGACATTACTTTGTTTACCAAAAATGTCATATATGATTTATTGATTGTGCAATTATGTTGATGACATAATTTTTGATTCTACTAACGAAACTCTTTGTCAAAAATTCTCTAAGTTGATGCAGGATCACTTCGAGATGAGCATGATGGGGGAACTTAATAATTTTCTCGGATTGCAAATCAAACAGTGCAATGATGGGTTCTTTGTGAACCAAAGCAAATAAATCAAGGAGATTCTAAAGAATTTTGGGATGGAGAACACAAAATTATCATCCATACCGATGAGTACAGCAATCAGACTCGACAAAGATGAAAATGGTAAATCTGTAGATCAATCTTTCTTTTGTAGTATGATTGGCTCCTTACTTTATGCTACTGCTAGTAGACCTGACATTTTGTTTAGTGTTTGCTTTGTGCACGATTTCAATCATGTCCAAAAGAATCACATTTATTCGCCTTAAAACACATTTTCAAATATCTTTCAAAGACTCCAAATCTCGGCTTGTGGTATTCGAAAAATTCTTTCTTTGATTTAAAAGCGTACTGTGATGCCGACTTTGGTGGATATAAGGTGGACAGGAAAAGTACTAGTGGAACCTGTTTCTTTTTAGGAAATTGTTTGGTTTCTTGGTTTTCCAAAAAGCAAAATTGTGTTGCGTTGTCAACCACCGAAGCCGAATACATGGCTGCCGGTAGTTGTTGTGCGCAAATTCTTTGGATGAAGCATCAATTGCTCGACTATGGCGTCTCTTTTTCAAAAATTCCTATTTTCTGTGACAACACTAGCGTCATATGTCTTACAAAGAATCCGATTCAACATTCGCGCATCAAACATATTGACATTCGTCATCATTTTATTCGTGACCACATCGAACGAAATGAAGTTGAACTTCAATATGTTGACACGACAAATCAAATTGCCGATATTTTTACAAAACCACTAGATGAAAATACTTTTATTCGTTTGCGTGGTAAACTTGGCATGATTGAGTTGTAATCACTTGTTGACATATTTTAAAGATAATGTCATATTAAGGGGGGAGCTTAATATAAAATTCGAGCAACTTATTTTGGATAATACAAATTAATTGTATTTATTCAATATTATACGCTCATATTTTGTTATTTATGTGAAATTTATGTGTTGCATTTTAGAAATCATATTTCAATTCTCATGTTTTTGCATTTACTTTTCCAGTCTTTTTGATTATCACAAAAAGGGGGAGAATTAGTTTGGTTAAATACTTTAACTAAGGGGGAGAGTTAGTTTGGTTAAATGCATGGAGAATAAAACTGGTTATTTGATAAACAAACTCTTCTTAACTAATTGTTTAAATTAGGGGGAGTTTTATTCATGAAATTATATTATGCAAATTTAAATTGTCTATTTAATATTGTACATTTATTTCTCCTATTTAACCAAGTTTTGTGATCACCAAAAAGGGGGAGATTGTTACGCCTTAAACGCATACAAATCTCGTGTTATGAGATTAATATTTTTAATGCATTAACAAGTCTCATAATATTATGTTTTGATGATTACAAAACTCGGTTAATTGTTACAAACCATATAAAGTGAGATTTTACATATTAGATTTATTGATGATTAAATTCTTGGAAGCTATTTTGAAGCTATACATATTGCTCATTGAATGGATGGAACATTGTTAAGAGATATGAAGAAAAAGACAAGAAGAAGCCAAAGTATGGAGCAGCAACTTCCGAAAATTACTGGGAATTTTCTAGGGATTGAAATCCGATCTCCACCAATCATAATCGTTTTGAGGAAGATTTCCATGTGCTGTCCAAATTTGAGAGCAATCCAACGGCTAGATATGAAGTTATGATTTTTCCACAAAAGTTGTGCAGTACCTATTTCTGTAGAACTTGAAGTGAAGGATGAAGAATCAACTTTTGAAAATTACTGGACGTGCTTGAGGCATCCAAATCAAATCTGCACCAATCAAAATCAATATCAGGATGTTTTAAAACTTATATCAAAATTTCATATCAATCCAACGGCTAGATATAGATTTATGATTTTTCCACAAAGGTTTCACAGTACCTATTTCTGCAGAACATGAAGCAAATGATGAAGATTCAACTTCAAAAATTAACTGGGATTGTTTGAGACATCTAAATCAAATATCCACCTATCAGATTCAATTTAGGATGTTTTACAACCTCTGTCCAAAATTCAGATCAATCCAACGGATGGATATGGAGATATGAATTTTTCAAATTTGTTGCATAGAACAGGTTCGAAAACTTGATGAAGTGACTTCAAAAAATTACTGGAAATGTTTGACTTATTAAAATCAAATCTTCACCGTTCAGAATGAAGATCCAGATGTTTTAAAGATTCAGTTTAAATTTCAGATCAATCCAACAATTAGATTGGACGATATGATTTTTCACAAAATCCGCTCAGTGCTGGGAAAAAGTAGGTAGCGGCGCCGAACACTTTTTGTCACTCCTTGACTTCTTAACACACGCTCCAAGCATTCAAATCAGATTCAAATCTTTGCCATCTATAAATAGAGGCCATCCAAGTTCATTTGGAGATATCCCAACTCATCTCTTCTCTCCTTTGCAAGCAATTTCTCACTATCAAAGTGTTTTGTGTGATATATTTGAGAGTGTTTATAAAAATAGTTTGTGAGTTGGTTGTGCTATTGTTGTAAACACTTGAGTGTGAAGTCAAGTATGTTGTGCTATCGTTGTAAGCACTTGAGTGTGAAGCCAAGTGTTTGTGTTGTATCGAGTTGTATCGGCGCGGTGATCGTGTCAAGTTTTACGGCTATCCTTGGAGCCATCAAGACCAAGAAGTTGAAGTGCTAGTGAATCCTTGGTTAATCGATCTTAACCAAGAAGGGGAGACGTAGACGATTTATCGTCCAACTTACATAAACATATCCTATCTCATTTATTGCTTTATTTCTTTTACGCATTTATTTACCGCATTTATTTTTGATTGCTTTAAGTCTTCCGCTTGCGTATTTGTATAATCGCTTTAAATTGCTAAAGTTGCCAATAGAACCTAAATCCCCCCCCCCCCATCAGGTTCTAACAAGTCTTTTAAAACTTAATAGATGATGCATGGGTGTTTGCATTGTAGAGTTTATTATAGGCTTGGAACCTAGAGTGGGACTACTAGGACTGCTTATAGTAAGGTACGTAAGTACTGACTGAGATTGTCAGCAGATATGCATGCTTATATGTTGCATTTATGTGTTTGCATGTTATTGTTATTGATATATGGCATGTACATATCATCTTGTGTCTGTACATCTGTACATCTTTTGAGATGAGCTAGTTAGGGTTGCTCTGCCCTGTTGGGACATTTGATATCGAGTACCCTTAGGTACTGGTACCTAAAGGACTCCGTGGTCTGCGTCCAAGAATCTGATTACCTCCCAATAAATTGTGTTGAGGTGGCTGAAAAGAGTGAATACTCTGAGATCATTCAGCACATCGCTGAGGACATATCTTAGCAAAGTGTCCGGGTTGCTAACAGATATGACAGCTACCAAAGGTTCCACGACAGAGCTCACTGTGGTGTCGACTTCCACAATTGATGCAAAATATTCCTGGAGATCCAGAACTCTGCACTGAACCAAACTGTTTCGATCCGCTGGAGCTAGAAGAACTGTTCCCAGACTTTTTGAATTGTTTTCCCTTCAATTGAAGGTGACCTCTTATGTTATTCCTTTTATATCTGGTCGATTTCTGCAACGGAATCTGCTGCAAAAATTTGGATTAAACAAACTCCAAGAAATAGTCGTACCTTGATTCTCTAATTTTTCTTCTTCGAGAACCACCAACTTCTCGCAAAGCCTTGAAGTTGAAATACAACTAATCGAGTTCTACGGTCATAAGTGTAGTCTAGAGAATCAAATATCTGATCGATCTCTACTAACCAACTTTCACATCCCGCGGTATTCTCAGTACTCCTCAGAGTCGGTAGTTTAAACGACTGAAATCTCATCAATCATGCTTCCATCGGTGTCGGATAGATATCCATCTGATCTGTAATAGCCCGTATCCAAACTAATGATTAATGTGTAATTAATCGTATGATCTTGTTTAGATTAAGTAAAACATGATTAAGAAAATTCCCAAGGGATTAACGGAGTTCGAAAATGAATCCAGGACACTTCAAAATGGTGGGAAAGGTTCGGGAGGATCGGACGACCCGAACTGAGTTCGGAGGATCCGAACGTAAACGGAGCCAAGGATCGGAGACCCCGAGGAGTTCGGACGATCCGAAGTACGATCGGACGATACGTTCGTGTGCGCCCAGCTGTCCCAATATAATATGTCATCGGTGACATCACGAAGGTGACTTCGGACGATCCGAAGTGCAGGATCGGACGGTCCGAAGTGCTGGCAGGGACACTTGACACGCATGCAAGGATCGGACGGTCCGAAGTGAGGTTCGGACGGTCCGAACCCTCGCCTATATAAAGGGGTCGAGAGGCTCATTTGTTAGCCACACCAAGTTCCTCTTCTTCGCCCGCGTGGCTCTATTTTAGGTCTTTGGGTACTCTTATTTTAGAGTTGGAGTAAGGAATATATATTAGCATATTCAGACAGTGTCTGACATAGTAGCAAAGGAGTGCTCGTGTAGTAGAGCCGGGCTCAAGGCTGTGGAGCTGCAGCAGGGGTGTGCCCCTAGTTGCGGGATAGTCGTAATCAGTGGGCTGACGACGGACGCAGGTATAGCTATGGTCTCCTTAAATTATTTAGGAGTATGCAATAGCTTAGTTAAGGCTTTTAAAACTTAATAGATGATGCATGGGTGTTTGCATTGTAGAGTTGATGATAGGCTTGGAACCTAGAGTGGGACTACTAGGACTACCAATAGTAAGGTACATAAGTACTGAATGAGATTGTCAGCAGATATGCATGCTTATATGTTGCATTTATGTGTTTGCATGTTATTGTTATTGATATATGGCATGTACATATCATCTTGTGCCTGTACATATGTACATCTTTTGAGATGAGCCAATTAGGGTTGCTCTGCCTTGTTGGAACGTTTGATATCGAGTACCGTGAGGTACTGGTACCTAGAGGACTCCGTGGTCCGCGTCCAAGATTCTGATTACCTCCCAATAAATTGTGTTAAGGTGGCTGAAAAGAGTGAACACTCTGAGATCGTTCAGCACATCGCTGAGGACATATCTTAGCAAAGTGTCCGGGTTGCTGACAGATATGACAGCTACCAAAGGTTCCACGACAGAGCTCACTGTGGTGTCGACTTCCACAATTGATGCAAAATATTCCTAGAGATCCAGAACTCTGTACTGAACCAAACTTCTTCGATCCGCTGGAGCTAGAAGAACTGTTTCCAGACATTTTGAATTGTTTTCCCTTCGATTGAAGGTGACCTCTTATGTTATTCCTTCTATATCTGGTCGATTTCTGCAACATAATCTGCTGCAAAAATTCGGATTGAACAAACTCCAAGAAATATTTGTACCTTGATTCTCTAATTTTTTCTTCTTCGAGAACCACCAACTTCTCGCAAAGCCTTGAAGTTGAAATACAACTAATCGAATTCTATGGTCATAACTGTAGTCCAGAGAATCAAATATCTGATCGATCTCCACTAACCAGCTTTCACATCCCGCGGTATTCTCAGTACTCCTCAGATTCGGCGGTTTAAATTACTGAAATCTCATCAATCATGCTTCCATCGGTGTCGGATAGATATCCATCTGATCGGTCGCAATATTACTCTATTCAATAGGGATTCTATGTAGTTCGATTCCTATTCAATATTCATCAAGAACATATATCTCATGCTCACGAGAGTTAGGACACAACTTACCTCGATCTTCAAACATTCGGTGTCAAAAAAAAACCTATGTTCTGCTTACTCATGACATTCGACGGAATCCAGATTCGAACAGGAAATAAATACAGTTCGTATCGCAAATAATTCATGATTTATTATTTAGTCACATAATCATGTAATTCAATTAAGTTCTGAATTAATAAAGCATGCTCGCATGATATTTAAATAAATCAATTTAAATAATCAAATCACATGCGAGAAATCAATTCATGCAGACTCGATCTACCCCTCTCACTTCTAATCAGACCAAGATCTTATCTCTCTGATACTACTTAATGTGAGGACCCGGATTCTAATCATCTAACAAAGCATAACATTTAAATAATCCACAGAGAGTCCGAACAAAAGTTAAGAAATTTTTTTTAAAAGGGCATGCACGGACCCCGTGCACCCTCCGTGCCCGGGTCCATGCATTAATCTTCACAAAACCCAACTTGCTGAATAAAAATGCATGGACTCCGTGCACCCTCTATGCCCAGATCCGTGCCCAACAATTCAAATTCTTCAAGTTAATGTCTTTGAACGAAACCACACGGACCCATGCACGGACCAAGGCATGGGGTCCGTGCATGAACAAATCCGGAACATAAAAAATGCGAAAGTACACGGACCCTCACCCGGACCTAAGCACGGGGTCCGTGCCCTGCTATTTTTTTGAAAAAAATAAAAGAACAGACAGCAGTTCATGCAATCCAAAAACAACTCCAATACTCAAATCTCAACATACAACATGCATAAATCCAATACATGATAGTTCTAAGTTGCACAATAATCGATCTAGTAGAACAGGCATCAATTCTAAGTTCTACAATTCAAAATACAATCCAAAGGAGTTCGAATACAAAGTTCGACATCTAAACCAAGCCCTCACTTCTATCGTCAAAATCCCAATCTAGTCATGCTGCCTCTGACTCGAACATGTCCCACCTATTGCCAAGCACACATACAAAGATAAAACAACAGCCGGATAAATCCGATGAGAATACAATTCCTAGTAAAAGAGACAATACAAACAATATCAATTAATATATCCAAGCATGATATACCAAAATCCAAACATATAATTTCACGAAGTATATCAATAACATGAATAACAATAACTCCATTCTAAATGCAATAAAATGCAATGCATGTCTTTAAAAATTAGAGATTATCAGACTTAGATAATCGAAAGAAATTAAGTTCTTCAATTCTTCTGTTGGGATTCCGAGGGTAAAATATCACAACAATAACACCGACTCTCCCCTCGAGGTGGATGATGTATATTTCAATCCTCTAGGCTCCGGAGCAACTATAGAGAGTTGATTGGCCATTGTAGTAAATCGTCTACCAATGCCACTCGACTATAATCCCCATAACTTCTAATTCTCAATGAAAATGAATCAATCGGCTCAATATGAATGCATGTAAAATCATAATACATTCAATAATATAATTCAAGAAATTCAATTAAACATGCAAGTATGTGATTATTTGGAACACTCGAATCAAGTCGGATTTGAGTAACTCATCTCATTCAAGTCTAAGTCGTCTTTTACCTCTTTCTTTGGTTCTTCGTAGCTGAAATCCGGACAAGATACAAGAACAATATTTCTAATCAGAAACCGATCAATCGTAGTTCAACGACTAAAGTAAACTCGTTACCGTTCTCGATCAAATCTTCAACGATTCAAATTCTATCAATTTTGAACTCCACAATCTTAACTCAAATCTGTACGGACATAAATACAATCCATCATCAATCAATCCAATTCAAACAAATCCCAAAACTCAATCAAACTCCCTAAAATCTGAAAATCTCAAACCGGCGGCATAACGACTATAATCTGATCAACCGAAAACTACAGACATCAGTATATCGATCCATACAACTCATAACAACAACAATTAAACCAAATCAACACAATACCAACAAATCTAAAAACCCAAACTTTCGAATTATGCTTAAAAAATCCCTAACAAATCCGAACGTCGTTTTTTTTTCGATCCGACTACAAATATACGATCTATGCTAGCTCAAGAACGACATATCCAAAAATCATTCAATTCTAACAGCATCCAAAAATTGAATTATAGTTTATCAAAGAAAAACTTACGGTACAACGGAGCTCTCGCAGCCGTCATCTCAAATATGCCTTCAGATTGGATTTCTATCAGACGGATCGTGCAGAAACTGAAATCACAAAGCTTGAAGTTCGCGTTTTGTTCATAAATGGAGGAAACGGTGTGGAGGAGAAGGAGGGTGTGGGGACCTTGGGTTGCTAATCTTATCTTAGGGCAATAAACGATTAATTAACAATTAATCATATAATAAAAGAATATTCAAACCAAGAGCTAAAATTTTTTTTTTTTTTAAAGTCTCAGCACCTCGCTCGATCGGGTAAACTCACCCGATCGAGCGAGCTAGAAAATCCAGCTCTCGGGTCTGAATCCCTTTTGGCCTCGCTCGATCGGTGGAACTCACCCGATCGAGCGAGCCCAAAAACTCATGTCTCTATTTTGGAAATTCACAGGCCGCGCTCGATCGGTGGAGTTCACCCGATCGAGCGGGCACCCTGTCCAGAACATAAAAATGAATATTTGCTGTACAATTTGATTCCAAATCAAATACAAACGTCATATAAACTTTTCAACATGATTCTAGATAATTTTACATTCATTCAAACTAATATCAAGTGATCTAGAATACATGAACTCTCAAGTATAAATCAATACTTGGCAAAAACAACATATACAAAGGTTCTTGTTTTCTAACATGTTTATCAAATCATAAATACATGTCATTTGCTTAAAACCCGAGTCACCATATGTTATGACTCTTCTCGAACTATCCAAGCCAACTCTAGCTTGATCATGCCCCAACCTGATGCAATGCACACATACAAACAAAGCAACAGCCGGATAACTCCGGTGAGAATAAATCTCAGTATGAACAACATGCATATACATCATTTAAGCATGTAACTTATTCAATCATGAATGTCATATAATAACATAACATGCTAGCATTTATAAACGCATATTCTAAACCATAGAAATCTCTAGGTTAATGCATAAATGCAATGCATGTGCCAAGGAATAGGCTATCAAATCTGATATCAATAAATCGTAGTTTTGGGATCCCGGGGAAATAAAATCTTTAACCGACCACCGACTCTCCCAATCGAGGTGGTGTTAAATATCTCAATTCCCCTGACTTTGGTGCAACTATAGTGAGTCATCTAGCTCTGAAAAATAAATCTATATTCCGTGCCATGAGTCATCTGACTCTGGAAGTAAATCTACATTCCATGCCACTCACTACAGTTCTCCAAACGTCATCTGCACTCTAGGCCATTCTGCCCTCTGTGCTTTTCAGGCTAGAGTTCAAGATGAATGCAACATGTTTTGTATGCATTTAATGCTATAAAACACCTTGAACACATCAATCATATAATCATATGAGCATATAATCACTCAACGATACCGACAAATCTGTAAGTATCACATGTAATACATAAAACATGTTCAATACAGAAAATACTATAAATCAAAGAAGACAAGTAAACATTTACATAAATATTCTGGAAATTCAAGAAGATATATATCTTGAATAATCTATCCCATTTATGTAAACATAAACAATAACATATATGAAAACATGCATGTATGTGATTTTAGGCAACTCGATAATCAGAAACAATCTCGAGTTATTCTTCCCATCTTATTAATGTCTATTCATACCTTTCATCGCGATTCAAACATCTTGAATCTGTTTCCAATGCTGATCATCTCAAAGCTAGCCAAATCGATCATACAATTCTGCTCATTTCAATCAGTGCTACTTGAAGGTGTTTTTTTTGTGATTCAACTTCAAACACTTCAAGTCATTTGAACTCGAACTCGTCGATTCAACTTCGATAATCTTCAATTCAAATCTGAAATAGATTATAACATATCTAAAAAATCAAGTTCCAATCTTAATCGATGGGTCTTTCAGGCTTAAGCAGTTCAAATCTTGCTAATACAATCGATTCAAACCGACGTCGCAACTATTCGAGTTCGATAAATCTTTCGATTCAAATATCATTATATCTTCATTCTCAACATAATCACATATTCAATTCATCCACAATAACTTGAAGATGAGCTCTAGACATTGAGAATGCATAACAATTCAAAATCTTGAACCGGCGACATAACGGTACGAAATCGGAAATCCCAAAGGCATTAACAGCATTAATACAATCATATCATTCAAATATCATCACCAATTCTTCAGCTTAATTTCGAAATAGGCAGCCCCTAAAAATCAGATTTCTGAAAAATCTTTCAAAAATCGGAAACATGTTCAAACGACAATCTTTTCTGGATCCGTCTTAGATATGCTATCGTCGTATATGCTAGAACATGTTTATACAATCAAATAATAATTCTAACAACGTCATAAAATTCAAACATGGTAGAACTTCATAAAACTTACGTCAAAACGTAGCACTCGGAGCTGTGATCGCGAATATATGATCAATCGGAAATTCTACCGGGCGGATCGATTTTTATCGGTACTTGAAAGAGCAAAATTGGCTTGGAACCCTTTCTGCCCTCTTCTCTCGTTCTTGGCTGGGAATCTGATCCCTTTTCATGTTTTTAATGACCAAGTTGCAAGGGAATTTCATTTTGGTCCCTGAACTTTGGCCTAATTGCAATTCAGTCCCCGAACAAGCGATTTAATTCAATTTCAATCCTAAATAATTTAAGAATAATAGAATTTCATTCTAAACTCTAAATATTCTCAAATTAAATATTCTCGGATTAAAATTAAATCATTTCGGACCTTATCGCATTTTACTCCTTGAACTACTTAATATTTGCAAATGGGTCCTTGCTCGAATTTCATCCTCATATTAAATTCTTGATGTTTATAATCTTGGAATTACATCTTAAATTTCATAAATATAAATTCAATTATTTTTAATCTTTTAATTTAAGAATTCCGGATATTAAAATCTTAAAATCCGAAAATCTTCAAATTAAATATTTCTGACCCGAAATTGAAATCTCTAATTTCCATACATTCTTAAATTCATCTTTTCTCTCTTATTTAGAATTTAAATCTTAAATCCCATAATTAAGAACTTAATATTTTCGGGCCTTACAATTCCTCCCCTCTAAGGAATGATTTCGTCCTCGAAATCGCATTCGATCTTATTGTTGATTCTCGTAATCTGTATAGCTGACTGAAGTAATACTGACTTCAATTCTATGAGCTTTCGATATCTATTCTGATATCTTCTCTTCTATCGTATCTTAATCTTCTTTCTGATTGCTTCTACAATACATATAATCACTGAGTCAACTTATATCTAAGTTGCTCTTTCTCGTGATCTAACTCTGCATTAGTTAGTCCGTCTTGCTTACAATCTTATCGACTTTTATTGTATCTGAATTTAATGCACATACATATTCTAGCTGATATTCTTCAGCCAATGCATATGGATAACAATTCATCTATCTGACAATTCACGATTGAGTATTAATCAACTAGCTAGATCAAATACTCATAGCTTCTAAAATATCTTTCTGAACATAATGATGCTTGGGAAAGAATTTATTTTCTGATCATTCTGTTCAGGCTTCAAATCTCTATCTGTTACTCATCTACTAGCTCTGTTAATGCTGCTCTATTCTTATTCTGTTCGAATCAATCTTCACATTCTCTATCGTTTCTTGACTCATATCTGGTCTGATATCTAATATTTCTATAAGATTGTTTCAATATAAAGACAATTCTGTGTTTCTGATCAATCAATCATCAAAATATTGTCTTTATATCTATCAAATAGCTGTCACATGAATCATAGTAATCACGTGGCAAATAATCAATCAACTAGTACCGAATCTAGTACTATAGTTCTGAGCATATCCTCGGAAATCTGGATAATCACATCTGATAGTCCACTAATCAGAGGATGGTATAATGAAATCTCATACAACCAAACACTCAAAACATCTGACAATCAATGCCACAATCTAGAAAACAAATCTAAAGTCTCTATCTTGACAATAAATTTCCATAATTCCTGTAATCTGATCATCTTGCTAAATTCATGACAAGTATCTTTTATGTTTGTATCATATCTAATACAACATATTCATAAATCTGTCGAAATCTACTACACTCTAAACCGCAAAATCAAGACGATTCGAGTAGATTCAAACTAAAGTCGTTCACAAAGTTGATCTGTTTTCAACTCTTATGTAACTAATCTGTTACATAAACCACTTGCGTTCTTCTTTTCTGCTTCTTTTACTGGAATTTTAGTATTGGTACTGTCAATTCTATCGTATCTGTTTTCAGTTCTTCTTCCAATACTAATTTCCAAGTACTGACTACGTGTAAGTCATACATGTTTAGACAACTGAATAGATATTAAATCTGTTGTCATATGCCTCTTTCAGAATCTGATATTCCATATCTAGAATATCTGGCATAATCAAATGATTATTCACCGCAAAAATTCATCTGTTCTGCTCTGCTGTCTTATCTCTTATCTTAATCTAGCTGTTGCGTGTTTTTCGCTCGCAAGCGCACGATGTCAAGTTATAATACATGAATTTAAGTCTAGATCGTTCCCACGAAGAATGAATAAATGATATTATATCAAATATTTGCAACTAATATAATCCTAATCCTATGTAAAGCTACGAAGTTGATTTGATTTTTATAAAACTAAATTTTGCAAGAAACAAAACTAAATAACTACAAGTTCACGAGAAAAAATTCAATAAGTGATGAATGCTAGAGGTTCGACTTCACTTGACTGTACACCACAATTTATTTCTAATGATTGTTCAATTATAAAATCTTCTAGTTTATTAGCCAAAAATCCCTATTATTTTCTACTACCTCTCTCGAGTGTCAAGCAGAAATTCGTATTCAATAACAAACTCAATATCTCTATCAAAGTTCAATTATTAAATCCGTTAAATAGCACAAGAATTCTTATAACGACTTCTATGGAGTTATATGCCTCTCGAACAGTATAAACACCAAGGATGTATTTTCCTATGTCGTATTCAAAATCTCCTCTCTCGAGTGATAGATTCTAAATAAAATATCATTCAATCTATGGCCAGTAAATTGAAAGCATTAAGATCAGGAAAACACACATAAACAGTGTGAAGAAATTTAAATATATAAATCAAAATATGTCAATCATGGGTTCCAGTCAAGATCCGTCTACCTCTAGACTAAGAAATTAGTTCATAACGCAATTCAAAATCAAATAACTCATGTTTTTCCAACAATCCATAAACTAAGAAAAACAGAGTTCAAAGAGAAAGTAGAACGAATTAGAATGAAGCTTCTCCGTCGCCGGATGCCGCCGTCTTCCGTCTTCGTACCGAATTCTCAAGCTCTTGTGCACTTCCAATCGCTCAATAGCCGTCTTATGCTCTGAAAAATTCTCTCTAACCCTCGTATCCCCCAGAATCAACCTTAAAATCCTTTCTTAAACTCGATCAAAAACTTTCCAAATTTTAGGATTGCGCAGCGCTGGAGCGCTAGTCATTGGCGCTGGAGCGCCCGTCCAATTTCCTCAACAGCGCTGGAGCGCTGGTTTGATAGCGCTGGAGCGCTATTTCTTCTACTTTTCACCCTTCGGAAAGCTCCGTGTAGCGCTGGAGCGCTTGGCTTGTAGCGCTGGGGCGCTAGTCTGGGCAATTTTATTTCTTTTTTTTCAACTCTTTTTTCACCTCCTTTTCACTTCTTTTGGCCGATTAAAATGAATAACACTTAAATTCTTGCAAACAACACAAACAACAAGGAAAATGCATAATATCGCTCAAAACACAACAAAAGCCAAGCTAAATCATATAAAATATAAGTGCATAAATTGCACTCATCAAATCCCCCCAAACTTGAACTTTTGCTAGTCCCGAGCAAAACAAAACAACACAAACAAAATACTAAGACGCACAGGGAATTAAAAACACACAAGAAAACAGTAAAACTTATTAACCCAACTGGCCTCAGATGTTCAACAATTAATCCATGTGTAGCTAATTTTCTCAAGAGTTCTCGTGTGTGTGTGATTAGCCAATCTTGTCTACCCACCTAAATTTCGGTCAAATCATGCAATCAGTAAGCCTCAAAGAGTCATTAACCCCGCTCTCTAGTTTCAACACACTCTCCACCAAGTTCAACCGTTACTCCCAAAGATCAACAGGACTTATCAGGGAGTTCTTTTAGGCAAGCACTTTTTATAGCAGAGAAGTATCCATAGTCAATGTAAGCATATAAGATTCAAGCAAAGAGAATTGGATATTTATAATTTTTCTGCGGTATTGAGTAGGCTAGGTTTATCAGTTGCAGGGCATTGTCAGATATTTGTCTGACTCCTCTACTCCATACATTCTACACCTTTTTGCATTTTCTTTGGACTCAAATTTCAGTCCATTTTCAATGCCTCCCCTCACCTTACTTTCTCCATCTTTTTCTATCTTTTCTTTTTCATCCAATTGGATTTTTCTTTTTTTTTCTTTTTTTTTTCTTTTTTTTTTTTTCGCAAGGCAACAAATGAAAGACTGACAAATCAAAGGCTTGCAGGCTCAAAAACAAAGTTGCCTAAATCATTTCTCTGTTTGTAAAAATCTACCTCAGTTTCGAGTATGTATCACCAAAGTTAAGAATCAAATCAGCTAATCTTCTCACAAAATCCACACAATTTTCTCTACTTATCAGGAGTATCGACAGTCAAGGCTATAGGCAGAAAAAGTGAGAACTCAAGATCCAATGTCGCCAACACTAGATTATATTTTCTTTTCTTTTTTTTTCTTTTTTTTTTTCAACTTCATCGTCATAGGCCATTTTTCTTTTTCTTTTCTCATTTTCATATTTTTGTTTTTGTTTTCTCAAATAAACAACCACACCACCGAACACAGACAACATTAAAATAAAACGAACAACTGAACAATAAAACTGACACAAAACAAAACAAGCAAAAACAAAATGCGAACGAGAACTAAAAACACAGATGCAGGAACTAGTGACTGATTCAGCATGCAACAACAACTATCCAAATTTCATACTACGTTTCAACCCAACCACTTTCGCCAATCCAACAATTCAACAACCACATAAACATCAAACATTGTACATCCAAATCACAACCAACATAACAGTTCAAGACCCCCCCAAACTTAGATTCGTGCATTGTCCCTAATGTACAATGAATCGATAAAAGAACAAGGGAAGACACGTACCTATGGCGACGACCATCAGTGGTCATCGCCCATGTCATCATCCTGGGGTTGCCACGTAGGAGGTGGGGGAAACTGCGGATCCTCACTGGAGCCAGGAAAGCGCTGGGCTAGAGTCGTTGTGAAATCCACCATATAATCCATGAAAATATCAGTCCGACGACAATGAAGGTCTAGCCGCTGCTCCACTCGCGTCAAGCGCTCATCAAAATGCTCATACGCTCCAGTAAGTGGTAGTGGTGGTGGCTGGCTGCTACTCGTCGGGCGATCTCGAGGTGCGGCTGCTCGCGGAGGGGGTGGTATATTCTCTCGTGTAGTCCCAGTAATAGGTCCTTGAACCTTAAAAAGCTCTTCATCTGCACCCCATGTAACGCCAGCATGTGCACAAAGCGCGGTGATCAGAGCAGGGTGCGGCAATCCACCAGTCGTGGTGCCCTTTACCGCCGAAATAATGGAATCCTGAATGATGTTCCCCAAGTTCACCGTCTTTCCTGTGACAATACAGTAAGTCAGCACAGCCCGTTTCGCTGTCACCTCAGAAGTGTGGCCAGTGGGCAGCACACGAGCAGCTATCAGAAAAAACCAAGACCTCGCGTCTTGCTTCATTTTCCCGGAAGGAAAATGTACCACTGCTTCATTCTTCATCTTCCATTGTGCCCCTTCTTCACAAAGAGTGGCAATAATCTCATCATAGTCCACATCACTCGCCTTGAATGCCGAATACTCATCCTCATCTATAGATGGCATACCATAGAGGGTATTAATGGTGTGCCCATCAAATGCCACGCGCTTACCTCGCACTAGAACATGGAATTGCTCATGCTTACATTTTAGATTGGCATAAAATTCTCGGACCAAAGAAATCACAGCATCACCGGGGTGTTGGACAAAATTCGTCCATCTTCGCGCAACAGCTGCTTGTCGCACATCCCACAAAGGTAGAGGAGAATTAGGATCAAACCCTCTTTCTCTAACCATGCTCTTGCTCACCATGAGAGAATAATTCTTGGCGGCCTCTTCATCCCAAAACCGATGGGCATCGAAAGTACCGGACGAAGATGCACCCTTCTTTTGTTTCTTTCTCTGAGCCATTACAATAGTGCAATCTCAATTGAACCAAGTAATACTTCAACACAACAGTACACCACCGCCCACTATGCCGCTTAATCTCCAACCAATCTAAACAATTTACCACGCCGCACAACCAACAATAACAAGTCTACCAACCCGATATAACCGCACAAATCGCAAATCTTCAGCAGAACAACAATGTCACATACATTGGCCCTTCCAATAACAAATAAGCAAATATTATGCACCACCTAATGATCAACTTCCAATCCATGTACGAATTTCTCACAACAATTTCGGATGATCAATTCTAAAAGCACCATAAACATGTAAATAAGACTCAGCACGGAGCCCTTCCAAAAGAAAAAATCGGCAAAAATTTTTTTTTTTTTTTTTTAGCCCCAAAATGTTCAATTTACCTCGGCTGGTGTCGAGTCCGGCGGAATAGAGAAATTTTGACAATATATAGAACAACTCGGCTTCGCCCCTCAATGAATTCGAAGTTCACTTCTTCGACAGAATTAATAGAAATCGACGCCCCTTTTCTCGAAATCCCTAGCTGCGAAAATATTGAAACCCGGATGACGAAAATTCGAACAAGATGCGAGGAAAGGATGAATTTGTGCGATGTATGGTGTAGCCGAGAGTTTCAGGTGGGAGTTTTTCTCGAATTGCAAGGGCCAATTTCTTGGAGGCGGCGAACAAGGCAAGAAAATTTGAAGATTATGACTGAATGAATTCTGAGATCCCCTTTTATTTTTCAAAATTTTCGCGATAGCGCTGGAGCGCTATATAAGTGGCGCTGGAGCGCCCGTTCTTTTTCAAACACAGCGCTGGAGCGCTATATGCAGAGCGCTGGGGCGTTAAACGTTCGTCCTTGATGATACAGAGCAGCGCTGGAGCGCTATATGGAGAGCGCTGGAGCGCTATATCTTCGACTTTGATGCTCACATACGAGCGCTGGAGCGCCGGAAAGATAGCGCTGGAGCGCGAAACTTTCGACTTTTCTAAAAAAATCCAACGTAAGAACAGCGCTGGAGCGCTATATGGAGGGCGCTGGAGCGCTATATTCTCGAATTTCATACTCCAAAATGTGATTTTTGTGAAGAACAGAACCTGCAATAAAACTCCGAATTAGGACCAAAATTAGTAAAATAACTGAAATTTCAATAAAAGTAACTAAAAAAAATAAAATAAAATAAAATAAAATAAAACAAAATTTTAAAAAATAAGAAATTTGGGTTGCCTCCCAAAGAGCGCTTGGTTTATCATCGTCAGCCCGACTTTTCTGGAGTGTTTATGCAGGGTCTATCAAGGCAACTTTCTCCATGTTCCGCACTTCATTGCCAAAATAATGTTTCAACCTCTGCCCATTGACTTGGAATGTCTGACCATCTTGACAGCTCAGTTCAATGACGCCATAGGAATGCACTTTCACCACGGTGAACGGACCAGACCATCTTGATTGTAACTTACCTGGAAATAAGCGGAGACGAGAGTTAAATAATAATACATGTTGTCCAGGCTCGAACTCCCTCTTCAGTAATATTTTGTCATGCCACTTTTTGGTTTGTTCTTTGTAGAGCTTGGCATTTTCGTAAGAATGATTACGAAACTCCTCAATCTCATGCAACTGCAACAATCGCTCTTCTCCAGCAGCTTTCATATCAAAATTCAACTTTTTCACCGCCCAATACGCTCGATGCTCTAACTCCACTGGCAGATGGCATGCTTTACCAAAGACCAACCTGTATGGAGACATGCCAATAGGAGTTTTGAACGCGGTCCGGTATGCCCATAGTGCATCATCCAACTTAACTGCCCAATCCTTCCGGTTCGTGTTGACAGTCTTTTCCAGAATTTGCTTAATTTCCCGGTTGGATACTTCAGCTTGCCCATTTGTTTGTGGATGGTATGCACATGCCACTTTATGCCTAACACCATATTTTGTCAGCAATGAATTAAAGATTTTATTGCAAAAATGCGTACCTTCATCACTGATAATGGCCCTTGGTGTTCCAAACCTTGTGAAAATATTTTTCTGCACAAACTGCACCACTACACGAGCATCATTAGTGGAGGTGGCGATTGCTTCCACCCATTTCGAAACATAATCAACAGCCAATAAAATATACGATTGCCCAAAGGACATAGGAAATGGTCCCATAAAATCAATACCCCACACATCAAATAATTCAACCTCTAAAATATTTGTGAGCGGTAATTCATGACGCCTAGATATATTCCCCATCCTTTGACATCTATCACATGATTTTACCAAGGTATAACTGTCTTTGAATAAATTTGGCCAATAAAAACCAGACTGAAGTACCTTGGCGGCTGTCCGTGTGGCACCAAAGTGACCACCATATGGTGCAGAATGACATTGTTCCAAAATCTCTTTGGCTTCAGCTTCATCCACGCATCTCCTTATCACTTGGTCCGAACACTTCTTGTACACAAACGGATCATCCCACAGATAAAACTTGACATCATGAAAGAATTTTTTCCTTTGGTGATGATTGAGATCTGGAGGCATAACACCACACGAAAGAAAATTAGCAAAATCTGCAAACCAAGGAAGTTTAGAATTTACCTCAAAAAGATGTTCATCAGGAAATTGCTCCTTAATGAGTTCATGTTCAACTTTTTCTTCCAACTCCAAGCGAGACAGATGATCCGCTACTAAATTTTCACTCTCTTTCTTGTCTCTAATTTCGAAATCAAACTCTTGTAGTAAGAGTATCCACCGAATCAATCTTGGCTTGACATCCTTCTTGGCAAAGAGATAACGAATAGCTGCATGGTCAGTATAAACAATTACTTTTGAGCCTATGAGATACGACCTGAATTTGTCGAAGGAGAACACCACAGCCAGCATCTCTTTTTCAGTAGTGGTGTAATTTTGTTGTGCTTCGTCAAGAGTGCGGCTGGCGTAGTAAATCGCCCGAAACATATTATCTTTTCGTTGTCCCAAAACTGCTCCTACAACATAATCGCTGGCATCACACATTACTTCAAACGGCTCCTTCCAGTCAGGCACAATCATAATAGGCGCAGAAATTAGTGCCTCCTTGATTTTCGTGAACGCCTGCAAACACGCATTATCAAAAATAAATGATGTATCTTTTTCTAACAAATTACATAAAGGCTTAGTAATTTTAGAAAAATCTTTAATAAAGCGACGATAAAACCCGGCGTGTCCCAAGAAACTTCTAATGGCTTTCACATTATTTGGCGGTGGAAGCTTTTCAATCGCAACCACTTTTGCTCGATCCACCTCAAGCCCATCAGATGACACTTTATGCCCAAGTACGATGCCTTCTTGCACCATGAAGTGGCATTTTTCCCAGTTAAGCACTAGATTTTTCTCTTGACAACGCTGCAAAACAAAGGTCAGATTGTGCAAACAATGATCAAACGAAGACCCAAACACAGAAAAATCATCCATAAAAATTTCCATGACTTCTTCCACCATGTCGGAAAAAATTGCCATCATGCACCGCTGAAAAGTAGCCGGTGCATTACACAAACCAAATGGCATTCTCCTAAAAGCATAAGTACCATAGGGACATGTGAAAGTTGTTTTCTCTTGATCCTCTGGCGCTATAGCAATTTGATTATAGCCAGAATAGCCATCTAAAAAACAGTAATGTTTATAACCTGCCAACCTGTCAAGCATCTGATCAATAAAAGGAAGAGGAAAATGATCTTTTCTAGTAGCCTTATTCAACCTTCTATAATCAATGCAAACTCTCCAACCAGTAACCGTACGAGTTGAAATCAACTCGTTTTTCTCATTTTTAACTACAGTCATACCTCCCTTTTTCGGCACAACCTGTACTGGTGACACCCAAGAACTGTCAGAAATAGCATAAATAATACCCGCGTTCAATAATTTCAACACCTCAGCTTTTACCACTTCTTTCATCGCATGATTTAACCTCCTTTGATGATCAACATAGGGATTATATGACTCCTCCATTAAAATCTTATGCATGCAAATATTGGGACTAATTCCCTTGATATCAGAAATTGACCAACCCAACGCAGATTTAAATTTTCTCAAAACTCTTAATAATTTATCTTTTTCATCATGAGTAAGAGAAGATGAAATAATTACCGGGTTAGTCAAATTTTCTCCCAAAAATGCATAACATAAATGACCAGGCAGTTCTTTCAATTCAGGAGTAGAAACTGATACCTCTTTTTTGACTTCCGAAGACAATGATTCAATTTTTTCTTGGCCATCTTTTTCCTTTGGCAAACTTTCAAGAGCGAGAAATTGCTCTCTAAGTTCCCAATCATCCCCATCAAATTGGGTTATGGAATTAATTAAGCACCTCGCCAAAACGTCCTCCAATTCCATTCCTGCACAAAAATTATTCTCATAAGAATTAGATAATTCAATGCGATTACAAGAATGTACCTCCTCTTGGTATTTCATGGTTTTATAGATATTGAAAGTGACAGCATCACCACCAACTCGTAGAGTTAGTTTACCCTCCTGCACATCAATTAACGCTCTGCCAGTCGCCAAGAATGGTCTCCCCAAAATTAGAGGGACATCTTGATCTTCTTCCATATCAAGCACTACAAAGTCAGCAGGAAAAATAAACTTATCTACTTTTACCAGTACATCTTCCACAACTCCTCTAGGATAAGTAAGAGAACGATCAGCCAATTGCAGAGTAATCGTGGTTGGTTTCACCTCGCCAAGCTCCAAAGACCTGAAAATAGACAAAGGCATTAAATTAATACTTGCACCTAAATCACATAATGCCCTATTAACAGTCGCACCACCAATAATACAAGGAATAGTGAAACTCCCTGGGTCTTTCAGTTTCTGTGGCAATTTCTTTTGTAGGATGGCGCTGCACTCCTTTGTCAACTTCACTGTTTCAAACTCTTCAAGCTTTCTCTTCCTAGCCATCACATCTTTCATGAATTTAGCATAGTGTGGCATCTGCTCCAAAGCATCAGCGAATGGAATATTGATATGAATTTTCTTGAAAATGTCAAGAAACTTAGAAAACCTCTCATCTAACTCTTTCTTCTTGAACCGCTGAGGATATGGTAGAACAGCTTTTGACACAAGTGGTTTCTCAGGAACAACTGCAGACTTGCTGGAAGTTTTGCTATCAGAATTTTCGGACTCCACCACAATCTCATCAACTTCCTCATCATCCACTGCCTTTGGATTATCAGTCCCAATTTCTTTACCACTTCTAAGAGTAACAACCTTACATTGCTCCCTAGGATTAACCTCAGTATTGCTAGGAAACACAACTCTCTGCTGATTATTCAATGCATTAGCCAGTTGACCAATTTGTGTTTCAAGATTTTTCATAGAAGCGCTCACATTGGTCAAGTGTGTCTCCATACTGTCAAGCCTATTTTCATTCCTCTTAAATCTTGTGGATGATTCTGCAATAAAACTACCCACCAAATCTTCCAACGATGCCTTACCCTCACCATTCTGAGTATTGAACCCCGGTGGAGGATTCAACACATTCTTATTGTTTGCATAAGAAAAATTCTCGTGATTACGCAAACTAGGATGATACTGATTGGGTACAAGATTACCTCGATAATTGTTGTAATTCCTGTTGTTCACATATTGAGCTTGCTCCACACTCTCAAATCCATTAGCAGAATTTATGGCAGTCGCCAGTGATGCTGTCTCATTAGAACTTTGATTCCCTTTGGTCAGTGCAGCCAACTGTGTAGAAATAGTAGCCATCTGAGCGGTCAAAGCAGTGAATGCATCCACTTCATGAATTCCAGCAGCAGGCTTCCTTATTGCAGATCTCTCACTCGGCCACTGATAACTGTTAACAGTCATTTGCTCAAGCATCTCATAAGCCTGTTCAGGAAATTTAGAAAATATCGAACCTCCAGCTGCAGCATCCACAGAAATACGAGTTGGCCCATTCAAACCATTGTAGAATAATTCAATCTGTTCCCAGTCCGGAAAATTATGGTTTGGACACTTTCTAAGCAACTCCTTGTACCGCTCCCAGGCTTCATACAACTGCTCAAAATCTTGCTGTTTGAATGTAGTAATCTCTATTTTCAACTGAGCCGACTTAGCAGGTGGAAAATACTTAGCCAGAAATTTGGAAGCCATATCATCCCATGTAGTGATACTCCCAAGAGGTAGTGATTGCAACCAACTACGAGCATTGTCCCTAAGAGAGAACGGGAACAATCGTAGTTTGATGGTGTCCTCAGTAACACCATGAATCTTTACTGTGTCAGCAATCTCCAAAAAAGTACGCAGGTGCAAATTTGGATCTTCAGTAGCTGCACCCCTGAACTGATTCTGCTGCACCATATTAATCAGAGCTGGCTTCAATTCAAAGTTATTCGCCGTGATGTTCTGCCGAGCAATCCCAGAATAATGTGTATTGATCACCGGTCGAAAGTGATCTCTGATCGGCACCTGAGCATTATTGACAGCTCTTTCCCTTTTTCTTTCTTCAGCCATTTGTTGCAACTCTTCTCTTCTAACTTTTCGCAAAGCTTTAGCAGTTTTCTCGATTTCCGGATCAAAGAGCAGTGAGTCGTAACTTTGGCTTTTTCGCATAAACTGCATAGACAAAAATAAAAAAAAATTTAAAATTAGAACCAACAAATAAAATAAAATGCTCTAAATCAAAATTAAGACTAATTAGCACAATTTAATATAAATCAAATAAAATTCAATCCCCGGCAACGGCGCCAAAAACTTGTTGCGTGTTTTTCGCTCGCAAGCGCACGATGTCAAGTTATAATACAGGAATTTAAGTCCAGATCGTTCCCACGGAGAATGAATAAATGATATTATATCAAATATTTGCAACTAATATAATCCTAATCCTATGTAGAGCTACGAAGTTGATTTGATTTTTATAAAACTAAATTTTGCAAGAAACAAAACTAAATAACTACGAGTTCACGAGAAAAAATTCAATAAGTGATGAATGCTAGAGGTTCGACTTCACTTGACTGTACACCACAATTTATTTCTAATGATTGTTCAATTATAAAATCTTCTAGTTTATTAGCCAAAAATCCCTATTATTTTCTACTACCTCTCTCGAGTGTCAAGAAGAAATTCGTATTCAATAACAAACTCAATATCTCTATCAAAGTTCAATTATTAAATCCGTTAAATAGCACAAGAATTCTTATAACGACTTCTATGGAGTTATATGCCTCTCGAACAATATAAACACCAAGGATGTATTTTCCTATGTCGTATTCAAAATCTCCTCTCTCGAGTGATAGATTCTAAATAAAATATCATTCAATCTATGGCCAGTAAATTGAAAGCATTAAGATCAGGAAAACACACATAAACTGTGTGAAGAAATTTAAATATATAAATCAAAATATGTCAATCATGGGTTCCAGTCAAGATCCGTCTACCTCTAGACTAAGAAATTAGTTCATAACGCAATTCAAAATCAAATAACTCATGTTTTTCCAACAATCCATAAACTAAGAAAAACAGAGTTCAAAGAGAAAGTAGAACGAATTAGAATGAAGCTTCTCCATCGCCGGATGCCGCCGTCTTCCGTCTTCGTACCGAATTCTCAAGCTCTTGTGCACTTCCAATCGCTCAATAGTCGTCTTATGCTCTGAAAAATTCTCTCTAACCCTCGTATCCCCCAGAATCAGCCTTAAAATCCTTTCTTAAACTTGATCAAAAACTTTCCAAATTTTAGGATTGCGCAGCGCTGGAGCGCTAGTCATTGGCGCTGGAGCGCCCGTCCAATTTCCTCAACAGCGCTGGAGTGCTGGTTTGATAGTGCTGGAGCGCTATTTCTTCGACTTTTCACCCTTCGGAAAGCTCCGTGTAGCGCTGGAGCGCTTGGCTTGTAGCGCTGGGGCGCTAGTCTGGGCAATTTTATTTCTTTTTTTTCAACTCTTTTTTCACCTCCTTTTCACTTCTTTTGGCCGATTAAAATGAATAACACTTAAATTCCTGCAAACAACACAAACAACAAGGAAAATGCATAATATCACTCAAAACACAACAAAAGCCAAGCTAAATCATATAAAATATAAGTGCATAAATTGCACTCATCACTAGCGTTCTCAAGCAATATGTTGCTTTTATCTTTCCAAACCAATTCGAGTTTAGCTTGGATCGCAACAATTCTGATCGTTTGATTATCTGTCAAACATAAACATTCAACAAGTATATATCTGTACTCAATAAATCCAGCAATTAGCTAAAACCCATAAATCTTACTGATGATCTGAATCTGAATTTCTATCAGTTACGAGCCAAATACATCAAGATATACTGAATAAACACATCAAATAATCAATAATTCTCAAATTTCAAATCAAAGGAACTCGCTCAATTCAAAGTCATCCAAAATCAACTATTCTGAATGACAAAATCTGCTAAGTGAAAACAACTCACTTGCATTTCAAAACTCAACGCAAATGAATCAAAACAGACTCTAGCAAAGGAATAAGAGTCAATCAAAATCGATCGAGGTCGAATACAAAAACCTCAGAATCGATAGCAAGAAATTCAAGAATCATGATTTCTATGATGGAATAGTTTCAGCAAAATTGAAGAAAAAGCTCAACTGTAACTGATTTTTCTTATTCTCTATTGATATGAGTTCATTTATTAATTCTTAATTCTCAGCTGACAATAGTCGAATATACTCTTTTCGACTTAACTTATTGTCATAGGATTAATCATTATTTCGGTACCACATAACTCTTTTCTACGCAATCTGCTAGCTGTTTCTGAATTTCTTCAGTTCAAGTAATGCTCTTCTATACAAGTTGTCATAATACCTTAGTACTAGACACCATTCTATATAGAACTGCATTCATGTCGTAGAAAAGTCGAAATATGTAATTGAACTATTTCTGTACATTCTAACCACTGACATAGCTGTCAATTCTAGGTTAATTCTATACGAGTTCAATATATCAACCAGACTTCTACTGACATTCTTCCATGGTCATCGTGATATAACCAGTACCGAAATAACAAAATCTACTTTCTGAAACTCATATCATAAATTTCTAGTCATGTCTATTTCTTTATCAGTGCACGGATTCAATCAACTGGTAACTGGTACTCAGTTATTGCATTAATATCTATAATGCATTCTAGCTTAATATCTCATGCCTGATATCAGCACATTCAATCTTATTTCCTCAATTTTGTATTTCATTTTCTATGACTAATCTTACAAATGTATTCCATCTACTCAAAGGCAAAATTTCAGCAAATACGATGAATACAGGCTCATCAGATACAGATTATAGCATAACAAATCACTGATCTATGAATGTATGCTATGCAATCAATATATAAACGGTTAACTAGAATTAACTCACTTACCTATAATATTCTTATCTGATACAACTTGAGCCTTTCAGCTAGGGGAGCTATGCTTATATATCTTCATCTGCTGGCATTTAGACTGACTCGATCTTTGCTGTTATTGTCACTATCGCTTGCTTCATAGCTATACTGCTATAAAAGTTTAGTGAAGGTGATGATCATAGGTTTTCACACTTACAGAGGCGTGAATAAAATTTCAACTCTGCCTCGTACTACCAGTTCATGATTTCGTTCTTCTATTACTGTCTTGAAATCAACTTATGCTTCTAGTCTGCAAAGTCTACTGTTCTATCTTCTTTAGCATATACGGAAAAAAACAATTCTGTTTACTTACCTGCCAAACAATTTCAGTACTTCTTCTGGCAACTTCACCAAATTCTTGCTAAGTCATGGAGTTGATATAAAATCAAGCTGATTCTATGTTCATCTGAATATTCTTCTCTTGAACAACTGATCCAGCTCTTCAAATCAACTCCTTTCTAGACATAGCATATTCTGTATCTTTTTGAGTTGATGATTCATAGCTTTGGAGTTGTTCAACTCACATACTTCTCAGTGCAATCGGCTCAAAAACTTATCTCAACACTGTTCTGTTCTATCTGCGGTTCTGTTCTGTCTGAGGTTCTCATGCTATCTGCATAGTCTGTCTTATTCGATAACAGAAGCAATATATATGGCAATATATATGGCAGAGAATATAAATAACATACATATACTCTCATGCTTCTGAATAGAACACATGCTTGCAAATTCTCAAGATTTTTCACATATTATATGCTTGCAACGAATTCATGTATTCAAATGAATTCAAGAAATCAGGCATACATATCAGCATATAAGCATGTAATTCTTATCTCAATAAAGCAAGTAGTGTTCAATCAAGCAATCATAGTCGCATATAATTCTGTAAAACAAGTAAAGCATACTCATGCAATACTATCAATGCATGCGACTCAATCTACCCCGCTCAACTTCTATCTTATTCCAAGACTTTATGCTCTGATACCACCTGTTGTGGGGATCTCGGGTTGCTAATCTCATCTTAGGGTAATAAATAATTAATTAACAATTAATCATATAATAAAAGAATATTCAAACCAAGAGCTAAAAAAAAATTTTTTTTTTTAAAGTCTCAGCACCTCGCTCGATCGGGTAAACTCACCCGATCGAGCGAGCTAGAAAATCAAGCTCTCGGGTCTGAATCCCTTTTGGCCTCGCTCGATCGGTGGAACTCACCCGATCGAGCGAGCCCAAAAACTCATGTCTCTGTTTTGGAAATTCACAGGCCGCGCTCGATCGGTGGAGTTCACCCGATCGAGCGGGCACCCTGTCCAGAACATAAAAATGAATCTTTGCTGTACAATTTGATTCCAAATCAAATACAAATGTCATATAAACTTCTCAACATGATTCTAGATAATTTTACATGCATTCAAACTAATATCAAGTGATCTAGAATACATGAACTCTCAAGTATAAATCAATACTTGGCAAAAATAACATATACAAAGGTTCTTGTTTTCTAACATGTTTACCAAATCATAAATACATGTCATTTGCTTAAAACCCGAGTCACCACATGCTATGACTCTTCTCGAACTATCCAAGCCAACTCTAACTTAATCATGCCCCAACCTGATGCAATGCACACATACAAACAAAGCAACAGCTGGATAACTCTGGTGAGAATAAATCTCAGTATGAACAACATGCATATACATCATTTAAGCATGTAACTTATTCAATCATGAATGTCATATAATAACATAACATGCTAGCATTTATAAACGCATATTCTAAACCATAGAAATCTCTAGGTTAATGCATAAATGCAATGCATGTGCCAAGGAATAGGCTATCAAATCTGATATCAATAAATTGTAGTTCTGGGATCCCGGAGAAATAAAATCTTTAACCGACCACCGACTCTCCCAATCGAGGTGTTGTTAAATATCTCAATTCCCCTGACTTTGTTGCAACTATAGTGAGTCATCTAGCTTTGGAAAATAAATCTATATTCCGTGCCATGAGTCATCTGACTCTGGAAGTAAATCTACATTCCATGCTACTCACTACAGTTCTCCAAACGTCATCTGCACTCTAGGCCATTCTGCCCTCTGTGTTTTTCAGGCTAGAGTTCAAGATGAATGCAACATGTTTTGTATGCATTAAATGCTATAAAACACCTTGAACACATCAATCATATAATCATATGAGCATATAATCACTCAATGATACCGACAAATCTGTAAGTATCACATGTAATACATAAAACATGTTCAATACAGAAAATACTATAAATCAAAGAAGACAAGTAAACATTTACATAAATATTCTGGAAATTCAAAAAGATATCTATCTTGAATAATCTATCCCATTTATGTAAACATAAACAATAACATATATGAAAACATGCATGTATGTGATTTTAGGCAACTCGATAATCAGAAACAATCTCGAGTTATTCTGCCCATCTTATTAATGTCTATTCATAACTTTCATCGCGATTCAAACATATTGAATCTGTTGCCAATGTTGATCATCTCAAAGCTAGCCAAATCGGTCATACAATTCTGCTCATTTCAATCAGTGCTACTTGAAGGTGATTTTTTTGTGATTCAACTTCAAACACTTCAAGTCATTTGAACTCGAACTCGTCGATTCAACTTCGATAATCTTCAATTCAAATCTGAAATAGATTATGACATATCTAAAAAAATCAAGTTCCAATCTGAATCGATGGGTCTTTCAGGCTTATGCAGTTCAAATCTTGCTAATACAATCGAAATTCAAACCGACGTCGCAACTATTCGAGTCCGATAAATCTTTCGATTCAAATATCATTATATCTTCATTCTCAACATAATCACATATTCAATTCATCCACAATAACTTGAAGATGAGCTCTAGACATTGAGAATGCATAACAATTCAAAATCTTGAACCGGCGGCATAACGGTACGAAATCAGAAATCCCAAAGGCATTAACAGCATTAATACAATCATATCATTCAAATATCATCACCAATTCTTCAGCTTAATTTCGAAATAGTCAGCCCCTAAAAATCAAATTTCTGAAAAATCTTTCAAAAATCGAAAACATGTTCAAACGACAATCGTTTCTGGATCCGTCTTAGATATGCTATCGTCGTATATGCTAGAACATGTTTATACAATCAAATCTTAATTCTAACAACATCATAAAATTCAAACATGGTAGAACTTCATAAAACTTACGTCAAAACGTAGCACTCGGAGCTGTGATCGCGAATATACGATCAATCGAAAATTCTATCGGGCGGATCGATTTTTATCGGGACTTGAAAGAGCAAAATTGGCTTGGAACCCTTTCTGCCCTCTTCTCTCGTTCTTGGCTGGGAATCTGATCCCTTTTCACGTTTTTAATGACCAAGTTGCAAGGGAATTGCATTTTGATCCCTGAACTTTGGCCTAATTGCAATTCAGTCCCCGGACAAGCGATTTAATTCAATTTCAATCCTAAATAATTTAAGAATAATAGAATTCATTCTAAACTCTAAATATTCTCAAATTAAATATTCTCGAATTAAAATTAAATCATTTCGGACCTTATCGCATTTTAGTCCTTGAACTGTTCAATATTTGCAAATGAGTCCTTGCTCGAATTTCATCTTCATATTAAATCCTTGAAGTTTATAATCTTGGAATTACATCTTAAATTCCATAAATATCAATTCAATTATTTTTAATCTTTTAATTTAAGAATTTCGGATATTAAAATCTTAAAATCCGAAAATCTTCAAATTAAATATTTCTGACCCGAAATTGAAATCTCTAATTTCCATACAATCTTAAATTCATCTTTTCTCTCTTATTAGAAATTTAAATCTTAAATTTCGTAATTAAGAACTTAATATTTTCGAGCCTTATAGAGGGAGAAGAAAGAAGACTAGTCAACCAATCCTTTAAGGGCCAAGAATACATATTAAATCCCATTTTTGCACTTTGTTCCCTGAATTATTCAAAAATTGCAATTCAGTCCCTTATCGAATATCAATAAAATCCTCAAATTTCCTAATATCTGATTATCCATCTTAATCTCCTAAAATCTCGATTAGGCTAATTTTGAGGTGTTACATAAACTATAGCCTACTCCCTATTTACTATAGGAAACCAAAGTCATACCTTCATCCGTCGTCAGCCCGCTGATGTCGTATGCCCCGGAGCCTGTGCATAGCCTATCTTCAACCCCTGGATGCCTCGCCAGAGCTTCGCCGCCTGGCCACTACTAAGGACATTGTCCGCTATTTAAAAAACTACTACCTACTCCAACTCTTAAAATAAAATTACCCAAAAGCTCTTAAAATTGAGCTAACATGGGCCAAGGAGAGGTGTGGAATGAGTGAAAATGAGGCAAACCCGACCCCTAATTATAGACGAAGATCAGAATCTCCAATCTTTGCATGCATGAAACATGTCCATCGGCTACGATCGAAAGCTCCGATTTGCACTTCGGAGGTTCCGATCTCCTGCATGCAGCTACATGTACAAATCCTAATGCCACGTCCCGGCTGATGCAGATTGGAAGCTCCGATCTCAGGATCGGACGTTCCGATCTCTTACGTTGCTTTCGAACTGCTTTGTTGGTTCCGATCAAATCGGAGGCTCCGATCCTAGTTCGGATCTTCCAAACTTCCCGAGCCCAAAATAAACCCATTTAGCATTTTTCAGACATTCTGGACCAATTCCTTGGTCCGTTAGATCATATTCAAATCCTTTAATCATGTTTTATTAAATTTAAACATGATTAGCAACTTAAACTTATAAAATAGAACCGAGCTACTACACGTAGGATTCTTGATTCATGTTGATCTCTATTCCTTTTTTTATCAAACCAAATCTACAAAGATAAGGAATATAAATCAATTAGATATGAGATTATGATAAAACATAATAATATCTCAAATCTACTGTCTAAGTAATTAACTAAACTTTATCATGAAAAAACTTCATGTCCAAAAAAGGCAAAAGACTTTAATTAAATTTTTTTTTAAAACCCAAGAGATTTTGTAAGAATAAATATTCCTTTAGGTTAGTATGCATGAGTTTCGTGTACTCACAGGTAAGTCACTCCTATTTTATCTCTGATATTGCGCCAAAGAAAACACCTATGGATTCAAATGAAAAGTTGTGTAAGGACAGTGTTGCAAACTGTGTTGACAACACTGGATACTGCAAGATTATTGGTAATATTTTGTATTTGAATGTAAGTCGTCTTGATATTATGCTCAGTATGTGTTTGTGTACAAATTTTTATTGTGATAATTCGAGAGAAATTGACATTTCAAAGAATCCATCTCGACACTTTTGAACAAAATACATTGACGTTGAACATCACTTTATTCGAGATTTAGTAGAGAAAGGTTTGATCCGTATGGAGTTTGTTAGAACAAATAACCAACTGCAGATATATTCACAAAATCATTAGATTTTGAGAGATCCTCCAACCTAAGGAAATCTCTTAGCATGTGTTCATTATAATCACTCACGATTATTGTCCCTAAGTGTTGCCAACACTGAAGGACAACACCAAACATGCATGGGCATTTTTAGGACTTTAGGCATACTGCATTTTCATTATGTCCTATGTTTTGCACTGTTTGATGATATTAACTAACATGTTGTAGTTCTTCTGCAAAAAAATTTTTTAGACCACACTTGTCATGATAATGTGCTCTAACTAAACCACGAAGTAGTTGAAAGATGTTCGTGTATTACATGATCTTGTCCCATGTGAAAAGTGGTTTCGCAAATTTAGAGTATAGTTTGATAAAATATCAATGACCAATGTCTTGAAAATCAAACTAAAATCGGAAGAAAATTGGAAAAAGCTACCTAAAGGAGTCCAATGAAGATCGTTCTTTTAGTGTGCAGGCTACCACTTTTGAATCAAAAAAAAATAATGATACATGGCTCTGGAAGTGTGAAAAAAATTCATCAAAATATTTTGAAGACTACAGTGTTGTTGGAAAGTGTTGCCAACACTAGTGCTTAAAACGTATTGTGCACATACTCTACATGCATTTTATTGTTGATCTAATATCATTATATTCTGTTTTAGGCATAACTTAGGTCATGCATATCATAAATTGTGAATATTTTCTGTTCAGGGTTGTAAGTTCTAAATGGACAAAATAAGGTGAAATACCCTATTTGCTAAAAATTGATATTTTGTGATTGACAATGATTTAGTGGAGTTGAGTCGATGTGGTGTTATTTATGGGAAGATTTGGCTTTTTTGAATAAGAGATTATTGTCATAATTGGGTTGGATTTTATTTCTTTAAATTCAAATTTTTACCCATTGTTTTTTTTAAAGTGTTTCTGCATGGATCTTTTGAAAGGTGAAGGGTTGATAGTATTTTTTTTTTATTATTTGGTCACCCTATATTTTGCACAAATTTGATTAAAATCACATTCATTGTTTTGTGTTGTTCAATTTGCTCTCTAACTCCCTGCTTAATATTTCTATTTCATTTACTTGGAAGGAAAATGTTTTTACTCTCATGAGATACTAACTCGTTTGTTTTGATGAGAGGAGATTTTACTAAAGCAAATTCTGACCATTTTGAAAAAGGACAAGGTTTTAAACCTGTGCCTACTCACGCTGTCATTGAGGAAGATAGACCTAACTTGGTCTGCATCTAGTGTTGAGTCGAGTGTTACCAACACAATATGCCAACACTGTTGAAGCTATGCACTACACTACTCCCACAACTGATTTTATGCAGTACTCTCATGTTGTATGCAAGATCATATGGATCAGATGGTGAAAGACAAGAAATTCATTGTGAACTCTGAAGCATTATTGGCTTAGTATTTATTGATGCTTGAATTGGATGTTTCTGGTCAAAAAGCTAGGGGGAGATGTAGTTGGCACAAACTCACAAGCTTTGGATGCTGGAAACTTCGGATGTTGGACTGAATATGCTGAGCTGAAGATGGAAATGCTAAAAATGAAGAAGAAGTATTCTTAGTCTATATATCATTTTACTCTAATCTCATTGCTCTGATTTTTTATGATCTTATATCTTTTTACTATGCTTTAATTTTAACTCCCTAAGTAATACTCTGATGATACTCTCGTATTGCTCTAATATGAATAGGATCCCCATGTTGCTCTGTTACACATGTTATTCCTTGTGTTTCCAACACGAGTAACAACACTGTGTGTATGTTTTAAATTCAGGGGAAAACTTACTTATTCAAGGGGAGAAATGGTTTTCAACTAAGGGGGAGTTTATTGGAACTCGTTTGTGCGTGTTTTGTCCAGAAAGACAAAAATGAGGAGATTGAAAGGACGTGTTTCACGTGCCTTTGAATTATTTCTTAATTGAGATAAAATTCTATTTTAGATTTTTTGTCTTCTTAGACAAGTTTTAAAATTGGTGATAATTATTTTGTTATTTTGCAAATATTTGATTTCTGATAATATCTTGTTTTCATATTTTGTAGGATTCTAATCATGGAAGGAATTCTAATCTCTATTTAAAGAAGATGGTGGAACGTTTTGAAGACGAAAGAGAGAGCAACGAAGCGAGATCAATTGAGTATAATTCAGAACATATTTGAGAGTTGATCGAGATTTTTCCTGAAGAAGCTTTATCTTCGATCGTTGCTGAATAACCGTGTTGTCGAGCAGTGTGGGAGACACTTGAAGAATCACGCGAGTGAAGTGTTGATTCTGAAAGTGAAACCTTGGTTTTTGTTTTCGGCACATGAGTTCAACATCATATTGGTTTTTCTATTCTACTTTCTACTAGTTTTTTATGATGTTATTTATTTTTTCAATTTGTCGAGAAAAGTAGGTTTTTCATATACGTTCGCTAGTTGGTTTTTGTAAACTGATTTATTTTCTAGTGATCTTTTTGCCAATATATTTGTGTTATTTACTTTTATTTAATCATTCCGCTGCGTTGTTTGTCTTGAAGTATTGACCACACTAAGAGATAACACTTACTCTAAAATTTATTATTGGTATTTCCTGATCAAAACTGTCAAAACACTTACAAGTTTAATATTTTATTTATATTTACATGCGCTCATCTTGGCTCCATGTGTATACCCAAGTACGGAGTACCGACAATCAGTCAGTCACTTTCAAAATTTCGTATAAAAATAAATATTTATATTAAAAATTTGCACAAAAAAATTTTCAATGAATCGAATAAAATACTCAAAAAATAATTTTAAAAAATTTGAATCAAAAACGAAATTCATGTGCTTAGGCACCGTTTGGTTTCAGGTATGATATAAGTAATATATAGATAAGTAATATAATATAATAAAAATAAATAAGAAATGATAATTAAAATAGTATTGGATTTGATTGATAGATTATGATTTATTTGATTTGATTGATTAAATTTTATATAAAAATGTTAAATGACTATTTTATCCTTTTAACAATAAGTAATATAACAATTATATTATTTATAAGGGTAATATAGTGATTTGAGTTCAATGATTTGATTGATGTGAGATTAATAATTAATGATTTGATTAATGTAAAATAATGATTTAATATATGGATAAATAATATGATGATAAATAGTATTTATTTTTATTTTTTTTTAGAATACCTTAATATATATTTTAGATATAATCTTGGGGGGGGGGGGGGGGCGGGGGCCCTTAATAATTAATATTTATTTATTTTATTTTTTTTTAGAATACCTTAATATATATTTTAGATATATGATTATAGGTAAAAATATGTATATATTTGTCTCTTCAAATGTTTTGATAAATGCAGATTAAAAACATGCATGCATGAAAACTTAAAACTGTTCATTAATAAATATTGTGATCAAACTTTGCGTACAAGCTTTTTAATCTTTCAAACAGTTGATTTTTTCGACTACTTAATACTCAGAGTTGAAATTATAAAATTTTATGATTGGTTATATTAGCAATTACACCGATAATGTATAATATTGTGATCAATAAATTAATTAAATCACGATTTCGTTGTTACCACTAATTTTAGAAATGTTATGAATATTGTGATCAATAAATTAATTAACTCACGATTTCGTTGTTACCACTAATTTCATAAATATTTTTAATGTGTTTTCTTATGACGATGGAACATATCACCAATTCGATGTACATTGGGTTAATTTGTGAATTGATGTAATAATCTACAAATCACGCTAATCAATTTAATTATATTGGTCAAACTAGCTCTAGGCGTCTTTTTGATTGTTTACATATGAGAATATTATGGAATAATTTTCCAAGCTTTAGTATTTTTACACAAAAAACTATTTTTAAAAAAAATTTAATTATAGTTATTTTTTTCATACAATATTTTAACTTTTATAAATGATATGAAATTTTGGTAAATAAAATGAAATTATATATAGGGGTAATTATTTTAAAATCCCTAAACCTAAACATAAATTTCTCCTAACTCCCTACATTCAAATTTTTTAGTTTGCACTTCCTAGTGGTCTCCAATTTTGATTAAACAAGTATTCAACTAATCTTTTGTACTTTGGCGTTATTTTACCTATCAAACCAGTTCATGTCGTGAAGAACTATTGGTTGCGCAAAGTTTCCAGCCTATATACTTTAGATTAGGGTCCAACATACTTCCGTAAAGTAAATCAAATTTAAATACCTCTTTGACCATAATGTCGTCGGGTCATACCTGCCGAGTTTTACGAAGTTCTCATCACACTCCAACCACGCAGTCGCAACAGATGGTTTCTGCACAAGCTCCTTCAATGACACCCATCACAACCTTAATTCGTTTTCTACCTTAAGGCGTATGGTATATAAATTTAATTATAAAATATGAACATGAAAGAACAAGAGACTTTAGAAAAATTATTCAGACATAATATTATTACATAAATCAACTCCTTTGAAGAGGAGAAGACAACTTGTTTAGCTACTCATAGTAGCCTCGTTCTTGAAATACATAAACGAAAACTTATTACAATAGAAAGAGAAATATTACAACAATTTTATTCGTAAGAAAACTGAAGGGAATGATCGATGTCTTCAGCTTCCTCAAATGCCTGTATTTATAGCTGTAGTTCCACTCGTTTCACCGAGAAACTTCAGGGAATATTACAGCTGTCTTGTATTTCTTTATGCCATTATTGATGGCATCTTTTACTAGTGAAGGAGGCAGCTGTCTTGAATTTTTTATTCCATTATTGATGGCATCTTTTACTAGTGGAGGAATCACATGTCTGCCACTTTCTTTTGGCTTTATTCTCCTCACATGCCTGCTTTATTGTTGTCGGGGCATCTTTTGCTTTTGAAGTAGACCCCTGTGAAAACGCATCTTTGGTGGTCCTTGTCCACCTTTGCTTGTCTCGGAAAAATCCTTTCGATCCGTTCGGGGTCTAAAGGTTTTTCCAAATTCTGGCTCCTTCTGATTTGGGCATTCTGGGCAGATATTCTCTGACCATCGTCCAATATGAGCCATGTTACAAAATTTTCGGCGAGTTTCTTTACTCCTCGGCAGCTTGTTGTTCCACAAAAGATTTCTCTTCTTTTCGAAGAGTTCTTCCGCAAATGCTGTAGTTTTTCCTGTCATTGTGTTCAACAGGAACGATCCGTTAACAGAATTCTGATAAAATTTGAATGGAAACTTGACTTTGTCCATCTCACTAAGACAGACCCAAATACCCCATGCCCTTCTGGTTGAGATCTCATTTTCCCTGAAAGTGGACACCAAGGGTATTTCTTCAGTTTTAGGATCCTTGATAAATTTATGCCTGTTTATATCAGGTCTTCTCAGCTTGATAAAATGAAAGGGTTCGTGTGATCCTTTTACTGTTGGTTCTGGAGCTGCACTGAAAAAATATAAGTCAAGCACATCTCCTCTGGACAAATGATCATTATTTGCCCATGTTTCTTGGACTGCTTCCTGAATCCATTTTGGTAACTGTGATATCTCCAGAAAGCTTGGTGACGTTGTATAAACTGAGCCCAAAGCCCCAAATTCATACCAGAGTTTTACATCTTTAGGATTGACATTGTTTTTTAGCCAAACCCTTGGATATATTCCTGCAACATCAACCCTGCAAGTGTTCGGGTTGATTTCATTCCTTGTATTCAATTTCTCCCACTTCTGTTGATAAACCTGGAATGGAGAAATAATAGATGGATTAGTATCAATCTTAGATTTGCCCTTGTCAGTGTTGGGCCTAAGATTGATCTCTTCCTCTTTTACCCCAGAGGCGGAGGGTTGACTTGATGAGTTATCCTCATCAATTGTTGCTTCATCCAGATCATCAAAGGCTGATGATAGATTAGCTCTTGTTTCTTGAGTTTTAGATTCCTCAACATCTTGTTTCACAACCGGTGGTTGTATTTCTTGTTCTTGTAAAACCAATGGTTTTAGTATATCTTGTTTATGAGAAACCAATGGTTTCTCTATAGCCTTCACAATTGGCCCTTGAATAGCAGCTCATAGTTATGTTTGATCTTGCATACATCCTGTAATTCGATTAGATACTTTGATCCGATCAGCTTGTTGTAACCTGCCGGCCATTTCAGCATTAATGGCTAACTGGTTGAACTCGTTTTGAAGCAACCCAAGGTGTTCCCTAAGATGCCTCTGCATTTTCAGGATGGAATCCACGTCACTGCCTTCCATCTCTTGTTAAAAAATTTGCAAGAATATTTTCATGAGATTTAATAATAATAATATCAAAAATATAATTTTGACATAATGCTTGCCATTTTAATAACCTAGCTTTCTCAGATTTAGATTCAATCTTATTCTTTAGGAAAGCTTTTACCTAGGTGTTATCAACCTTCAGAGTGAATTTTTTAGCAAGTAAAAATAATGGCCATTTTTCAAAAGCCCTTTTAACCGCATAAAATTCCTTCTCGTTGATATGCCATCTAATGGCCTCAGATTCTGAAAAAAGACCGCTACAGTATCTGCATGGTATTTCCCCATCTGGAGTGATTTTGGTAAGGACTGCTGCCCACAAATCGTCGCTGGCATCCGTAAATAATACCAGATCATCTTCATCTACGGGTATAGCCATTTTTGGGAGATTCTTACATATCTCTTTTAATTGGTTTACCCTTTTAGTATGGTCATCGGTCCATATAAACCTAGCATCCTTTTTTAACAAAGGACTGAACACCTTTCTGTACATTGCTAGATTGTTAATGAACATCCCTGCAAAATTAACTACTCCAAGAAAACTCTGGAGTTGTTTTATATCTTTGAGTTTATCTGGAAAATTCTTTACCTTTTCCACAATATGGGGTTGTAGAATTATTCCAGTTTCATCAATCTCAATACCGAGGAATTCAATTTTCCTTGTTTCTATGACTGCTTTCTTTTCAGATAACACCAGTCCTTCTTGTTTACAAATTTTAGAGAAAATCTCTAAGTGTTTAACGTGTTCGTCTATATTTTTTGATGCTATAAGAATATCATCAATATAAACAAACATAAAGTTGAAATAATCTTTAAAAATGTTATCCATCTTTCTTTGAAATATCTGGGATGCATTAGCCAATCTCATAGGCATAACTTCCCAAATATAGTGTCCTTGTGGAGTAGAGAAGGCTGTGAATTTCTTACTGCCTTCTTCCATTCTTATCTGGTAGAATCCAGACTTACAATCAAATTTTGAGAACACTCTAGCATTTCGTACACAGCTAATTAAATGTTCTCTACTAGGTATGAAGTACCCGTCAAACTCCAGGATTTTATTAATACCTTGGTAGTTAATAACTAACCTGGGTTTCCCTCTTTTTATTTCACCATGATTTTTGACCAGAAAACCTGGGCTACTATATGGTGAAACTCCTTCTTTGATTAGACCAAGGTCCAAATGTTCCTTGATAATCATTTTCATATCCCTTTGATCTGTTATGTTCATCGGGATAGGCTTATATCTGACGAATTCATACTCTTTGCCTTCTTTTAGAGTAAGACTGGCTTTGAGTTGATTTCTATCCCACCATGCCAAATGATGCTCATTATAACTTTCTTTGAGCCTCTTTTTGACATCTTCAAGAGATACCTTATTTTCTAACTCTATATCTCTATGATTTAGAGTTACCTTGAGAAGCTCCATATCCTCTGTTTGGAGTTCTTGTTTTGTTGTTATTTTCAACATTGTTTCTCCAAACCTTCTTGGATCTTTTATTTTTGGGTGAAAAAGTTGTCCCTTATCACCACGCTGGCTACGAAATATTATCGGCAATTGTCGATAAAAAGCAACTTTGAGTCTTTGAACGATAATTTTATGATCACAAATTGTAGTGAGCATAAGTCTTCTTGACTCATTGTCTTGTGTGTACTTCTTAAACATTTGTAAGAAGTTATTTTCTAACAGGATATCAGCTCCTGTATCATGGAAATAGATTGGTGGTGTCTTTACCTTGTACCAAAGTGTCTGACCTGCTCCTCCTATAAGGATCTCTGCTTGTTTTATTCCTTTGCAAAGAATTAAAATTTTTCGAGAGAAATTTCGTCCAGCAATTTTTGGCAAATCTTCTTCACATTTTTCAGGGAAGACTCCTCTTTTTGCTGTACAAATTTCTGCTCCCGAATCAATATAAGCTGCAAAGTATTCAGCCTTATATTGTTCATACAACATCCCTATCGGAATGTATATGGAGAAAGGACTTGTTGTCATTTTTTAAAGGGATTACTAAATGGCCCTGCCATTTTTAAGACTGTGTTGTAACTCAGTAATCCGATTAAGACTATTCACCTTTAGTCTTCCTAAGGCTTCAGAAGGTAGAGTATGGTTACTCCTTTCTACCTCTTCAATGCGATCTAGTAAATCATGTTTATGACTTACTAATTTCAACAGCTGCTTCTTACTCTATTTGTAAACAGAGTTCTCGAATCTGATTAAGAGATTGTCCCTTATCCAATTCTCTTGGTTTTCCATTTCGTAGAATTCTTATTGAATCCTCCAAGTCTTTTCTTTTGCCATGAACTCTATTCCTTTTTCAAGGCGTTTCCATGGTTTATGGTCCTCCAGAAACTCTAGGCCAAGAATGAGTTGATCCACTTTTTTTCCTAGAATTCCACATATTTGAACTTCCAATTCTCCAATATTTATCAATCCTTGGTAAGTTCCTTTTTCATGTTGTTCCAAATAGTAAATCGAGTTACATCCTTCTGGAGATCTAAGTTTTCCTATTATAGAAAACTCTTTTTCTTCTGGTGGAATTTCTTGAATAGGAGATTTGTCCCATCTCCTACTTGTCATTCGGTTTCCTTGAAAAGATAACCTTCGAGGTTCTATTTTAAGGTCTCTGTATAGAACCGGTCTGTCTTGGATTTGAATGTCTGTTTCCTGAATTAAAGGAAACTCGATTCTTTCTGGGTATATTGCATGAGCAACTTTCCCAAAGATCTCTGGAATTTCAATGAACTCATAACTAATAAATAATTCAGAATGATGAGTATTAGAAAGAGCATATGAAATTTGATATGTAATAGAATATGGTCTATTACCTTCCTTCATTAGTCTCTTTTCCTTGAAGTTTTGATGCAACGTCAAGGCTCGACTAAAGTCCCTGTCAGCTAAATTGTAGGCTATTCTTGGATAGATAACTCCTACAATTTTTCCTGCACAAATATTTCCTGAGATAGTACCCAGGACAGCATTTTGAATATTTTCCATTCTTTTATCGCATACTACGATATCTATGGATGAATCTATTTCTTCTTTAAAAGTTGCCTTGATCATTATTTGAATTGCTCCAATATGAATCCAAGACATCGTCCTTGCTACCTCACCTTTCAACTTTTGCAATTCCTCTCTTATTTCTTCAAAAGGAATTAACTGCATCTCTATTTGATTACTTGTTAACTCCATGGGGATTGCCATTTCCCTTCTGGATACTTTGTAAATCAAATTATGTCTTCTTTGTCTAAGCCCTAGGTTGACTAAGACTCTTTCTACTTGTCCTGCCGAAAATCCCTGGTACTTTTGTAACGTTGGATTTTCTCTCATAATCATTTGGACCATATTATGAGATATCGTGGTTTGGCTAAAGAATCCAGCCAAACTTTCATGTGTTTCATGCCGAAACACTTCTTCTTTATTCTGATTCTGATTCTGATCCATCCTCAGAATCTTCTTGACTAAACAATATCTCTTTTTCGTATATGCTTTCATCTGAGGGGATATCCTCAAATTGATATACTTGGACTAGATCTTGAAAGAAGACCGCATCATCCATATCTGGTGTTGCTTCAAAGAGTTTAACTCTTTTTTTCTCGTTTTCTGGAAAATTTGTAGATATATGTCCTCTTGCTCCACATGTCCAGCAGTTGCAATCGTTGAAACTTTCACTTGCTCTTGTATGAGTTCTTCTGAAAGTTTTTCTTGGTACTACAAGAAAAACGGCCAAAGACAACGCTTTTTTCGCGTTGTTAATGTCCCCAAAAAAGTGTTGTCGTATCCAATGTTGTAAAAGACCACGCTCAAAAACAACGCGAAAAAAGCATTGTCGTTTCTGAAAAAGACAACGTTTTTTAAAGCGTTGTCGTATCTAAAAATGACAACGCTTTTTTCGCGTTGTCTTTGTCACAAAAAAGCGTTGTCGTAGTTCAAAAGCTTTTTAAGCGTTGTCTTTTTTAGTAAAGACAACGCTTTTTCCACCTACGACAACGTTTAAAAAGCGTTGTCTTTTCTCAAATAAAAAACAAAAAAAAAATATAATTCACAAATTTTTAATATTATCACTCAATATTCAAAATTTTTGAAAATTAAATCTAATATACAATATTTCAATATTATAAATCATTCAAATATAACAAATAATCGAATTCTTCGTGTTCATCTCGGCCATGCGCTATGCTTTCTGCTTCAAACCGGAGTCGGCGATCAGACCAACTCTCAGAATGCTAAATCCATTTGGAGGACTGGGAATGTGCTGAACAATAACAGCAAACAAGAATAAAACCATGAGAAAAGTTAACTTGATTGAGTTAGTAAGAACTTAAAAAAAAACACTATAATACTCCTTTCAAAGTTTCACAACCACCGTGATCAATGATTTCATAACTACAGTGTGGAGTCAACTATTTGCGAAAGAAAAACAGCATCCCATTTCATGAATAATATATGCAACTTATCAATATTTATTTATCCAAACCTTATATTTAATCTCCTAAGCCATACAGAATGAAAAATCATATGAAACACATCAAAACATGTCTACTGGCCGATTCAAAACCTGTCTATTGGCTGATTCAAAACAAGGTAGAGATTTCTCATGAGAGAAATACAATAGTTCTGTCTGCATGTTTCTTAGAGGAACGAAATACAAGATTCACTTTTATCAAAGAAATTATATATATGGAGCTGAATCGAATGCTACAAGCATAAACCATCTGTTACCTCTCGGGCCTAGCAGAGGCTTCCTCCCTTCTTTTATAGCCTTCCTTATATCTGCCTCTTTCCATGTGGCATACTTCTGTTTCTGCTCAAGCTGTAGGAGAGGGGAAACAGAGAGAACATGGGAAGAAAAATGAAAACCATACAGTAGAATAAATCTGCCCGATAAAGTGTCTGAAACGCAATGCTTGTCAATAACTTATAATGTAGATTCAGGAATGCAGTGGGAAACTTACATCGGACAACGACCACGAATCCAAGTCATTGTATCCAAATTGCTACTAAGTTCAAAAAACAAATGTAACCATTGAAAATCATAAATAGTGGCATCAAGTATGTATGCTTTATGAAAAAACATCAAACAACATAAAAATATAATCTTTTACATGCATGCTGAATATATATCGATCGGAAAGTCATGACGCCGTGGACCATATATACCTGCCTTTCCTGTCCTTAAAAAGGCCAGCAACTGTCGTCGTAGCCCTGAAATAAACTCCCTGCAATAGCTAGCTAATATGTAAATCATCAGATAAAATATTAATTCAGATATATATATATATATATATATATATATTTACTTTCCATTTCCAATAAAATCGTCAGAAGTCAATTTGTTGCTATTCCAGACAGTAATATTAATCTCCAATAACCCTTGTACCAATGTAATCTAGAATTTCTCTTGAAAGGTAGGATATCTCCCTCCTCCTGCATGCATCAACAAAATTAATACATTAATCAATAATAAATTTTATATATATGTATGTATATAGATGCATGCATATGCAGGGCTGACCATGACGAGTACGTGTACGATGCTTGGAGCAGGCATAATCCACACAAACGTAGGGATCTTGCCGTGAAATCCACTCGGTGTTTCTAAACTTATTACAACCAACAACTGCATGCATATATATATCCCAGATCGATCAATTTAATTAGGAGACAAAAGGTTAGAACTAATTAAGAAATTAAACACCAAAAATCAAAAGATATATACATGTTATCTCTAGGAGTTGACCTTGGATTAATCCAGAAACAGACATTGAATCAGCTACAAGGACTGAGGCACAGTGGTGGTTGGACTTTGGGAGGGATATTCACTTTGAAACCAAATTATTATATAGTAGAGTACTCGCCATTTTCATTGACTAATTAATTAAACGGGGAATTAATTTGCATTTACATTTGATTTTTTCTTGATCGATCGATACAAGTGGACATTTTTATTTGGAGTGATGTAAACTAATATTAATTTTTAAAGCATGCAGATCAAAATTACAACATTAATGACTGGAATATAATAAACATGTCTCTAATTAAACTGAGAGATCGAATTTCATTATTAATTGTGCTTATTATGAAAATTACGTAATAAAATAATATAATATAATATATATATTGAAGAATGACTCCATTATTTTAAGAGGTTAATTTCGTGTGTGGCATATATAGCAGCATGGATAACTATGTATTTATATCAAGAAATCTAGCTAGCTATCGAATTGCTACTAAGAGCAAAAACCTTTTTGTCTCCTTCTCTTTTCAGTGATCTGTAAAAAGCATGAGATGATAGCGGTAAGAGGGCATGACCAATCCGAGTCAGTGTGCAACACTATATAATTAGAAAACACGTGGCTTACGAGGTTCTTCCGGAGACATGAAATCTGATTTTTTCAAGAGCTAAGCTTCATTTCAACTGTCTTGATTTGAGATTTAACAGGTACAGTGCATTGCCGAACCATCTGCTCTTGCCTGGCTCGAACGACCTCCGACTGCCAAACGTTCAATGCAACGGAAGCATGCCTGATGATCCCAGTTGCAACGTGTCAGTTGTTAGAAAGCCACATAATTTGGGAAGGATAATTAACGTGAAAGTGAATCAAACCTAATGAAATACAAATAAATAGCCTAAAAATAATCAAACCAAATCCAAAACTCCAAATTTGATAGTTACACACACATAATTAAGCAATTTTATGCATAACCCACTGATTTAAAAATGAGAATGAGAAAAGCTAAAGAGTCTAATAATCATCAATATTTAATCAAATAACCACTGGAGGACTCCATTAAAACTAATCTACATTTCTTTTTTAAAAAAAAAAGAAAGGAAAAAAATTAATCTATGCATGTTTAAACAAACCAAACAGTGATAAAAATTTTAGCCCCATAATTTATAAATCAAGTTCACTAACCTAAAAATTGCATTCACAATAATTAACAGCATGCACGATAAATTATCGAGTTAATTATATAAAGTATAAATATTGAATTATGATTAAATCACCCCAATACGGTTGACTATAAAACCCTTTGACAACTATGCTAAATTCAAAATTCAACAGCAAATTGCAGCCTTCATGACAACATACGTACTAAATCAATTTTGGGATACAACTAATGTCACCTCCGTGATTGAAACTCCTCTCAATCAAAATTCAGAGACTAATATGTAAACAGGTTACAGAACAAATATATAATTTTCTGACTCCTAAACGTTAACCCCTGAACTAACATCCCCCATTAATGCTATTATTCAATTTTCACAACGGATGCCTCGTTCAATTTCTGGCTGAAAACTGGAACCTAACTTCAATTCCAAACATTAACATAAACATCATCAATCAAGCCCTAGTGAAAGATCGGTTGAGGATGTTAAATATCAATACAAACTTCAAAAATTTACAAAGATAATAAGAATACTTGCATTATAGCTTCATGAGTTTCCAAGAGTAAATAGTCGAGTCACCTGATTCGGCATAAATACTTTCGTTCAGCATCTGCTTTATCAAGTATATCTTTCTCCTCTAAAATCTGAAGCTCAATCCTCCGAATTTTACCCGAATGCTCAGCTATTTTGCCCTGTAATTTAAAACAGCACAAATCTGCTGTTGGCGCTTCCGGTGTCTGTCGGACTCATATCTAGCAAATTAGCGTCAACTAATCAGCGGATATCACAACTAGATCACTATGTATTTTTATAGTCGAAGCAGAAGCTTGCGCAGATACAGGAATACTATCGAGCACTTGGTATGCATAGATGTAACACAGCCGAGAACTCAATTACAACCTCACCCAACAACTCCATAACATCCACAACTAGATCAACACACGAAAAGAAAGCACACAAGAATAAAACTAGGCAGAAATACCCTCAAGATCAAGCAAGGCCAAGTACCTCAATGCAATCTCAAATCTGAAACTGCTCGGAATTAGAACTCAAAGCTCAGCAGTTAACAAGCTTCTCAGTCGCTGAATCATCGTCCAAACACAGCAATGAACACCTCCAAACAAGAACAAGCTAAGACACATATAAAAACTTTCTGGTTTGAATACATTACGTTGACATATACTCTTACCCTTGTTCGAATGCAAGTCCTTGTTCGTTGATGCATCCTTTATTCTGCCCAAGTATAGTTCTAAACTCCCGACGGATGGCCCGAGCGAGAATAGCGTTTCGAGGAAGAAAGGGTAGGAAGAAACTCTTGGAGAAGGCTTGTCGGAGATCACTTCAAAATTCGTCTGAATAATCGAGCAACAATCGACATGGGATTTTCAATTGAAAGAGAGAAAGATGAGAAAGGCTAGGGATCAGATCGGAGAAGAGAAGTAATCTGGAAGGGTCTGATTTGGGGATCTGGGTAATATTATTTACTTTATGATTTATTTTAAATAAAAATAATAGATTTTCTACAACACTATTTAAAAAGTGTTGTGATACATAGGAAAAAAACGCTAATAGACAATGCTTTTAAAAGCGTTGTCTTTGGCCCCCAAAAAAGCCTATTCTACAACGCTTTGTAAATAAAGCGTTGTCTTTCATAAATAAAAAACATATAACGACAACGCTTTTCATTAAAAGCGTTGTCTTTCAAAAAATTACAACACTTTTCACTAAAAGCGTTGTCTTTTAAGTGTTGTGTTAGTGAATTTTTCTTGTAGTGTGATGGTGTTCTTCCCCTGCTTTGTGATGAGCTTGTTACTGGGGATGTCCTTGTAGGTCCACTTCTTCTTCCTGACCTATAAGATCTGGCCTTTTGTTTGGACCAAAATGTTCTTGGTTTCCAAGAACTTCTCATTCTTTTATTGTAGGGATTACTTCTGAATTTCTTCCTTTTAAATCCCTGTGATCTGTTTCCAATGATCGTTGGAAGATCATTATCTTTACAACATAAAGGTGTACGTTTATTTATACCCCTTATTTTCTTGTAGTTATTCTGTAATGCTGCCATATGGCATCATTCTGCCAATTTTCCTTTCAAAAAGGACGCGCGTCTTGCCAATGTGTCAAGATGACCTGGAACGTATTCTTTAATCAGCATTTCTCTCCAGGGACTTGGCATTTTTGCGAAAAATAGCTGAATAGCTACATTTTCCTCGACTCCTGAATTTCATCTGTATTTAGTGAATAACATAATGTATTCATCAACTAAACAGATATCATGTAACTCGAGGCTATACAGAGCTTGAGTATATCTTCTCTTTTTCTCTGTATCTTAATTGTTGAAATATTCTACCCCTATGAATTGTGCTTTAAATAGGGTGACCATTCTTTCTCCAATTTCGCTGAGGGATTCTCCTGCTAAGATTGATTCCTTCGTATCTGGCATAGTCATCTCCCAAGCAATCTTGACAGATCCCATTATACTCATTTCTAGAAGTTTAATGAATCCTTCTGTATTGAGATCTAATGTCCCTGCTGCAATTCTCATAGCTGACGTCCAATCATCTATAAGATCTTCTCTATTTTTGAAGTCCAAAACATCAAGGTTTAACATAACCCCATAAGGATGTATTGGATCTAAAACAATTTTTCCGTAAGGAGTTTGATGGAGTGGGATTTTACTCCTTCTTGATCTGGTTCCTGCTGGATGTGAATTTTCTCCAACCTGAAACTCACTATGTGGTTCTTCTGTTTTAACCGCATATCTTGGGGGATTTCCTATGGGTTGTTCACCCTCAGGGGAGTTTATTTTTAGATCTACTACTTTGAGATTTGCAAAAGAATTCGCGAGATTTTGTAGATCCTCGAGATTTAATCTTTCTAAAGTAGTCATCAGATAGTGTTTTTCTCTGATACTTCTTTTATAAGATTAATCATCCTTTCATCATCAGTTAAAGGTTTTTGAACCATTTTGGTTTTACCTTTCTGATGTAACAACGGTTCGGTATCAAACGAGAGTGGTAACCTTCCTCCTGTATTTCCTTTTCTAGAACCTGAAGTTTGTTCTAAATTTGTGATTTTAGTTTGAAGATCCTTTAGGGTTACAAGAATTTCTTCTTGTTTCTTAAGGATTCCTTCAATCTGCCGAGGTATTTCATACAGATGATTGCTGTAATATTGTACCGTCTTTTGAATTTCTCTAAGATCTCCGGAGAGTTTAGAAGAATCTGAGGTAATTTTTAAAAATTGAGAGTTAGAAATCATTTTTCTGTCGTAAGTAATCTATTGTGAACAGATTAACTTGTTTATAGGATTTCATATAAATAAAATCTTCTTGATTCAAACCTTCGTTTGAAGTCATCTTTTGTAAAAAATCTTCTGCTCAACAAAGAAAAGTATGAGTTAACGAATAATATTAAGTATGAATATTTAACCTAAAGCTCTGATACCATTTTTTGCACATAATTCTTTGTTCCAAAATAAGCATTAAAACATGAGATATAAGCACATAGATCTTTAGATATAAGTATAAAACCTTCAGATCTAAGCACAAAACAACCCATATTGAGTACAATAATTAAATATTAAAATAATCAAGTTTTGTGGTCCTTAGGGAGTGCAAAGAAAGAATCTTTAAGGGAGGGAGTTGGAAAAAAGAAAGGTTTGAGTTTGGGGATTTATTCATAATTGACTCTTATATATATTTTTCATTATATTTTCTTTATCAAAATATTCTAAGAGATCGGCACATAATGCGAACTGAAGCATTTTCATTGACTTTTTCCCCCTAAGTTGGACAAACCATAGAATTATTTTCTTAATTTGATGTAATAAAGAATAAAATATTGCTTGTCTATATTATATATATATATATATATATATATATAAACAAGAAAGTATACTAAAAAAAAAAAAAAAAAACCATTTTCCCGCCTTAAGTTTTTTCTAAAATTAGTAAAAATATTACATAGATAAAAATAAAGATATTGTTGAATTTAAACTAGGTAAAGATAATATTCAAAATAAAACAAATATTATATTATAAGTGATAAAATATGTTATACAAAAATTTTAAAATATAATTAAAATACGAGTGATTTTTTTAAAAAAATAAAATATTATTTTTCTTGATTCAAAAAAATTAAAATTTTTTCTAATAGCTTGTGTTTTGCCTGGCAATTATGTATATACACAACAAAGATTAAAAATAATATTATATATATATATATATAAAAGCAGAAAAGTCTGCTAAAAATAGTTTTTCGTCCAAAGTAATTTATAAAAATAGTAAAAACATTATCATTAATCATTAAATTTAAAAATAAGATATGGTTAAATTTAAAAGTATAGATAGAGATAATATTGAAGATTAAAAAAAAATATTATGAGTGATAAAATATTTGATTTAAAAATTTTAAAATATATATAAAAGTCTAATTTAATTTAAAAAAATTATAGTACTATTTATAGTGATCAAACAAAATTTAATTTTTGTTTTTAATAATGTGATTGTTTTGTATATCTATCTATATATCTATGCATAAGAGCAAAAAATCTATATCTATATCTATATATATATATAAACAAAAAAGTCACATAAATAAAAATAAAACAAATTTTCACGCCCAAAAGATATTTTAAAAAATAGTAAAGATATCATAAAATTAAAAAATAAAAATAATATATTATTTAATATAAAATTATAGATAGAAAAAAATTGAATATTAAAATAAGATGATATTATAAATGATAAAATATTTGATCTAAAAATTTTAAAATATAGATGAAAATACAATTTAATTTTAAAACATTAAAATATATATTATCTTGATCAAACAAAATTAAATTTTTGCTTTTAGCGTTGGTTGTTTTGCTCAATAAAACAAAATTTGTACACCAAATTTTACAACACAAAACATTATACAGGAATTTAATATATAAAAATTTTATAATAAATTAGATACAAAATATCGCGATAAAATAGCAAAATTTCAAGATATTAATATTTTAAATATCATTGTACATGATATTTGTTATACCTTTAGCAATTTTTATATATAAAAACATACAACTCATATGCAAATATTTAAAATAAAATTTTGAAAATATAAGTAAAAATATGATTTAATTAAAAACAAAAATCAAAATAGTCTTTCTTCAAAATTTAACTTTTTCCTTTTTTATAAAAATTTCCAAAGTTTTTTTTTAAAAAAATATATTTTTCATTATTAAACAAAATTTAATAAAAGTTTAATAAAAAAATTTCATTATTAAACAAAATTTAATAAAAATTAGTGATATTCTATTTATTCTAGAAATTTTAAATATACATAAAAATATGATTGAAAAAATTTTAAAATTTTTTTTTATCAAATAAAATTTAATATTATTTTTAATAGGATGATTGGTTTGTCTATATGCATATGTAGATATACACTACAAAATTTTTCAAAAAAATATGATGTTATGAGCGATATATTATTTAATATAAAAATTTAGAATATGGATAAAAATATTATTCAAGTTAAACTAAATTAAAAATAATTTTTTTTAAAATAAATTTTTTGTGATAAAAAAATTAATTTTTGTTTATATATATAAGATGAAAAGATTTCTAAAATAGAAACTATAGTATTTTCAACCGAAAAATTATTTTCGAAAATAGTGAAGACATTATCATCAAATTTAAAAATTCAAATAAGATATAATTGAATTTAAAACTATAGATAGAGGTTATATAGGATATTCAAGAAAATATTATTTTGATTTGAGAAATATATTATTTGATTAAAGTTTTTTAAAATATAGATAAATATACAATTTAATTTTAAATTGTTTTCATTATAATACTTATAATTTTTTTGTTTATTTAATTTTATATAATTTATATATTAATTTTTTGTTAATATAAAATACATTTTATACTAATTGTAAAAATTTTAATGTAACTTATATTATTAAAATATTATGTATCTATCTTTATTATATTTATTTTTATATTTTATATTTTATATTTTTATATTTCAACTTTGAAATTTTAAAATTTATTTTAATATTTAAAAACAGTATATTTTATTTTGTATAGAATACAAATATTGCATGCATCAAATTTATAATTATTGGGTAAATAAATCCCTTAGAAATAACAAAATTTTTAATACAAAGATAATATGAAAAATTAAAATAAGACATTTATTTAAAAAAATATGGGTGGACAATTTTATATATATATATATATATATATATATATATATATATAAACATATTAGAAGATGTCAAATAACTTATTTCGATCGCTTAAAATGGTTTTCTAAAAAAAATTTCAAAGAAATTTACAAAACTTTTAAACTCTGTCAAACACCACTCCAACCACAATGAATTTAAATTGATTCCAATAATCTGAAGATTTGAAATCCGTTGTGATTACCTCAATTGTGATGTAATAAATATCAAGTTGAATTTTTTTTAAAGTTATGTAAGCAAAATTCGTTGTGATGACCTCAATTATGGTGTAATAAATATCAAGTTGAATTTTTTAAAAAATTTATCTAAGCAATGAACCGTAGATTTCAAATCATTTAATCTTCAACCTTAATTTATTTATATTTTAGTTATTTATTCAAGCGCTCATACTATGTCAATAATTACATAAAAATAACATTATGTGTATCGCACAGGTGAAAATACTAGTTTTATTTAAAACCGGCTAGCTAGTGTGGAAAAATAGCATCATATATTCGTATTTTATTTAAAATAGATATATATATGATGAGTTGATCCGGTTTAATTTGTAATAAAAAATAATATTTTAAATATAATATATTATTTTTTTTTATGAATCAGATCGAATTTGAGACCAACTTAACAAAATTGACTTGAAACAATCTCATGAATTTTTGTTACTTGTTAATTAGTGGGAGCTTATTTTGGTAAATATATTATCTTCTTCTTCTTCTTTTTTTTACCGTATGTTTTCCTTTTGGTTTTGAAACGTCATCGTATGCTTTCGAAATAGTACTATATATATATATATATATATATAACATTCTTTTTTTTAACTTTTCTTTTCGGCCTTATTTATATATTATAATATACTCTTATTTCCAACTGGAAGATATATAATCTCGAATTTAAGTTCTATAAGTTTAGCACTATTCTTGGAGTTTGGTCTTCAACTTTTGAATTTGTAAATCAAATACGTTTAAATCCAAATTATACTGTTGGGATCGGTTCAGAGGGTAGAGGGGGGGTGAATACACTCTGAAACTTATTTTCTTTCTTTTCAAAATGATCAAGTGAAGTTTAGTTCACTTAATCTGTTTTCTCAACTTCTAAAACGGTTTGAACAACTTAAATAGTGCGGAAATAGTTTAGAGGTTTTAGTGATGCAAAGGCAAGTTATAACACGATGTATGAGCAATATATAAGATAAATATGCAGTAAAGACTAAGGCACGATTTATGGAAGTTCGAAGGCTTAATCCTTCTACGTCTCCCCTTCTTCCACTTAGGAAGGAATTCACTAGAAGACTTTGGTTATTACAACGTCTTGCAATACACCCACTTCAGACTTAGGACTTATCCAATGCCTAATCCGAAACTCCTAGATTTACACAGATAAGATTCTCAGTTCTTATCAGACTGGTGGAAGCTTTCAGAGTAGCTTCAAGTCTCTTCAATAATGAATACAGTCCGGTTGAGCTTCTCAAACTGCAGAGCGGTCGAGAGGCTTGGAAACCCTAGGATGATCCTTGAAGATCAGATATGTAAACTGTAGGCGAGGGTTTATTTGAGCAGCAAGTGAATGATCTTGTAAGTGTGCTCAAGTATTGCTTTAGTATATCAGATGAGGACTTCTGATAGTATTCAAGTGATTGAGTTGATTGAGATTTTTCGTGTTGCTTGTCTTCTTGTCACTTCTTGAGCAATCTTCCCTTTATATAGGTCAATCATCAACGTCTTTATTTTTGAACGTTCTGATGCTGCATTGAATGCACATTTAATGCTTCATAAATGCATTGATGATTCTGCATGAAGATCTTACACTTCTTTAAATGCAGACAACTTCCAGGGTCCAAAACTGGTATAAACGGTCGAATGCTTTATCTGTAGCCATTCTGCGTTTTTGCCATTTTAGTGCAACCTGTTGTCTCGATGCAAGAGTCAACAGATCTTCTGATACGCCGGTTTATCTCTCGATGCAAGAGTCAACAGATCTTCTGATACGTGGGTTCTGCTTTTGATAAAAGATCTTGCAATGAACGTCTTGTCTCAAGTATTTGTCTTGAGATATCTTGATAAGCAGTTGGCATTCTACCGGTAGATAGATTTATCCTCTGCTGGTTTGAATAACCAGTCGATAGGCTTGTGACTGCAACCGGTCGAGAGACAAAGGCGGTTGACAAGCTTCCGGTAGATAACTTGAAGGGTTTAGACGGTTGCGGTAGGAGTTGTAGTAGATTCCTGAAATACAAAAGATTGGCAGCACATTCCTATACAATGAGTTGTTGTTTGTTATCACCAAAATGTCGGATTCAACAATTTCCCCCTTTTTGGTGATGACAAAACTTAAGTGCTCCGAAAACAATATGAAAGCATTAAAATGAACTTCATTGAGAGAATGAATTTCATTAATTACAATAAGCATTCTTATTACACCTACTGAAGAAAAACAAAATGAGATACAGCTGTGATAAGTAGAGAAGAGACAAGTTGTTCATCTTTTGAACCAACTGGCTCCTCCTGACCTATCGCCTTCTCTTCTTCTTCTGTCGGCTTCTTCCTTTCTTCTGGATTCTTCTTCACGTCTTCTTGCCTCTGCTGCTCTTCGTTGCTCTTCTTCCCCCTTTTTGGCATCACCTTGGTTGAGTCGAAGGATGATCTCAGTGAGTTGAGTGCCAAGGCAGGCTTGCATAGTATCAATTTTTGCATCTAGTTGAGCGATTAGAGTAGCTTGCATAGTGTCCATCCGATCATTCAACTGCCTATGAAGGCGGTTTTCGGATCTGACAACTTGTTCGGAGACGGTAGAGAGCGTTTTGATTTGAGTGCGATGATGGGCAGTGATCTCTTTGGACAGATGAGCAAGGTCTCTAGACACGGTCTCAAAATGCCGAATCATCGTCTTGCGTGAATTGTCAACCCATGAGGATGTGTTTGTGATGTCTTGTGAAAAAGATCGAACTGTTTGCATGAGCTCATGAAGCCTATTTATCAATGTGTGATCCAGAGCTGCTGCCATGGCTTCAATATATGAGTCATCAGTCTGAAGCATTTGACTCTGTGTGTCATTCCTTGGTGAAGCCGGGCCAGACTCAAGATGATGTGGTGCTGGTGATCTGGCTGGTGAGCTAGCTGATGTACCTTCCAATAGTGGTACAGTTGGAGATGTAGGGGTCTCGACTGCAGCCAAGATGGTTGGTGGAGTAGCAGGATCAGCACTCGGTTCATCCATTAGGAGATCTTCCACAAACTTTTCAGTAGATGGAGACGGTTGAAGTGCTGGGTCAGCATCAGTCACTGGCTGTTCTGGAGGTGCAAGTGATACAATAGTGCTTGGTATCTCTGTTGGGGGCACTACTGCTTCACTGATGCAAGGAGCCTCTGTCACAGAGGTGACAGGAATTTCTTGTTCAATCACTTCTAAAAAATCTTGTAGACGACTGGGAGAGGTGTGAGCGGTCGCCGCTGGAGATGAGTGAGCAGTCACAGCTGCTTCCGGTTATATTACTGCTTGGACTGCGGTTGAGGCGTGGTCGACCGATGAAGATGCTGCCACACTCGATCTTAGAGCGGATGATTGAAACAGGTCAGCAGTGATGAGACCGGTCAGAATCCCATCTGAAAGAGTAATAGCAGAGACGTCTTCTTCACCCTGATCTTGGGTAAGAAAAGTCTTCATCATCACCTGTGCTTCCAATCCATAAGCCTGTATACAAGCTGCTGAAGCTGTCGTCTTTACGTTGTTAAGAGCTTGGAAGTGCTGAAGTAGTTGAGTGATTTGACGTAGACTATTCTGTAGTCCAGTCAAAATCACAAAGTCATCGGTGGCGGTAGGACTCTTGGATTTGAAGTTCTTGACACGCTCATTAATCAACAAAGATATCAGGCTTCCTCGAAGCTTCAAGTCGATGAGCTGTCTTCTTCCCAGAGCCTCCACGATGTCTTCAGTGTCAGCAAAAAGAAGCATCTTCTGCTCAATAACGTTCAGAGCTTTCCACTTAGGAAATATTTGAGCAAGCGTCAGGTGAGTGCGGGAATGATGCCATCTGTCAAAGCACTGTAGGTGACACTTGACAGTGCGGAGAACGTGAGAGATGATCAAGTTGAGCTCTACAGTAGCTGCTGGTTGAGCCTTAGGTGAGTAGATCATCACACCTTTCTCTTTGTCCTTGGGATCAGCGAGAGTGACCTTTGGAGTTGATGAGGCACCTTCCATGATTATCACACCCTTGGTAGGACGTGGAGCAGTAGTAGCAGTAGTGGTAGTAGTCTCGACCGTTGGCAGAATTGGTGTTGGAACGGTAGGAGCAAGTCCAGAAAGGGACTTTAACCTCTTGTGCTGCCTCTTCTTCTCGCCTGCAGGCGTGGATGGCACAGCTGCTTTGGAGACAGAAGGAGATGACTTGCTGAAGGCTTGAATCAGTGGAACGTTCTCACATGATTCTTCTTCAGAGTCAGACTCTATGATAAGTTGACGCTTGGCAGATTTCTTGGTATGGGCTGGTTTGGCCGCTACCGGGACTGTTGAAAGCGGTTGAGTGACAGCAACAACACTTGCGGTTGAAGGCAGAGTGTCGACCGCAACCTCTTTCTTGTTCAGAAACTTGAAGATTGTAGACTTGTTGAGCCATTTGGTGGGATGCAGAGGCTCATTCTTGGAGAAGTCTACTCCAAGGACGCTCAAGGTGTGGCAAATTTGCAGAGCAAATCCCTCGGATTGCCCTTTTCCCCTGATCATTTCACATAAAGTAGTGAACAATATGTCTGACCAGTTGATGTTGATTTTGGAGGCGATACAAGCCATGTATTGGAATTTCTCCATCGTCACCTTGTCGTACGATCCAGCCTTGGCAAGAAGATTCTTGGCCACGATGTTGGTCAATAGCCTGAATGGAGCTTTAAGAGATGTCTTCTGAGCCGGCAGTTTGATCGGAACATCAGTGGTTGAGAATTCCTTCAACCAGTATGAGCAGTTACCATCGGAAAGATCCGCGCATTTTGTCAAACCCCTGGAGGGCAGATCAAATGTGCTGGCGAAGAACTTTTGATTGAAGGAGTAGGACTCTGTCCGGATCAAGCATTTGACAGTCCCATGCTCGATTTGAGCGGTTGCAAAGAACTCCTTCAAGACAGGCAGATCGCAGATGGCGCTGCTTCCCAAAAACTTCTTCAGTCCAGAGGCTTCAAGCATGGTGAAGACCTCAGTGATTCCTGCATTGTTTGCCTCAATAACGGAATCAAAGTTGATTGCAAGGCAAGTCTTCTGGATCGACATGATAGTTTTAGATAAGAACTCGAGCAGAGAGTAAGCAAAAGCTTGATAGTAATACGATAGAACTTTTAATGCAATATGAAAGCTTTAGCAACGGTGAAAGGTTGATATACGAGTGTAAAGAAGTATATATAGGAACCTATGGGCCATATGGTGATGTCATGAAAAGTATTTTTGAAATTCAAAAAGTTTTGAAGAGTATAATCACTGCGCCCAATCAATGTCATTTGGTTCAAAGCACAAAGCTGCTAGTACGGAGCCTGTCAGAGACTAGCTAAAGGCGGATGATATGCCAACATTTATGGCAATGTAACAGCTAAGCTATTAAAGTCATACTAGCAATCATTTCCCCTAAAAGCATGCATACTAACTTAGATCTACTAAGCCAAGAATATTTCGAAAATATGAAAACTTAGCGTCCGGTAAAGGCTTGGTGAATATGTCTGCTGCTTGCTGATCGGTAGAGATGTATTCCAGCCTGATTTCCTTCTTTAAGACATGATCTCGGATAAAGTGATGCCGACATCAATGTGCTTTGTCCTAGAGTGCATCACTGGATTGTGAGTGATGGCTATGGCACTTGTATTGTCACAGTAGATTGGAGCTTCACTCGACCGGATTCCATAATCATTAAGCTGCTGTTGAATCCAGAGTATTTGAGCACAACAGCTGCCAGCAGCAAGGTATTCTGCTTTGGCGGTCGAGGTAGCAATTGATGTCTGCTTCTTACTTGACCACGAAATTAGTCTATCTCCAAGGAATTGACATGTGCCACTTGTACTTTTGCGATCAATTCTACAACCTGCATAATCTGCATCTGAATAGCCAATAAGATTAAGATTTGAATCTTTGGGATACCAAAGACCCACATTAGTAGTTCCTTTAATATATTTAATTATTCGTTTGGCGGCAATGAAATGAGATTGCTTAGGTGCTGCTTGAAATCTAGCGCATAAACAAACTGAATACATGATATCCGGTCGACTGGCAGTCAAATAAAGCAATGAGCCAATAAGGCCTCGATACATTGTTATCTCGACCGGGATTCCCCCTTCATCTTTATCAAGCTTGATTGATGTACTCATGGGGGTAGATACAGTTGAGCACTGTTCCATTCCAAACTTCTTTACCAATTCCTTGGCATACTTGGATTGATTGATAAATATTCCAGTTTCAAGTTGGTTCACTTGCAATCCAAGAAAGAAATTTAGCTCGCCCATCATGCTCATTTCAAATTTCTCCTGCATCATCTTAGAGAACTTTGAGCACAACTTGGGGTTAGTTGACCCAAATATAATGTCATCAACATAAATTTGTACTAGTAACACATGATTACCTTTTACAAATTTAAACAAGGTCTTATCGACCGTTCCAATTTGGAAATCATGTTCCAGTAAAAATTTTAGTAATGTATCATACCATGCACGCGGTGCTTGTTTTAATCCATAGAGGGCTTTGTCAAGTTTATATATATATTGAGGATGAGTAGGATTGACAAAACCTGGTGGTTGTTCAACGTACACCTCTTCTTGAAGTAGACCATTGAGGAATGCAAACTTGACATCCATTTGATAAACTTTAAAGTCCTTGAAAGCTGCATAGGCAAGAAAGATGCGGATTGCTTCTAGTCTTGCAACTGGCGCGAAGGATTCCTCAAAGTCTATGCCTTCTTCTTGTCTGAATCCTTGTGCAACAAGCCGAGCTTTGTTACGCACAACAGTGCCATGTTCATCGAGCTTGTTACGAAACACCCATCTAGTTCCAATCACATTTTGATTTTTCGGTCGAGGAACTAGATGCCAGACATTGTTGCGGGTGAATTGATTCAACTCTTCTTGCATAGCTTCAATCCAGCTGGCATCTGATAGAGCTTCATCTATCTTCTTGGGCTCTACCTGAGATATGAAAGCTGCATGCAAGAATTCATTAATCATTTGACCACGTGTTTTTCGAGGAGCAGAAGGGTCACCTATGACCAACCCAGGTGGATGATCTTTGTTCCACCTAAAATAATTCCCTAAAGGGTTGTCATCAATTGGTTGACGAACGTCCTCGTTTACTGGATCATCATTGGCAGGAGGATCGTTATCAACCGGTGGATCCTCTTCTGGCCTTGTTTGATCACACACGGTAGAGGGAACTGGATCATCCTTCTTTGGAGGATATGGATCACTGTCACTCTCTTCCTGTAGATTTGTGTTTTCCAGTCTATGACTCAGATCATTTATGCTCCCTTGAGTTTGTTCTGTACAAAGAGTAGATTCATCAAAAACAATATGAATGGTTTCCTCGACCGTTAGTAATCTTTGATTGAACACTCGATAAGCTCTGCTAACGGCTGAGTAACCAATAAAAGTTCCTTCGTCTGCTTTGGCATCGAAGGCTGTCAAATGATTTTTGCCATTGTTGTGGATAAAGCATTTTCACCCAAAAATTTTGAAGTATGAAATATCAGGTTTTGTGCCATTCCAGATCTCATATGGAGTTTTGTTAAATCGTTTATTAATCATAGATCTGTTTTGAGTATAGCAAGCTGTGTTAACTGCTTCTGCCCAAAGCCTTTGAGAAACATTTGAATCAGCAATCATAGTTCTGGCTGCTTCTTTTAAAGTACGGTTCCTTCTTTCAGCCACCCCATTTTGCTGTGGGGATCTAGCAGCTGACAACTCATGCTTGATTCCCTGATCATCTAGATAAGTCATAAGAGTGGTGTTTAAAAATTCAGTCCCTCTATCACTCCTGATTCTATCTATCACAGTAGATTGTTCATTTTGCAAGCGTTTAAAAAGCTTAATCAGGTGAGGTGCAGTTTGATCTTTTGAAGAGAGAAAGATGACCCAAGTAAATCGAGAAAAGTCATCTATAACAACAAGAGCATATCTCATTCCCCCTATGCTTCTTACTGGTATAGGACCAAATAGGTCCATGTGAAGTAAATCTAAGCATTTGGAAGAAGACATACACCCTTTATTTTTAAAGGTTGCTCTCACCTGCTTTCCTAGTTGACAAGCAGGACAAACTTTGTCTTTTATAAAATCTCCTTCAGGCATACCAGAAACCAAATCATGCTTCCTCAAGTTAGAGATGGACTTAAAATTTAGATGATTTAACCGCTTATGCCACAACCAATGTTTATCATGATGAGCAGTAAGACAAGTAGGTGAAGAAATATGTGAGCAAGACCAGTTTACCTTGTAGGTGTTTAGGTCTCTTACACGGGTCATAAGAGTCTCACCTTTGTCATTTTTGATGATGCAAGTGTGTTTGTGAAACTCGACAGAATGATCATTGTCACATAGTTGACTAATACTTATCAAATTATAGCACAGTTTGTCAACAAGCAACACATCTTTAATAATGATGTTACCATGGATAATCTTACCCTTACCCACGGTTTTACCTTTGGAGTTGTCTCCAAAGCTGATCTTTGGTCCTTTGCACAGCACAACTTCTGTTAGAAGTTCTGGATTCCCTGTCATGTGCCGTGAGCAACCACTATCTAAGTACCAGGTAGTGTCCTTGATAGAAGTGGTCTTCTCGCCCGTTTGGAATTTTAGTACCTGCAAAAAGTGAAGAACTTTTGGTACCCATATCTAGTAGGGTCCAGGTCGGATTAGCCCTTTTGGGACCCATACCTGGAACACCCTTACAGGTTTGCCCGTGTGTGTGTCCAGAAATCTGTGCGGTCGATAAGCAGTAAATGTGTGTGCTTGTGAGGTTGCTGTGTGCTGCTTGCCTTTTTGATCTTTATCAGTTAGCCTGTACCTCTTTTGAACTGGCCTGCAATTAAAGTACTGGTAAGGCTTCTCCTTTGACCATCTTCTCTTAGAGTAGTTAGACTCATTCCATGGCCTTTTGAAATTAGATTGGTTTCCTTTTCTTCTTTCATTAGGTTTTGGTTTAATCCAAGTTCCTCTTTGATTAGAGATCTGGGGATCCACATATCCCAGCCCTCTATGCTTAGAGCTTCGTTCGTTAGATACTTTTTGATTTTTGTCAAAGCTGCACTCATCATGTTCATATATCGTGCTGGACCTGACAAATCTTATTTTGTTAAGATTGCCTTTGTCCAGGCTTGACTGAATACAAGATTCCATAGACTGTTCATTTGTTCCAAACCCTAGACCGGTTTTGTCATGTGCCGGTCTTTGGATTTCTTGAATCTTGTCAATGGTTACAGAAGATTTATTCCAAGCCTTAATTGTTTCAAGTAGTTTTTTGTTCTTAGTCAAGGTTGCTTGGAACACTCTTTTCAAGGTGTCATTCTCAGTAGCCAGCAGACTTAGCTTGACCTTAAGACCATCAAGCTATTTTCGCTGCATGCAGCTTGATTCGCTTGACTTATCTTTTAGGTCAGCTCTTTCTGCCTTTACCTCCTCGAATTCCTTGGATAATGCTTTGTATTCATTAGCCATTTCGTGTAAAGCAGTAACTAGATCACTGTGAGTAAATTCAGGTGAACCAAAGTCAAATACCTCCTCAGCTTCTTCTTCGATGTCAGCCATAAGGCATTCCACCTTTTCATCATCGCTGTCATCTGAAGAGCTTCCGGTATTGGGGTTGTCAGAGTCAGACTCAGCCCACTTGCTTTTGCTTTTGTCTGCTACTAGAACCCTTTGGTCTCTTCCTTTTCTAAACGTCCTCTTGTCCTCCTTGCCCCTTCTTCTTTCGAAGAATTGCTTCTGATCATTGCTCTTAGGCTTGGTGCAATCTGCAATGAAGTGGCCTGGCTTGCCACAGTTAAAACAAGTAGTACCATCGTCTGTATGGTCCGATTTATGATAATTTTTAAATTTAGAATTGTTTTTACGCATAAATCTACCAAATTTCTTGACAAAGAGTGTCATGGCTTCGTTGCTGATTTGCTCAGCTGATCTCTTTGGAGCTTCCTCGACCGGTGGACGCATCACCGTTGAGGTTAAGGCCTTGGTTGGTTGAGAGGTAGATGGTTCATCTTCTGTCCTCATGTTGAGCTCGAACTCGTAGGCTTTGAGATCTGCAAAGAGATCATGCAGTTCAACCTTGCTTAAGTCTTTTGACTCCCTCATGGCCACTGTCTTGATCTCCCATTCTTTGGGCAAAGCTCTCATAACCTTCACAGCAATTTCACGGTTAGTATAAGTTTTTCCTAAAGCAATAAGATCACAAATGATACTACTGAACCGTTCATCAAATTCAGCCATGGTTTCCCCTGGCTTCATTTTGGCATTGTCATATTTTTGAATGGCCATGGTGAGCTTGTTTTCCTTGGTCTGGTCATTTCCTTCACACAGCTGAGTGAGCTTCTCCCAAATCTCCTTTGCTGTGGAGCATGACTTGATTTTGCTGAACATGTTCTTGTCCAGTGTTTTGTATAGGATGTCCCGGGCCACATTGTCAAGATTGGCCTTCTTTTTGTCCTCAGTAGTCCACTCAGCTCTTGGTTTCTCAATCATTTGTCCTGCACCATCGGTTAGAGCTGGGTTGACCTTCATGATTTTGATAGGACCGTCTGTTATGACATATAGCATGTCATCGTCCTGTGCTGCAAGATGTGCCTGCATGCGAATTTTCCAGTCATCATAATCTTCTTTAGAAAACATAGGAATTTTGTTGAAAGAAGTCATGATTTTAAAACTTTAGATCAGCAGTTGAGAAAGGAACCCGCTCTGATACCACTTGTTGGGATCGGTTCAGAGGGTAGAGGGGGGGTGAATACACTCTGAAACTTATTTTCTTTCTTTTCAAAATGATCAAGTGAAGTTTATTTCACTTAATCTGTTTTCTCAACTTCTAAAACGGTTTGAACAACTTAAATAGTGCGGAAATAGTTCAGAGGTTTTAGTGATGCAAAGGCAAGTTATAACACGATGTATGAGCAATATATAAGATAAATATGCAGTAAAGACTAAGGCACGATTTATGGAAGTTCGAAGGCTTAATCCTTCTACGTCTCCCCTTCTTCCACTTAGGAAGAAATTCACTAGAAGACTTTGGTTATTACAACGTCTTGCAATACACCCACTTCAGACTTAGGACTTATCCAATGCCTAATCCAAAACTCCTAGATTTACACAGATAAGATTCTCAGTTCTTATCAGACTGGTGGAAGCTTTCAGAGTAGCTTCAAGTCTCTTCAATAATGAATACAGTCCGGTTGAGCTTCTCAAACTGCAGAGCGGTCGAGAGGCTTGGAAACCCTAGGATGATCCTTGAAGATCAGATATGTAAACTGTAGGTGAGGGTTTATTTGAGCAGCAAGTGAATGATCTTGTAAGTGTGCTCAAGTATTGCTTTAATATATCAGATGAGGACTTCTAATAGTATTCAAGTGATTGAGTTGATTGAGATTTTTCGTGTTGCTTGTCTTCTTGTCACTTCTTGAGCAATCTTCCCTTTATATAGGTCAATCATCAACGTCTTTATTTTTGAACGTTCTGATGCTGCATTAAATGCACATTTAATGCTTCATAAATGCATTGATGATTCTGCATGAAGATCGTACACTTCTTTAAATGCAGACAACTTCCAGGGTCCAAAACTGGTATAAACGGTCGAATGCTTTATCTGTAGCCATTCTGCGTTTTTGCCATTTTAGTGCAACTTGTTGTCTCGATGCAAGAGTCAACAGATCTTCTGATACGCCGGTTTATCTCTCGATGCAAGAGTCAACAGATCTTCTGATACGTCGGTTCTGCTTTTGATAAAAGATCTTGCAATGAACGTCTTGTCTCAAGTATTTGTCTTGAGATATCTTGATAAGCAGTTGGCATTCTACCGGTAGATAGATTTATCCTCTGCTGGTTTGAATAACCAGTCGATAGGCTTGTGACTGCAACCGGTCGAGAGACAAAGGCGGTTGACAAGCTTCCGGTAGATAACTTGAAGGGTTTAGACGGTTGCGGTAGAAGTTGTAGTAGATTCGTGAAATATAAAAGATTGGCAGCACATTCCTATACAATGAGTTGTTGTTTGTTATCACCAAAATGTCGGATTCAACATATACATAGAATAAAATCTTGAATTTAGATTTCAAAATTTAAACTCTTAGAATTGCATATTCGAAAATTTCTGTGAATAGAGATATTCTTTATAGTCAAATTACAAGAGAAAATTCAAATTTAATATTTTGTGGTCCATAGATGTCAAGATTGGTAGTGATATATGCTATCAAAATTGTGGTCCTAAAAGAAATATTTAATAGCTAGATGTATACCTCTTATAGTGGAAATTTTGGTTTACATCTTTACCTAAAATTTCTCTCATTTTCCTCATTAATTGTAAAACTACCCATGATAAGAAATAATATCTAGTCGATCAAAGAAAATTTTATAATTAATAAGTAAACGTCGTGTAAACCAAGGTGTATGCCAAGATGTACATCTACCATTACTCAAATATTGTGAGTATCTCTACACGGGATGTTCTTGTTTTTTCGAGTAAGCGGGAAATGCATCTTATATGCAAAAAGATGTATAACTCATTCCACAACCAAAGAAATAGCTAAATTATTATTAGTACTTACAATCAAGCATGCACCTAGTGAAAAATAAAAAAATAAATAAATATTTTATTTATAATATTTAAATTTTGTGGGCGTCAATTTGTAGATATTTATTATGAACGAAAATATTTTATATTTTCAAACTCAAGCATATTTATCAACCCACAATTTTTCTCCTATATATACTTGTCCTATGTATTCAAACTATACCCAACCAACTCAAAACTACAAAGCATGGAGTTCTTTTATGTCTCTCTTCCTTGCATATTTGTCTCCTTTGTATTCCTCTCCCTTAACCTTCTCTTTTACAAGACCAAACCCGCCGGCTCCGGCACGCTACCTCTGGGCAGAACTGGTTGGCCGGTCATCGGCGAAAGCCTCGAATTCCTCTCCACTGGATGGAAGGGTCATCCAGAGAAGTTCATCTTCGACAGGATCTCCAAGTACTCATCATATGTCTTCAGGACTCACCTCTTAGGCGAACAGGCCGCAGTTTTCTGCGGCGCGAGTGGCAACAAGTTCTTGTTTTCCAATGAGAACAAGCTTGTTCAAGCATGGTGTCCTAGTTCCGTGTACAAAGTTTTCCCATCTTCTAACCAATCTTCTTCCAAAGAAGAGGCTATCAAGATGAGGAAAATGCTCCCCAATTTCTTCAAACCCGAGGCGTTGCAGCGGTACGTGGGGATAATGGATCATATAGCGAGACGACACTTTGCGGATGGATGGGAAAACAAGGAAGAAATAGTTGTGTTCCCTCTTGCCAAGAACTACACTTTCTGGCTTGCATGCAGGCTCTTTGTGAGCATCGAGGATCCACAGCACGTCGCCAAATTCGCCGATCCTTTCAATCTTTTGGCTTCTGGTTTGATCTCCATCCCAATAGACTTGCCCGGAACACCGTTTAACAAGGCCATCAAGGCGTCGAATTTCATCAGGAAAGAGCTCATCTCCATCATCAAACAGCGAAAAATCGATCTAGCCAAGGGAAAAGCCACCGCTACACAAGACATCCTGTCGCACATGCTGCTTACAAGCAATGAAAATGGGAAATTTATGAATGAATTAGATGTCGCTGATAAGATTTTGGGTCTGCTCCTTGGTGGCGAAACTGCTAGCTCTGCATGCACTTTCATCGTCAAATATCTCACCGAGTTGCCCGAAATCTACGACGGAGTTTATAAAGGTAAAATCATATATCAGTTTTCCTTCATTATGTTTGTCATTTTGCATATCAGTTTTTCTTCTTTATGTTTGCCACATTGCGATTTCGGTTCTCTATGTTTTATTATTTTATTTTTAGTCCTGCATGTTTCGATTTTTGATAATTTCAGTCTTTTTTATTGGAAAATGTTTACGTGGTACTTGACACGTCATCTTCACATCAGCATTGTATTGGTGCCACATGAGTGTCACATCAGAAAAAGGACTAAAATTGCCAAAAAAATAAAAATAGCGGACTAAAACTGAAATATGAAAATATAAATGATCAAAATCGCAAAGTGACAAATATACGGGACTATAAAAGCAACTTTCCATATATATATATATATATGCATGTTTTCTAACGTTATTTTTCGCATATTCAGAACAAATGGAGATTGCGAAATCAAAGGCCCCCGGCGAATTATTGATTTGGGATGATATTCAGAAGATGAAATATTCATGGAATGTTGCGTGTGAAGTGTTGAGGCTGTCACTACCACTCCAAGGTGCTTTTAGAGAAGCCATTTCTGATTTCGTCTTCAATGGATTCTCTATTCCAAAGGGTTGGAAGGTAAAAAATTTTAAATTTTTTTTTTTAAAATCAATTATAATTTATTAATATAAGGCTGCGTTTATTTGCCTTGATAAATGAAGGATTACATAATTAATACCGACTAATCCTATGTTTACTTGTAAAATTGAAATTGAGTATAAATCTTTCGGCCCGTTAATGATAGGATTCACAAATGATTTTTAGTCATATTCATGGGATTATAAATCTTTACAAGGTGAGAGAGTGAAAAAAAAATTGTAATCCATCCAACTAAACATATTATTATTTATTCATAACCACTCTATATCTTATCAAATTATCTTAATAATCATACTTTAATCTATTATTGCTCAATCTCATCATTTAAAGGAAACGCAGCCTAAAAATATATATAATTATTCATAATGGAATAATCGAACTGCAGCTGTATTGGAGTGCCAACTCGACACACAAAAACCCGGAATTCTTCACGGATCCCCAGAAGTTCGACCCGTCTCGATTTGAAGGATCGGGACCCACTCCGTACACGTTCGTGCCATTCGGCGGTGGCCCAAGAATGTGCCCCGTTTAGAGATACTCGTGTTCATGCATCATCTTGTGAAGAGATTCAAATGGGAGAAAGTTATTGCAGACGAGAAAATAGTTGTTGATCCCATGCCAATTCCTGCAAAGGGTCTTCCAGTTCGACTGTTCCCTCATTAAGCTTGAGGATTATTGTGTTATATATATTTTATATGTTTCTTTTTTTTTTAGTACTACTTTATATGTTTCTTAATAATGGAACTATATTGTAAAGTTTATTTGAGCTAGTATATATATATATATGTGTGTGTGTGTACATATATATGTGTGTATATAAGATATTGTGATTTTTGAAATTTTATTTTACAATACATATATAATATACTCTATTAATTGTGAAGGAAGAAAGTTTTTCCCTAATTAAAGCTTGAGCCTTTTGTATCGTCTTTTAGGTTAATTTATTTCAATCAACCTTAAGAGTATTATCTTAACAGTAGATCTAACGATTCATGATTTGTCATCTCAACACTATAATATTAATTATGCATATATGTTGAAATAATATTAATTATGCATATATGTTGAAATGTAAACAATCATATATATAATTTGGGATACTATCCTAAGGGAGTGTTTGCAATCACTAAAAAAAAGTGATTGTTAGATTTTGACTTAAAAAATCACTCTTATTTGTTTCTTAAACTCAAATTATGTGTTAGCTTATGTTTAACTTAATTGAAATCTAAAAACTAATCATATGGTGATTATGTTTCTCCAAAAGTAATTTTAGTAAAAAAAAAATCAATGCTAAAATCACTGTAATTACTTATTTATCAAACACTACCCAACTTTGATTTTTAGCTTTTCATTTTTGTTTTCAAACACTACCAACTTTTGATTTTTCTTCACTTTTTTATAATCTATAAATTTAATCACTTCTACAAAAGCATAATTTTTTGCAAAACACTACCTTAGGGTGTGTTTGCAATCACTAAAAAAAGTGATTGTTAGCTTTTGGCTTAAAAAAATCATTTTTGTGTGTTTCTTAAACCTAAATTATGTGTTAGCTTATGCTTAACTTAATTGAAATCCAAAAGCTAGTCATGTGGTGATTATGATTTTTCAAAAGTGATTTTAATATGAAGGTCATTGTTAAAATCACTATAATCACTTATTTATCAAACACTACCCAACTTTGATTTTTAAATTTTCACATTTGTTTCCAAACACTACCAACTTTTGATTTTTCTTAACTTTTTTATAATCTATAAATTAATTACTTCTACAAAAGCACAATTTATTGCAAACACTCCCTAAGTGTAGGATCTCATAATTAACTCGTGTTTCAATAGTTTTATTCCAATTAACTTATTATGTGTCTGTGTATGAGGTGTATGTTGCATAACAAATTTCAAAGAACCAACACCTTCGTTACCATCAAGAGTGATCGATTTTCATATAAAAGTCATTAGAGCCTCTCTAGTTGTGAACTCTGAAAATGAATTCATTTCTATCACGTTTACTATTGCTACATTACAAGTTTAAAATCCATAATTTTTTAGATAATTCATCCTCAATCATAAACCCAAACCCACAATTTTTAGGAGTCTTTTTATCCAATCGCACATTCATTTTAAATTACTAGTTTTATTTCGTTTCTATCACGTCTTCTACTGCTACTTTACAAGTTTAAAATTCATAATTTTCTAAATAATTCATCCTCAATCATAAACCCAAACACATAATTTTTAGGAGTCTTATTATCCAATCGCACATTCATTTTAAATTACTAGTTTTATAATTTATAATTTTCACTTTAATATTTAACTAAATGATTATTAAAAAAATTTATTGATAAAAATATTTGAAATGTGATAATAAGGTTTCTTTATATCCTAAATTATAGTATTAATTAATATCGTTTAAATTTGATAGAAAATATTATGTTATATTTTAAAAAATAAAAAATTTTGTTAAAGAGTACTGAAATTAAAAGGATGTGTTTCTTTCGACAGAATATTGAACATGATTCATATGTACGAACGATGTTAATGTTTCAGACCATGAACCTTATAATATCCATAATCATGATAATGAGTTAATCATTTAATAATTAGGTCCAACTTTTAAGCCCAGATAAACATACCTTTGGAGATGTTCTTAATTAGATCCGATCTTATTATAAATTTAAGGGCTCAAACACATGCCACTAAAAAGCGTTAGGCGTAGGCGGACGGTCATCCATCGTCAAGCGCTTTGGTGCCTGAGCGGTTGCCAAGATGAAGCCTAGGCAGTTTTTTTTTAAAAAAAAATTAATTAAACATAAAAATATATATAATTATAATATCCAAAATTTCTCAAAATATTCATCAATTTGTTTATTTTCACTATTATATATATTTTTCAATGATCTTTATTAATGTGCAAAATTTTTTATTTTCACATATTTCCATGCATAAAATTTTTTATTTGCATATTATTTCAACAAGATATGGTATAATTTGTCAACCACCTAACCGGTACTAGGTAGAGTCTTTTAGAACACTGCTCCAACCTGATTAAAACTTTTTTTTAAGGAACCTGCTGGTTAAAACTTTTAAATTAAAAATGGTATAATTTGCATGTATTTTTTTAAAAACAATTTGCAATAAAGTTTTTTTAAAAAAATGGTGTGATTTGCATATAAATTTTTAGTTTTGTAATGATTTCTTTAAAAAATAATAAATAAATTTTATTCATGAGAAAATATTATTTATTTATTTTTTAAAAGTATATTGATAAGTGCAATTTATGCACTTAATTTTTATATGATTTAACTTGGCTTTTGTGATGAATCAAGCGGTATTATGTGTATTTCGTTGTTGTTTTTGTGGAATGCAAAAGTGGACAAGATATATAAATTATATGAAAATAGAGGTGTTTAGGATACAAAATAGGTAGAAGAAGAAGTAAGATATGATTTTTGGAGCACAAAAGAAGAGCCTAAACACCGAGAAGAGGCGCAAGAAAGAATCACGAAGCAACAATTGTCCAGAAATTATTGCCGACTTTAGAAAGATCCGAATCCAATCTTCACCTTTCAGAATGAAGCACATGATGTTATAAATATGCTGTCAAAATTTCAGTCCGATCCAACGGCTATAACTCCATAGAAGTCATTAGAAGAATTAATGCGTTATTTATCACATTTAATAATTGAACTTAGATATAAATATTGAGTTTAATATTAAGTGCGAATTTTCGTTTAACACTTGAAAAAGAGAGTAGAAAATAATAAGGATTCTTGACTATTAAACTAGAAAGATTTATAATTAAAAATCATTAGTAATAAATCGTGGTGGATAGTCACGTAAAGTCGAACCTCTAGAATTTATCTCTCATTGAATTTTCATCTTGCGAACTCGTCGTTTATTAATTTTATTCATTGTAATTTTTAGTTACTTAAACTCAACCTATCATCGTATCTCTAAATAAGATTAAGATTTTATTAGTTACAAATGTTTAATATAATATCATTTTATTCATTCTCTGTGGGATTGACTTGGACTGTATTTCTGTATTAAAACTTGACATCGTACACTTGCGAGCGAAAAATACCCAACAAGTTTTTGGTGCCGTTGCCAGGGATTGGTTTAATTTATTGTGCACTAATATTTTTGCCAAGTGATCTTGATTTTGATTTAGAGTTTTTTTTTAAAAAATTCTATTTACTTTTTGTTTTGTTTAATTTGTTTTGTTTTCTATATGGCTGCAGTTTATGCAAAGACTTTGAAGTTTTGAAAGTGCAGACGCAGTCGGGTTGAGGACTATAAACTAAGCGCTGCTTGGGAGGCAACCCAAGATTTTTTAGTTTTATTTATTTATTTATTTTAGTTATTTTTTATTTATTTTCGTCTTAAATTTTTGTCCTTTGCCAAAAAAAATTTTATAGGTTATGTGGAGCTAAATTTTGGAGATGTTACCCCTACTATACTCTTAATGTGCTGCAAATGACGATGAAAAGGACAATGATCACTGACGGTCGTCATCACAAGTACGTGCATTCCTCTATTATTTTATTGGTTTATTTTACATTGAGGACAATGTATTATTTTAAGTTTGGAGGGGTGTGAAAAAAATTGATGAGTTAATTGAAAGTTGTGATTGATCTTATTGATGATTGATGAGTCAAAGACATCAGTTTGTAAATGTATTGGCTTATGATGATAAAAATATTTATTGTGCAAAAAATATATCAAAAAATCAGTGATAGCTATATTTAATCTTGAGTTCTCACTCATATGCACGAATGCCATGATTTTCGATACTTTTAACAATTAGAAAACAATTATGTCGATTTTTTTATGTGAATTAGATGAATTGACTCTTAACTCTTGTGATTCTTTTCTCCAAACTAAGGTAGATTTTTGTAAACACATAAGTGATTTAGGTGTTTTTGAATCAATTTAGCCTTTTTTATCCATACTATATTTATGAAAGTCCAAAAAAAATTGAGTAGCTAAAAAGTTCAAAGAAAAAGTGTAATGGAGGAGAAAGTAAGGTGAGGGGAGGCCTTGAAGAAAAAAAATTGAAATTCTAGTCCAAATACAAGGCTAAAGATGAAGAATGTATGAAGTAGCACGAAGCCAAGATCAATATCTGACAATGCAAATAATATTTTTAGCTACTCATATTGCCCAATGTGATAAATTCCAATCTTTTTTCTTTAATATTGAGTTGTTGATTGACATTGATATATATTTGGATATATATTCTCCTACTTGATTTGCTTGAACCTAATGTTAACCGAAAAAGTCTTTTTGATCTGTGCAAATAAAGATTAAACTTTGTGGAGAGTATTTTAAAACTTGAGGGCGAAGTTAATGAATTTATGAAGCTTACTGATTGCATGATTTTATCGAAAGTTAGGTGGATAGATGAGATTGACAAATCACACACACGAGAACTCTTGATAAAATTAGGCGATATATGGACTCATGAATTATGGAATATAAAAGTCGGAGGCCGATTGTATTACAAAGTATCATGCATTCATGTGATTTATTTTCTTGTCTGCATGGTTTGTTTTGCTCGGTACTAGAAAAGTCTAAGTTTGGAGGGATTTGATAAGTGCAACTTATGCACTTAATTGTTATATGATTTAACTTGGCTTTTGTGATGAATCGAGTGGTATTATGCGTATTTTGTTATTGTTTTTGTGGAATGCAGAAGTGGACAATATATAAAAATTATATGAAAAGATAGGTGTTTAGGATACAAAAGAGGTAGAAGAAGAAGTAAGATATGATTTTGGAGCACAAAGGAAGAGCCTAAGCACCGAAAAGAGGCGCAAGAGGGAATCACAAAGTAGCAACTGTCTAAAAATTATTTCCGACTTTAGAAAGATCCAAATCTGATCTCACCGTTCAGAATGAAGCATAGTATGTTATAAATATTGTAGTAACCCGCAATTAATTAAGGTAATTAAGGTAATTAATTACTAAATTATGCCTAAATAGTCCAAGATAAATCGGACGGTCCGAGGAGGAGTTCGGACGATCCGAAGTGGATCGGAAGCTCCGTGCCAAGATCGGAGGCTCCGATCGAGATCGGAAGCTCCGTCGGCAAGATCGGAATCTCCGATCTAGACCAGGGCACACGTCATCATTTACGTCAGCAAGGTGACGTCATGGCTGACGTAATATTGAGCGATCGGATGCTCCGAAGGTGCGATCGGAGGTTCCGATCGAGTTCGGACGGTCCGAACCGGGTTCGGAGGTTCCGATCGCCGTCTATAAATAAGGGGTCCGAGCCCTCATTCTGTGCACCGATTTCCCCTCCTTTCCTCTGGTTTTCGAACCTTCTTACTTAGATCTACGGATTTCTAGGCATCCTATTGGGAATTCGGAAGTTGCTTAGCGATCTCGGCGTCATAGCGGAGGTGTGCCTAAGTTTTGAGGCGATTCTACACCAGCGGGCTGACGACGGACGAAGGTATAATTTGGCTTCCTAAAAATATTTAGGAGTATGAAATAACTTAGTTAAGGCTTTTAGAGCGTTTATAGTGATGCACGGACTTTTGCATGTGTAGACGCAGTAGAGCAGACTTGTAGGCTTTGGACCTAGATGGGTGTGCTAGGAGTTGACCTGCAGTGTTAGAGGTACGTAAGTACTGACCGAGATAGCCGACATGATATTTATACATATGTGTGTGATGCATGATGTATGTGCTGTATTGGCTATGTTTTACTGTTTTTAGCACATGCATATGTTTTTACGGAGACTGCATCGGGTATGATGTGAGTCATGACAGTTTCCATCAGTCGAGGCGATTCTTCCTGAGGATTCGTGTCTTGGGAATATACGAGTACCATGCGGAGTCGCTCTCTTGCCCGGTACTGTGTATTCCAGGCGCCATGAGTAAAGTGATTTAACCCTGATTTTTAAAGTCATGTGCATGCTTATATTTGTATTTATATCATTGCTTCCGTATTGAGCATTCTAGCTCACGCCCCTGTATTTGGGTATCGTATACCTTGTGGCGTGGCAGGTTTGAGGCTGGACGGTCCAGGCGGCTCTCAGCAGAATTGAGCTTGGAGAGTGCGAGGTTGTAGAGGGTAGGGATTTATTTACCCTGAACCTTCGATTTGGTTGTATAACAGTATTTATACACTTGTGATAACGTCGGTTGTATTCTGCCGATAGGATTTGTTGTATTTTAATTATCCGCTCTTTACACTTTAAGCTTTTATTGCGTGCGCTTTTACTATAACTCTGATTAAATAGTGGATTCGGGTTGGGTCACTACATTTATTGGTATCAGAGCGCATTGCAACTGGGAATTAGTAAAACGGGTTTTAAGAGTTGTCTGTTGTTATTGACAGATGGCAGATGACGATTATGAGAGTCAGGCTAGCGGTGGTCGTTGGGGTGATCCACCAAGGAGACATCACCATATACATCATCATGAGGATCATAGGCGTTTTAGTATGAACCGTTTTCTTTAGATGGCTCCTAAGCCATTGGTGGGTGGCGAGGCTCCTGCAGTTGCTGAGGACTGGTTGGAGCGTATGGAGAGTTGTTTTCGGGAGTATCAGTGTACTGAAGCCCAGAAGATGGAGACTTTAGCTTTTGTTCTAGAGGGAAATGCGAAGAGGTGGTGGAGAGCTACTTCTACTCCGTTTATTGCCGCCAGGGGTACCGCTACTTGGGCTGAGTTTAAGTCTTCCTTCGAGAAGCATTACTTTCCTCCATCTTTGCGTCAGACGAAGGCGAGCGAGTTGCTGAGTTTGCGACAGGGTACTATGACCATTGATGAGTACCAGCAGAAATTCTTTGAGCTTCTTTCTTTCAGTCCCCATATTGCGAGTAGCTCAGAGACGATGCACGATCTATTTCTTCAGGGCCTTAACCCTGACATTCATCAGTTGGTTGTCGTGGGCAGAGAGAGAAACTTCGAGAATTTGGTGAACAATTGTCACCAGGCAGAGGACAGTCTGCAGAGGAACAGGACTTTCGGATCTTCTGCATCCAGACCATCTAGATCTTTGGGTCCAAGGGCCCAGTCTTTTAAGAGACAGGGTGGTACTTCTTCTTCTTCTTCCGGATCTGGCGGTGTTCATCGTTTTGGTGATTCACGACGTTGTCGTCAGTGCAAACGGAAGCATCACCCAGGACCGTGTCCTCATATCACTGGTGTTTGTTTTCAGTGCGGCCAGGAGGGTCACATGAAGAGAGATTGTCCCAATTTGGCCGGTACAGTGAGTGGTTCGGGGAGTATTGGTGGTTCTCAGACCACTATCTATCAGCCACCGCAGTATCAGCAGCAGCCTTTGCAGCAGCAGCGTCAGCAGTCGCAGCCATCGCAGCGACATCATTCTCAGTCTTCTTCGAGAGGACAGTCATCGCGCCCGCGTGCTCAGGGGCAGGTGTTTGCGCTAAACCAGGAGCAGGCTCAGGCAGACAGTGAGAACATGATTGCAGGTACTTTTAGTTTGTGCGGTTTTCCTGCTTATCTTTTGATCGACATCGGTGCTTCGCATTCATTAATATCAGCTCGGTTTGTTAAGAGGCATAGATTACCTTTTGTTTCCTTAGACGTCTTGTTAGCGGTTTCGACTCCGATGGGTCAGGAAGTCTTAGCTAAGCGTCTTGTTTTGGGTTGTATTTTGGGATTTGAGGGACATCTGTTGAGCGCTAACCTGATGGTTTTACTGTCACCTGTTGCCAGGGACAGCGCCGATTTCCCGAGCACCGTACCGATTAGCTCCATCTGAGATGCGAGAGTTGCAGCAGCAGTTGCAGGATCTTCTTGATAAGAGCTACATTCGACCCAGTGTTTCATCTTGGGGAGCCCCGGTTCTATTCGTCAAGAAGAAGGATGGTTCGATGTGTTTGTGCATTGACTATAGTCAGTTGAACAAAGTGACAGTAAAGAATAAGTATCCTCTTCCGTGGATTGACGATCTGTTTGATCAATTGCAGGGTACTTCTGTCTATTCCAAGATCGACTTGCGTTCTGGGTATCATCAGTTGCGAGTTAGAGACGACGATGTTTCGAAGACAGCATTTCGTACTCGATATGGGCACTATGAGTTCTTAGTGATGCCATTTGGTCTGACGAATGCTCCAGCTGTTTTCATGGATTTGATGAACAGGGTTTTCCGAGAGCTCTTGGATAAGTTCGTTGTAGTGTTCATCGATGACATCCTTGTGTATTCTCGTAGCATGGATGAGCATGCCTTTCATCTTCGTACTGTTTTACAGACCTTGCAAGAGCATCAGTTGTATGCTAAGCTCAGCAAGTGTGACTTCTGGATTGACCGAGTTGTGTTCCTTGGTCATGTCATTTCTAGAGATATTGTAAGACCCTTGTCCCACATGGGAAAAATGAAAGCTTTAAAATGAGTTTAAAATGGGCTACAATGGACTTCTATAGCAACTTGGATTAATCATTTTCGTAAAGCGAGGACGAATACGAAGTAGTTGCTATAGGGGCTCATTGTGCAGTCGCGCTTGCGCGGGCCTGGGCCCGGGGCGTGACATAATGGTATCAGAGCCGGTCACCAGTCGACAGACCCCGGAAAATAAGTGCTATGTGGGACAAAGTGCTACGTGCGTGGGAGCCACCTCTTGAACCTGCGGGGCAAAGTGCTACATGACGGGAGCCACCTCTTGAACCCGTAGGAGCCACCTCTAGATTTCCGGTGCTGGTGGATCGAGAGTTCAGGTCGCGACGAGGACGTCGCGTTCTGAAGGAGGGATAATTGTAAGACCCTTGTCCCACATGGGAAAAATGAAAGCTTTAAAATGAGTTTAAAATGGGCTACAATGGACTACAATGGACTTCTATAGCAACTTGGATTAATCATTTTCGTAAAGCGAGGACGAATACGAAGTAGTTGCTATAGGGGCTCATTGTGCAGTCGCGCTTGCGCGGGCCTGGGCCCGGGGCGTGACATAAGCTCTATAATTAATAAATAAATATGCGTAAAATTTTTTTTTATACTTACTAAATAAAATATGTACATATATGCCCATACATATATGCACAAAATAAAAAGATTTAAAAATAAATAATTAAATAATTAAATACTTAAATAAAAATGCATTCTTTAAATAAAATAAATATCTGAGTCAAACATTTAATTAAAAATACTGCATAAATAAAATGATTAAAGTTTGCATGCACTGACAATATTCAATAAAATATTCAAAACTCACAACCACTGAAAAATAATATAAAATGTGTAACGTGCTGACATAATCAAAAACATGCAATGTGACTGCATGTCCGCTCATATGTCCTCGCCGCCGGTAGGAGCTACATCCTCCTCTACGAACTCACCTGCACCATACCAGTGTAGTGAGCCTAGAGGCCCAACATGCTAAAATAACAAGGGTTTAAAATAATTTAAAACAATTAAATACTAATACATACATATACATGAATGAGCATGCTTGAAAATATCATAACATAACATAACTTAACTTAACTTAAATAACATAATACATAAACATTGTTGAGCAATTAATTTTCTAACATCGCATGGTTGTATCCGTAGTGTAACCTTAAATCATACATTAAATACTGATCAGCGTGGAAACCAACGTACGTGGCGGTGACGAATTACCTCTTAAATTGGCAGTAAACTGCCCTTCAATAGTTCACATATGGGGACGAATCCCCCTTAAATTGTCACACTACTTCAACTTTCAACATAAAATATTTTATTGTTGCTCAACCTTAAACATTTAATTATGCATAAAATTATTTCATGAATGCATGTACTTAAATAAAATGTGTGTCCTTCATATATATTTAATTTAATTTCTTACTAACATATAAATATTAAAAAACTTCAATGCATAAAAATAATTAAATATATAATCAGGACACATGCAAATTTTTCATGGATTGTACTGGACTGCTGACCCTAACACTCAAGCTCAATTACTTAAATCTGGCCCAATAACATACTTAAGCCCAATAAAATTGTTCTAAACCCAATTAAAATAATTTAAAGCCCATAAAACATTCTAGGCCCAATAACAACCTAAACTGGCCCAATGGGCCCAAAAGCCCAAAGACTGGCCCAATAACTTTCATGGGTTCAAAAGCCCATAAAATTAGTGGACTAACTTAATTAAAATTTTAAAAGCCCAAATAAAATTATTTGGGAGTCCAAATAATTTTATTTCTAATTAATTGGCCCAAAAACCAAATTAATTCATAAAATAATTTAAAAATAAAAAGACTCGAGCCCGGCCCACCAAACCTGGACCCGGACCAACTTAACCCGACCCACTAACTTACTGACCCGACCCGGACCACAGACCCGACCCGGACCACTCCCTAACCCTAAACCCTTCCCTCCCCCTTCTCGGCCGCCGCGTGCAGCAATCCTTTAGGGACTGCTGCCGCCTCGCTCTGGCCGCCCCTGGCCGGAGCGCCGCCGCCCAGACGTAGCCCACGTCTGGGCGGACTGAACCTAGCCCAGCCCCGGTCTCCATGCACCCTAGCCAAGGAACCCGAAGCCCCTTAATCCGAAACCCTAGCCTGCGTCTACCATGGAGCCGACCACCTCTTGGCTTGATTCTAGGCTCGTTTGGCTCGAGCCCCTCGAGCCACTTGAGCCTAGACCCACCTTAGACATCCTATCAACCATGACCAGCAGCTAGAACGATCCATGGCTTGTAAAAAACGTGAACATGATCAACAATTTCAAGCACCATATGCATACATCAAAATCGATTGAATTTCTTAAAGAAAACTTAAATAAAAATCGATGCATACACACACACACTATAACACTGATATGGTACGAACAATAGAGAAGAAATCATGCCTTTCACCAAAGTTTGAGTTTAGAAGCGCGTAGAACGATTCCCGGGACGACGAACGATGAACAACCCTTCAAAACTTACAGAAATCGAGCTATGGAGTCACCTTGGCTTTGGTTCGAGGAAGAAGATGAAGATGGATGAGGGGTGTCGGCTGAGAGGAAAAATAACGTGGGGTTTGGGGAGATTAGGTTAGAGTTTTTAATAAAATAGGTTTTTAGGATATTAAAAGTTTTAAATAAAACAAACATAAAATTTTAAAACTCTAAATAAAAGTTAAAATCTGATAATTTAAGTTAAACATATGAAAATCCCGAAATTATAAATTTAGGGAATTTTAAAAATACTAAAAAGTCAATATTTTGGCTTATTTTGAATAAAAATGGACTCCTAAAATTATATAAAATTAAATACTAAAAATTTTGAGATAATAAAACTCAAAATAATATTTTAGGGCTCTAAAAAGGCTCATGAAATTAATTGGCTAGAAAGTTGTCATCTCGTCCGTCCACGGTCCCGTCTACGCGATAAAATAATTAAAATACTAAAAATCATAAAAATCACTAATTATGGGTTAAATGCTTAAAAAATAAATTAAATCATGCACAAATAATTCACATAATTATTTAACCCATAAATCTAAAATTTAAATAATTAAATATCCTAATTATGCATGCGGATTTACGTATTTAAAAATACCGGCTGTTACAATTCTCCCCCCCTTAAATTGAATTTCGTCCTCGAAATTAAAGTACTTACCCGAACAACTCCGGGTAGCGAGTCCTCATGTCTGCCTCGGTCTCCCAAGTAGCTTCCTCCTCTGAGTGATTCAGCCACTGGACTCTGACCATCGGTATGACCCGCGTCCTAAGCCTCCGCTCCTCCCTTGCCAAGATTCGCACTGGCCTCTCCTCATACACTAGATCTGGTGGCAACTGTAAGGGCTCGAAATCCAACACATGCGACGGGTTGGAGACATATCTCCGAAGCATGGATACATGGAAAACGTTGTGCACTGCCGCTAGCCCTGGTGGTAGAGCTAAACGGTAGGCCAACGTGCCAACTCTCTCCAAGATCTCGAATGGCCCTATATACCTCGGATTAAGCTTGCCTCTCCGGCCAAAACGCACTACTCCCTTCATCGGTGACACCTTCAGGAATACGTGATCACCTACAGCGAACTCCAAATCTCGTCGTCTGGAATCTGCATAACTCTTCTGCCGACTCTGAGCAGTCCTCATCCGATCTCGAATCTGAGTCACAATGTCAGCTGTCTGCTGCACAATCTCAGGACCAAGTAAAATCCGCTCACCAACCTCATCCCAATGCACAGGAGATCTGCATCTCCTCCCATACAATGCTGCATAAGGAGCCATACCTATAGACGACTGAAAGCTGTTGTTATAGGTAAACTCCACTAATGGCAGTCTAGTCTCCCAAGAGCCCCGAAAATCAATGACACAAGCTCTCAGAAGATCCTCGAGAACCTGGATCACCCTCTCAGACTGACCATCTGTCTGGGGATGAAATGTTGTACTGAACAAAAGCCTAGTCCCCAAAGCTGTGTGCAGACTCTTCCAAAACGCAGATGTGAATCTCGGATCTCTGTCTGACACAATAGACACTGGTATGCCATGCAGTCTAACAATCTCTCTGATGTAAAGCTCTGCATACTGTGTCAAAGAGTAAGTAGTCCTCACCGGCAAGAAATGAGCTGACTTGGTGAGTCTATCCACAATCACCCAAATCGCTGTGCAACCTCTGGCACTCCTCGGTAAGCCAACCACAAAGTCCATCATAATATTCTCCCATTTCCATTCCGGAATAGGAAGAGGTCTAAGAAGTCCTGCTGGACGCTGATGCTCTGCCTTGACTTGCTGACAAGTCAAGCACTCTGACACCACTCTCCCGATGTCACTCTTCATCCCGGGCCACCAATACAATAGCTGCAAATCTTTGTACATCTTCGTACTTCCGGGGTGAATGGAGTATGGAGATGTATGAGCCTCTGCTAAAATCTCAGCTCTCAACTGATCGAAGTTCGGTACCCACATCCTACCACGGTACTGAACGATACCATCCTCCACTGTATACAAGAGGTTACCTCTAGCCTCATCTCTCTGTCTCCATCGCTGCAACTCCTCATCAGTAGACTGTCCCTCCCTAATCCGATCTCGCAGAACTGGCTGCACCGTCAACACTGACAAGCTCGGTGCATGGCCACTCGGATAACACTCCAAGCCAAATCTCTGAATCTCGCTCTGTAGTGGTAACTGTACGGTCAAACATGATACCACTGACGACTTCCGACTCAAAGCATCGGCCACTACATTAGCTTTACCCGGATAGTAGCTAATGTCACAGTCATAGTCCTTCACCAACTCCAACCATCTGCGCTGTCTCATGTTCAACTCCTTCTGTGTGAAGAAGTACTTGAGACTCTTGTGGTCTGTGAAAATCTTGCACTTCTCGCCATACAGATAGTGCCTCCAGATTTTCAAAGCGAAAACCACTGCTGCCAACTCCAAGTCATGCGTCGGATAATTCTGTTCATGAATCTTCAGCTGCCTCGACGCATACGCAATAACCTTACCACACTGCATAAGCACTGCGCCTAAACCTAGTTTAGACGCATCGGTGTACACCACTAACTCCTCGTGTGGTACTGTCATCGCTAACACTGGTGCAGTAGTGAGTGCTTCCTTCAGCTGATCGAAGCTCCTCTGACAGTCTGAACTCCAGATAAACTTCGCATTCTTCTTGGTCAAGGAAGTCAAGGGTACTGCAATAGAGGAAAAACCCTTGATGAACTTCCTATAATATCCTGTCAAACCCAAGAAACTGCGAATCTCGGAAGCATTCTTCGGAATACCCCAATTCTGCACTGCCCCAACCTTAGACTGATCAACTGCAATCCCATCTCTCGAAATAATGTGGCCAAGAATTGCCACCTGCTCAAGCCAAAACTCGCACTTGCTGAACTTGGCATACAACCGATGCTCCCTCAAAGTCTGCAAGGCTGTCTGAAGATGCTGTCTATGCTCCTCGATGCTCCTAGAATAGATCAAAATATCATCAATGAAGACTATGATGAACTGATCTAGATACGGCTGAAAGACTCGGTTCATGAGATCCATGAAAACCGCTGGAGCATTGGTCATCCCAAATGGCATCACTAAGAACTCGTAATGCCTATATCGTGTCCTGAAAGCAGTCTTGGACACATCTGTATCTCTGACACGCAACTGATGATAACCAGATCGCAGATCGATCTTGGAGAACACTGAAGCTCCCTGCAACTGGTCAAATAAATCCTCTATCCTCGGCAGTGGATACTTGTTCTTCACTGTGACCCTGTTGAGCTCTCGGTAATCGATGCACAGTCTCATACTGCCATCCTTCTTCTTCACAAATAATACCGGAGCTCCCCACGGAGAAAAGCTAGGACGAAAAAAGCCTTTCTCTAACAACTCCTGAATCTGCTCCTTCAACTCTTTCATCTCGGTAGGAGCAAGTCTGTACGGTGCCTTAGAGATAGGCACGGTGTCTGGCAATAAGTCGATGCTGAACTCCACATCTCTCACTGGTGGAATTCCTGCAACATCCTCCGGAAAGACATCCGGAAAGTCACAAACCACCTCTATCTCTGATAATGGTCTGCTAGATGGCTCTGAAGTCGTGACGATACTCGCTAGAAACCCCTGGCAACCCCGTCTCAACAACTTCCTCGCCTGAATAAGAGATATCACCTGAGGAATATCACTGCTCTGAGATGCATGAAAAGTGAACGGGTCGCCTACTGTAGGTCTCACTGACACTGATCTCCGACGAAAATCAATCGAAGCTCCATTGACTGTCAACCAGTCCATACCCAAAATCAAATCGAATCCACTCAATGGCAAAACCACCACATCTGCTCGAATGGAGTGTCCCTGCAGCTCTAACTCCAGTCCTCGAATAACCTTCGAGGTAGAAATAATCTGCCCTGACGGCATAGTAACATCATATCCACTGTCACTACTCTCAGGTGTGATGCCTACCCGCCTGATAAACTCCAGGGAGATAAACGAATGCGTAGCCCCTGAATCTAGCAACGCAAACGTGGAGTTGCCTCCAACTAGAATTCTCCCTGCACGCAGAAAATTCCCAACAGTTTCATATCACTACTAAATTTTTCCCAACGAGTCACTACTAATTCTTAATTCTAATCACAAGTAAAACATGCTTCCTATTCTAACATGCAGTTAAATAACCCAAATAACAACAAATTCCAAATTAATGACAAAATTTTTAACCAAAGGAAAATTATTAAAATGTTAGGGGTAAGATATACCGGTGATCAAGGAGGTGTCTAGATCTACCTCCTCGGTCTGCATCACAAACACCCTACCAGCGGTGTTCTTCTTCCTCGGGCAGTTAGCTATCTGATGCCCTGGCTCCCTACAGTGGTAGCAAACTCCTGCTCCCAATAGACAAGGTCCCAAATGCATCTTCTGACACTTCGGGCAAGTAGGATAAGCTATGGCATTAGGGGCCCCGCCCCTCTGCTGCTGTGGCCTCTGCTGTGGATTCGGGCCCTTAGCCGGCCCTGTAAACTGCTTTTTCGCAGGAGGCTGCGAAGATGGTCGCTGATACCCAGCCTGAAACTGCCTCTTCCCCTGTTGCTCCCTCTGGATCTCTCTCCGACCCTCCTCGGAACGCAAGGCTCTACTGACTGCAGACTCATAAGTAAGGACGTCTGCCATGCGAACATCATGCTTGATATCCGCCTTCAAACCCTCCACAAACTGCCTCAACTTCTCTGGTGGACTATCTGAAATCAGAGGCACAAAGTGACAGCCCCTCTCGAACTGTATCACATACTCAACCACTGTCTTGTCCCCCTGACGGAGACTCATAAACTCACGGATCATGCGACTGCGCACATCCTCAGTGAAGTACTTGGCATAAAAGATACGCCTAAACTCTGTCCATGTCAGTGTAGGAAGGTGAACTCCCCTGGAAGCACCCTCCCACCAAAGCGCTGCGTCACCCCTCAGCATGTACGTCGCACAGTTCACCCTGTCGGTGTCTGTGATCCCCATATAAGCAAAGATGGACTCCAGAGAGCGAATCCATCCCTCAGCCACCAAAGGATCGGTGGTACCAACAAACTCCTTGGGTCCCTTCTTCTGGAACCTCTCAGCAATGTCCTCCTCATGGGACAACCTAGGACGAGTAGCCTGCTGCTCTAACAGAGCAGTAATCCCTGCCATCATATTCGCATTGGCCTGCTCCAATGCTGCTAGAGGGTTCTGCGGAGGTGGAGGTGGAGGTGGAGGTGTAGGTGGAGATCCCCCACGTCTGTTCATCGGTCTAGGAGGCATTCTGCACCACCACATATTTCTTTACGTAAATCGCCATGCATAACTAAGTGGTTTAAAATTAATGCTAACTTAAATTCTAAAAAATTGAATCATGCTATAAACACTTAAAACTTACAGACCAGTAGCGTGGATTTCTGAGCTCGCATAGCAGTAATGACCCCTCCAAGGACCGTGCTCTGATACCAACTGAAACGACCCTAGCTCTATAATTAATAAATAAATATGCGGAAAATTTTTTTTTATATACTTACTAAATAAAATATGTACATATATGCCCATACATATATGCACAGAATAAAAAGATTTAAAAATAAATAAACAAATAATTAAATACTTAAATAAAAATGAATTCTTTAAATAAAATAAATATCTGAGTCAAACATTTAATTAAAAATACTGCATAAATAAAATGATTAAAGTTTGCATGCACTGACAATATTCAATAAAATATTCAAAACTCACAACCACTGAAAAATAATATAAAATGTGTAACGTGCTGACATAATCAAAAACATGCAATGTGACTCAGACATCTATCACGGTCACGGGGTCACTGCATGTCCGCTCATATGTCCTCGCCGCCGGTAGGAGCTACATCCTCCTCTACGAACTCACCTGCACCATACCAGTGTAGTGAGCCTAGAGGCCCAACATGCTAAAATAACAAGGGTTTAAAATAATTTAAAACAATTAAATACTAATACATACATATACATGAATGAGCATGCTTGAAAATATCATAACATAACATAACTTAACTTAACTTAAATAACATAATACATAAATATTGTTGAGCAATTAATTTTCTAACATCGCATGGTTGTATCCGTAGTGTAACCTTAAATCATACATTAAATACTGATCAGCGTGGAAACCAACGTACGTGGCGGTGACGAATCACCTCTTAAATTGGCAGTAAACTGCCCTTCAATAGTTCACATATGGGGACGAATCCCCCTTAAATTGTCACACTACTTCAACTTCCAACATAAAATATTTTATTGTTGCTCAACCTTAAACATTTAATTATGCATAAAATTATTTCATGAATGCATGTACTTAAATAAAATGTGTGTCCTTCATATATATTTAATTTAATTTCTTACTAACATATAAATATTAAAATAACTTCAATGCATAAAAATAATTAAATATATAATCAGGACACATGCAAATTTTTCATGGATTGTACTGGACTGCTGGCCCTAACACTCAAGCCCAATTACTTAAATCTGGCCCAATAACATACTTAAGCCCAATAAAATTGTTCTAAGCCCAATTAAAATAATTTAAAGCCCATAAAACATTCTAAGCTCAATAACAACCTAAACTGGCCCAATGGGCCCAAAAGCCCAAAGACTGGCCCAATAACTTTCATGGGTTCAAAAGCCCATAAAATTAGTGGACTAACTTAATTAAAATTTTAAAAGCCCAAATAAAATTATTTTGGGAGTTCAAATAATTTTATTTCTAATTAATTGGCCCAAAAACCAAATTAATTCATAAAATACTTTAAAAATAAAAAGACTCGAGCCCGGCCCACCAAACCTGGACCCGGACCAACTTAACCCGACCCACTAACTTACTGACCCGACCCGGACCACAAACCCGACCCGGACCACTCCCTAACCCTAAACCCGAAACTCCCCCTTCCCTCCCCTTCTCGGCCGCCGCGTGCAGCAGTCCTTTAGGGACTGCTGCCGCCTCGCTCCGGCCGCCCCTGGCCGGAGCGCCACCGCCCAGACGTAGCCCACGTCTGGGCGGACTGAACCTAGCCCAGCCCCGGTCCCCATGCACCCTAGCCAAGGAACCCGAAGCCCCTTAATCCGAAACCCTAGCCTGCGTCTACCACGGAGCCGACCACCTCTTGGCTTGATTCTAGGCTCGTTTGGCTCGAGCCCCTCGAGCCACTTGAGCCTAGACCCACCTTAGACATCCTATCAACCATGACCAGCAGCTAGAACGATCCATGGCTTGTAAAAAATGTGAACATGATCAACAATTTCAAGCACCATATGCATACATCAAAACCGATTGAATTTCTTAAAGAAAACTTAAATAAAAATCGATGCATACACACACACACTATAACACTGATATGGTACGAACAATAGAGAAGAAATCATGCCTTTCACCAAAGTTTGAGTTTAGAAGCGCGTAGAACGATTCCCGGGACGACAAACGATGAACAACCCTTCAAAACTTACAGAAATCGAGCTATGGAGTCACCTTGGCTTTGGTTCGAGGAAGAAGATGAAGATGGAGGAGGGGTGTCGGCTGAGAGGAAAAATAACGTGGGGTTTGGGGAGATTATGTTAGAGTTTTTAATAAAATAGGTTTTTAGGATATTAAAAGTTTTAAATAAAACAAACATAAAATTTTAAAACTCTAAATAAAAGTTAAAATCTGGTAATTTAAGTTAAACATATGAAAATCCCGAAATTATAAATTTAGGGAATTTTAAAAATACTAAAAAGTCAATATTTTGGCTTATTTTGAATAAAAATGGACTCCTAAAATTATATAAAATTAAATACTAAAAATTTTGAGATAATAAAACTTTCAAAATAATATTTTAGGGCTCTAAAAAGGATCATGAAATTAATTGGCTAGAAAGTTGTCATCTCGTCCGTCCACGGTCCCGTCTACGCGATAAAATAATTAAAATACTAAAAATCATAAAAATCACTAATTATGGGTTAAATGCTTAAAAAATAAATTAAATCATGCACAAATAATTCACATAATTATTTAACCCATAAATCTAAAATTTAAATAATTAAATATCCTAATTATGCATGCGGATTTACGTATTTAAAAATACCGGGTGTTACAGATGGAGTATCAGTGGATCCTAGCAAGACAGAGGCTATTCTTAATTGGTCGCGCCCGACGACAGCATCTGAGATTCGTAGTTTCTTGGGTTTGGCCGGATACTACCGTCGATTCGTGGAGAATTTCTCTCAGATAGCCAGGCCTTTGACACAGTTGACATGAAAGGATTTTTCTTTTGAGTGGTCTTCCACGTGCGAAGATAGTTTTCGTGAGTTGAGACGTCGATTGACGACTGCTCCAGTGCTATCCTTGCCGATTGGATCTGGTGGTTTCGTAGTCCACATCGATGCTTCTCTTCAGGGTTTGGGGTGTGTGTTGACTCAAAATGGGCATGTGATTGCCTATGCCTCCAGGCAACTAAAGACTCACGAGGGGAATTATCCCGTACATGATCTAGAGCTTGCAGCCATTGTCTTTGCTCTGAAGATATGGCGTCATTATTTGTACGGTGAACGATTCCAGATTTTTACTGATCATAAGAGTTTGAAGTACCTGTTCACTCAGGCAGAGTTGAACATGCGACAGCGCCGTTGGATGGACTTGCTGAAGGACTATGATTGCGAAATCAATTACCATCCAGGATCTTCAAATCCGGTTGCTGATGCGCTTAGTCGCAAGATTTATTTGAGTTTCCTTCGTACCAGTGCAGTGTCACGAATCGAAGAGTGTTGTTCCTTGGGTTTCACTTTCCGTCATAAGAAGGAACAACAGGGAGTTTGTGTTGCGTCTGTGCTTGCCGAGCCAGCCTTGTATAGACGTATTCGTGAGGCACAGGGTGTTGATCCCAAGATGCAGAGATTAGACCGATTCACTGAGGGTGAGAATTCAGCTGGTTTCCATTTTCAGGCGGATGGTTTGTTGTGTCTTTCTGGCCGTGTGGTTGTACCTGATGATTCCACACTTAGAGACGAGATCTTATCGCAAGCTCATCATAGTAGGTTCTCAGTACATCCTGGCAGCATGAAGATGTACAAGGATCTACGTACTCGATTTTGGTGGAAAGGAATGAAGCGCAGCGTTTATCAGTTCGTGTCCCGATGCATTGTGTGCCAGCAGGTCAAGGCAGAGTATCGTCGACCCGGAGGTCTACTTCACAATCTCGATATTCCTGAGTGGAAGTGGGAGCATGTGACGATGGACTTTGTCACCCACTTGCCTATGTCTTCAAGGAATTGCAACGTGAATTGGGTTGTTTTTGACCGATTGTCGAAATTCGCGCATTTCTTACCATATAACCGGGATTTCACCTTCGACAGGATGGCACGGCTGTATGTGCAAGAAATTGTCCGTTTGCATGGTATTCCACTGAGTATTGTGAGCGACAGAGATCCTCGTTTCACCTCAAGATTTTGGGGGAGTTTTCATCGTGCTCTTGGTACCACTTTGAGTTTGAGCACAGCGTATCATCCAGAGACTGATGGACAATCGGAGAGGACTATCCGTACTCTCGAGGACATGCTTCGAGCTACCGTAATGGATTTTGGCCCAGCATGGCACGATCATTTGCCATTGGTGGAGTTTGCTTATAACAATAGCTACCATAGCAGCATTGGCATGGCACCATTTGAGGCTCTTTATGGACGTCGTTGTCGTACACCTTTGTTTTGGGACGAGGTTGGTGAGCGGCAGGTGGAGGGTCCTCAGATGATTCAGCAGATGACTGATGCAGTAGAATTGATCCGACGCAGGATTAAGGCATCCCAGGATCGACAGGCTAGCTACGCGAACACTCACCGCAGGCCACTTCATTTTGAAGAAGGAGAGTATGTATTCTTGCGTGTATCACCTTTCCGGAAGGTGATGAGGTTCGGTCTCAAGGGTAAGCTGACACCTTGATTTATTGGTCCTTTCGAGATTCTCGAAAAGGTTGGGGATGTTGCTTATCGTCTGGCCTTGCCACCCAATCTTTCGGAGATCCACGATGTGTTCCACGTGTCCTTGTTGAGGCAGTATATGACGGAAGAGTCGCATATTTTGCATCCGACCGAGGTAAAGGTAGATCGGGATCTATCGTATGTGGAGAAACCCCTGCGGATTCTTAACAGGAAGGACAAGGTACTTCGTAACAAGCGAATACCATTGGTTATTGTAAAGTGGCAACGCAGAAGTACAGAGGAAGCTACTTGGGAGTTGGAGAGTCGGATGTTAGCCGAGCACCCCGAGTTGTTTTAAGATTTTGTACTTTGTTGTATCGAATGTATATTGTTCAGTTGTAATAAGAGCATTGATTTTGCGTACTATGTTTTTCTTAAGATGTAATTTCGAGGACGAAATTTCTTAAGTAGGGGAGAATATAGTAACCCGCAATTAATCAAGGTAATTAAGATAATTAATTACTAAATTATGCCTAAATAGTCCAAGATAAATCGGACGGTCCGAAGAGGAGTTTGGACGATCCGAAGTGGATCGGAAGCTCCGTGCCAAGATCGGAGGCTCCGATCGAGATCGGAAGCTCCGTCGGCAAGATCGGAAGCTCCGATCTGGACCAGGGCACACGTCATCGTTTACGTCAGCAAGGTGACGTCATGGCTGACGTAATATTGAGCGATCGGACGCTCCGAAGGTGCGATCGGAGGTTCCGATCGAGTTCGGACGGTCCGAACCGGGTTCGGAGGTTCCGATCGCCGTCTATAAATAAGGGGTCCGAGCCCTCATTCTGTGCACCGATTTCCCCTCCTTTCCTCTGGTTTTCGAACCTTCTTACTAAGATCTACGGAGTTCTAGGCATCCTATTGGGAATCCGGAAGTTGCCTAGCGATCCCGACGTCGTAGCGGAGGTGTGCCTAAGTTTTGAGGCGATTCTACACCAGCGGGCTGACGACGGACGAAGGTATAATTTGGCTTTCTAAAAATATTTAGGAGTATGAAATAACTTAGTTAAGGCTTTTAGAGCATTTATAGTGATGCACGGACTTTTGCATGTGTAGACGCAGTAGAGAAGACTTGTAGGCTTTGGACCTAGACGGGTGTGCTAGGAGTTGACCTGCAGTGTTAGAGGTACGTAAGTACTGACCGAGATAGCCGGCATGATATTTATACATATGTGTGTGATGCATGATGTATGTGCTGTATTGGCTATGTTTTACTGTTTTTAGCACATGCATATGTTTTTACGGAGACTGCATCAGGTATGATGTGAGTCATGACAGTTTCTATCAGTCGAGGCGATTCTTCCTGAGGATTCGTGTCTTGGGAATATACGAGTACCACGCGGAGTCGCTCTCTTGCCCGGTACTGTGTATTCCAGGCGCCATGAGTAAAGTGATTTAACCCTGAATTTTAAAGTCATGTGCATGCTCATATTTGTATTTATATCATTGCTTCCGTATTGAGCGTTCTAGCTCACGCCCCTGTGTTTGGGTATCGAGTACCTTGTGGCGGGGCAGGTTTGAGGCTGGATGGTCCAGGCGGCTCTCAGCAGAATTGAGCTTGGAGAGTGCAAGGTTGTAGAGGGTAGGGATTTATTTACCCTGAATCTTCGATTTGGTTGTATAGCAGTATTTATACACTTGTGATAACGTCGGTTGTATTCTGCCGATAGGATTTGTTGTATTTTAATTATCCGCTCTTTACACTTTAAGCTTTTATTGCGTGCGCTTTTACTATAACGCTGATTAAATAGTGGATTCGGGTTGGGTCACTACAAATATGTTGTCAAAGTTTCAGCCCAATCCAACGGCATAACTCCATAGAATTCATTATAAGAATTACTGCGCTATTTATCGGATTTAATAGTTGAACTTAGATAGAAATATTGAGTTTATTAGATACGAATTTATGCTTAACACTTGAGAAAGGGAGTAGAAATAATAGGGATTTTTGGCTAATAAACTAGAAAGATTTATAATTAAAAAAATCATTAGGAATAAATCGTGATGGATAGTCAAGTGAAGCCGAACCTCTAGAATTTGTCTCTTATTGAATTTTCATCTTGCGAACTCGTCGTTTATTAATTTTATTAATTGCAATTTTTAGTTACTTAAACTCAACACATCATCGTAACTCTAAATAGAATTAAGATTTTATTAGTTACAAATATTTAATATAATATCATTTTATTCATTCTCCGTGGGATCAATTTGGACTCTATTTCTATATTAAAACTTGACATCGTGCGCTTGCGAGCGAAAAATACACAAAATATATCTTAACTTGATTCAATTTCAGTAGTTTAAATACAAAAATAACTTTTTTGAATTGACTCAATTTGGTTTACTCGTATAGGATACTTTTTCTTTAATTTAAGATAACACAAATGTAAACAACTATATATATGTGTGTGTGTAAAAAGTAATAGATATTAGTAATTATTTATTTATACATGACATCAATCATAGAGTTTACTAAAACATTAATTAATTATGTAAAACGTCAATATGCTTCTTATATTAAATTAATATAAAATGATGTCCAACTTCGTAGAATATGTAAGTATTTTATTAGTGGTCAGTGTTCGGTTCTCTTTAATTACATTTTTGTGAATTATTCTGTCCCACGTAACTTGTCCAGTATGGTCGGTTTACACAACTAGTGTGATTTGCAAAAACTAGCGTGATTTGAAAGCTATTACACTAGTTCAGCAATTTGTTTAGTGCCAGTGGCGGAGCCACGTTATTAGATTAATTAATTTGGTATTGGTAGTTCAATTCGAAATATTAAAGAACTCAAGATTTTAAATTTCAATCTGACTAAATTAAAAATCTTGGCTCCGATATTGCTTAGTGCGCACCAAAAAATAGTTGTCACGGATTCTAACTTTGAATATATTTGTGTGTATAGTATATATAATTCTTTAAAGCTTAAATGTATTGCATTAAAATATATAGAATTTCATCATCCGATTTTGCCATAAAACTCGTGCTCGTGCTCGTGCTCGTGCTCGTGCTGAGATTCTAAACTATTATTTTCCTTTATTGTTAAATAAAAGTTTACATCTATATGTATATAAAAAATAAATAAATAAATTGAGGGTTAGGTGCCAACCACCCGCCCCAGTCCCCACCGACACTCCCACAGGCCACGCCATGTGCCAAATAGTACCTGCTACTGATTAGAGAGAGTACTACAAGATTTTTTTTACCCCTCGATTTTAAATCAAGTTACTAAAATATTTGCATAAATTAAAGTGTCATTGAAACTGGAAATAGAAAAATAGCGGGTGAAAATGACTAAGGAAATTAAAGAAAATAAATATATATTTGATTAATCACAAAAACTCGTGAGATTGTTTTACATATTAATTAATTTCGTGAGATGAATCTCCTAATTGACGCTTTCGATGTCCATAATTTTAATTTTCACTCGTAAACCCGTCTCACTGTTTCAGGAGAAGTGGAACCACACTCGAAGAGCGCGGTACAATGGAGGATTGGATGCTGTATTGGGAAAGGATAAATCATCGCCCCCAGAAAAGAATCTATTGATTCTCTCTCAATATTTGCCTATGATATGTTCTGATTATTTTGAATAAAGATGATTAAACTCAAAAGATGTGTGGTGTAATCCTATTTCTTTTTAACAAAATTTATTAGCATGTTTTTAAATAGGGTAAATTTTAAATAAACAGAGAACCAAACACTGGCAATTAACACGATGTTTCAGAGAATCATAGCAGGCAAGGTTAAAACACTAATAATTTATGTTTCCACTTATCTTTCACGCTAATTAAGACAGATCTAAGCAATCTATTTTCCAATTAAAAATAGTTCCAATTATTTGTGACTAGCAATCAGGGACGGACTCATGATATAGAGACGAGGGGTGATGGGTCTCCTCATTTAATTAAGAATGGGGACCCGAGTGGGTCATGAGCTTCCTCTCGTTTTAATATACTTAATTTTAATATTAAGATAATAATTCAATATATTAAAATAAAGTAATGTTGCATGATATCGATCGTTCGTAAAATTTAAGTCAAACAATATATAAAATAAAGATCTATAAATTAATCAATGTTTTATCTTACATATAATCACTACCAAACAAGCATTATAGAAAGTCACAAAATTCATTTCCCTAAAAATCATTCTTAGCCTTTTTTTAACATTGATTTTCATGATTTTGTTGGTTGCAATTGCCACAATAGAGAGAACATTTTTTTTGACGATTTAGAGATTAGGTTTTCAGCTCTAAAGATTGTGAAGAATTGACTTCACAACAAAAGAGTAACCAATGGTTAAATGATTATTTGGTTGTATATATTGAAAAGAAATATATTTAATAAGTTATCAGATGATTGTATCGTATATTATTATCAAAAAGAAAAAAAAAAGGTGTCAATGAAGGTCAATGAAGGTCAACTGCAAGTCATATTTAAATTGGCTAGCTATAATAGTTTTAATTTTTCTGCTTCTATTTTAGTTTATATAAATTATATTTTTGTGATTTTAATTTAACTGGTTGATGTAGCAAAAAATTGATATTACCCGATTAGAGAAAATTTGAGTAACTTGTGAAGATCTGGATAACCGGATTAATACTCGAACTGTTCCAAAGACCGAATTTCGTGGGTTATCACCTGCATCACAAAGCAAAGTGAGTGGCGCCGGAGGTTGCCCGACGAAAACACTCCGACGTTCAAGTTAGTATTTTCCCCAAAAAAATTTCTAGAGAACTCGAGCATGTGACTATAGACAGCGTACCTTAATAATGAGAGGACTTGAGCTATTTATAGATAGTCGGAGAGTTTCATGGCTTGAGCCTCTTATGGACTTTTTGGAATTTTTGGGCCTTGATAAAGTGTTGCAATAAATAATATGGGATCTAAATGGATTGAGTCATTGGACTTGGGCCCGAGAAAAAGTCAAATTGGGTAATAACCCATCATAAGCCCCCCACTCTCGGGCATGTCGTTTTAGCGAGATGACCGAGAGTATAAAATTTGGAGGTACCGTGACGGAGTAATTGTAGTAGAAATGTGTTGCAATTGAATTGCAGATAGTAGGAAATAAAGTTCTAGTTGAATTGAAAATTGTTGGATTCACAGTCCTGTCTGAATAATGAACATAGAATTGCAGTATGATTGTGGTGTAATAGGATATGAATCAAAGTCTTGCCAGAATAGTTATTGTAGAAACTCAGTAGAACTCTAGCTGGATTACTATTATAAATTCAACATTGTAGTGTTTTCATCACAACTTACTAACTCAATATTGTTTCTGAATTTTTTTTATTGCAGCAGCCGCGGGTGGAAAATTAACAGATCAAAGAGAGTTAAAATAATATCATGATAGGTACAAATCAAATCTATTTTTCTCTCTCCTCTCCCAAGATAAAATATGTATTGTATGTATATGTGTATTTATACTTGCAAATATGTGTATATCCCCATCTATGCAATCCTCCACCATCACCATGGATCATCGCCAACGAGTTGAGAGGTGGCGGCACGGCGGAGAGAAGGAGGGGCAGCGACGGCGGTGGCTGGGATATTTGGCGACGGCTCATGTCGATTTCCAGCCATGGATTAGCTTCCAAGCTTTCCTGATCTGGCTCGACGGAGGCGGCATCGTTCGTGGCGTTTCTGTGCAAGGAGCATGGCCACGCGAGAAGATGAAGAAAAAATAGTGCCCGGAGTCGACTTCTAGCATGGAACGTCCACGGCCGGTGGATGCTCCATTTCCTGGCTCTAGACAACAACTCCTCCAAGGTGTTTGAGGATTTTCCTGCTATAGATTCTTTGAACCTTCCAGGACGCAAGTTCTGCTGCATTATTCTTGATAACATATCGTGGTTCACACGTGGGACTTCATGAACCGCGTGAGTAAATCTCTTAACATAGTCTCACAAACTTTATTCTTATTTTTGAAGAATTGTAAATAAGTATGCTGCTGTTTTCGGGTATTTTTTGTTAATTGAGAATTTTTGGATGAAGCGCTGGATGAGTTGCTCCAAGTTGGCGATGGATTCGGACGGAATTTGATGCGATCATAGATAGCTCACATGTAGATCGAGTGGAAAGGGAAGTTCGAGATCCATTGGAGTTGCCACGAGGACCAATCACGAGGAGTCGGGCTAATAAATTCAAGAAGGCACTTCAAATGTTGATGTTAAATTATCAAGATGGAGTTGGAGTACTTGAAGATCAATTTGGAAGTTGCCTATGTGTTCTTGAAGTGTTGGGAGTTAAAATTAGTGAAGAAAATAGCATTGAGGCAGAAGAAGTCTCGCTCAAGCGCAACCGGGTCTCGCTCAAGCGAGCACATTGAAAGTTTTCGGGCAGAGTGTTTCTCGCTCGAGCGACCATCCACATCCACTCGAGCGAGCGCAGGGGCAAGTGCGAGGCAGAGTCTTCCTCGCTCGAGCGAGCATACACATCCACTCGAGCGAGCGAGTATTTCCGAAAATTTACACACACTTTGGCGTGTTGTGTGTGTGTTCGAGATTTTGATATTTTGATGTTATTTTTCCTATTTTGAGAGTTTTAATTATACTAGGAAACTTTCTAGATGATATCTTTGATATCTTTAGGCTATATTTTGCATTATCTTTTATTTTTGATTGTAAACTATAAATACTTTTGTTTATTTCATTAATAAGAATTTTTCAGATTCAGTTTATAACCAAATTATTGAAATTCTCTCTAGAATTTTATTCAAAGCTTTGCTTTGGCCTTTCAAATAAAACTTTTTCCGGTTTAATTACTTGGAAGCGTTTGTCGATTGTTTTTCACTGAAGATTGTCAGATACAAGTTATCTGAAGGTTTTCTTTGGTTTCAATTGTCGTGATTTTTGTTGTTAATCGTACTGTCGATTAAAGGTGAAAATCCAAAATCATATCAATTTTACTTGTTTCAAAGATTGGGCAAAACTTTGGATCGTTTGTTTATTTATTAGAGGGTGCGATTCAAATTGTAATCGTGTTTGCTAATCTTACACATCAAGATCCATATCATTTGGTATCAAAGCCAAGGTTTTGAATCAAGTAAGTATCTTATCTTCATCTGTTCTTCGTTTTCTTCGTGTTCGTCGTTCTTCATCCTTCGTTCTTCGTTCTTCTTCTATCTCATATCAAATTTCTGTGTCATTCTTTCAAACTTGTTATCCAAGTCTCGTGTCTTGTACTACAAGTTATAAATTCAAAAAAAAAGGAAAAATCGATCAAAAGAAAAATAGTGGGGCCGAAAATATGAGAAAAAAAAAGTGAAGAAAAGTAGCTTATGGCCAATTCCTTTGTCTTTATTCATCCTTGAAGCGAGTCAGAGTCAAGTTGTCCATAAAATTCCCTACTTGTGTTTGTGCAATCTTTGTGGGTCAATTTTCAAGCGTCTAAAAGTTTTAAACTTGAAGGTTTGAATTTTATTCTACAAAGCAAAGACTCTCCATAAATTTGAGTGAAAAAAAGGAGTGATTGAGTGATTCGTTTGGAGTGAATTGTGAGAATTTGTGTGAGGAAGTTTATTATTAACGCTTTTCTTGCAGGTACCATGAATCCCAATAAAGATGTTAGTGAGAGTGTGAACCAAGGAATTTCCAAGGTTCAAATAGATGCATTGATGGGGCAGTTGACTAGGGTGATGAGATCGGAGTTAGAGCCTCTTCATGAGAGGATGAGTAAGTTGGAGGAGAGTAGTGGTAGTGGAAAAAAAATAAAAATAGGAAGGGGAATGATTTTGAAGATGATGAGAAAAGTTTTGATGAGAATTGGGATGAGGAGAGAAGAGTACATGGGGGTAGACATAGGCGAGAAGCGGTGCGAGGAAAATATATGGAGAGCAGTAAGGAGGATGGAAATATTAGTAGCATTAAGATGAAAATTCCATCGTTTCATGGGAAATCTGACCCGGAGGCGTATCTGGAATGCGAGAAGCGTGTAGAGTTTGTGTTTGATTGCCATCACTATTCTGATCTTAAAAAAGTTAGGTTGGCAGTGGTTGAGTTTGTAGACTATGCATTAATCTGGTGGGATCAATTAGTGACCACTAGAAGGAGGTGTGGAGAGCCGCCTATTGAGACGTGGGAGGAGATGAAGCGTGTCATGAAGAAGTGGTTTGTGCCTAACCATTATTATTGTGATATGTACAGACATTTACAAACTTTGAAGCAAGTTCCAAGGAGCGTGAAGGATTACTACAAGGAGATGGAGACCACGATGATCCGGACCAACATTGAGGAGGATAATGAAGCTACAATGGCCAGATTTTTGTGTGGTTTGAATAGAGAAATCCAAGACCAAGTGGAGCTTCGCCACTGTTTTGATTTGGATGAGATGGTGCAGACGGCCATGAAGATGGAGCAACGGCTCAAGAGAAGAGGAGCTGGCCGATTTCCTTCAGGTGGAGGATCGTCAACTTCTTGGCGTCCAAACGTTGCAAAACGGGAGGACAACAAGCCGGTGTTCAAACCAAAATATGACACCAAATTGGAGGCACCAAAGCAAGTGGTTAAAGGTACATCTGAGACTTCTAATACTCGATCTAGAGATATTAAATGTTTTAGGTGTCAAGGTATTGGCCATATTTCTAGTCAATGCCCAAATAAGAAATTGATGATTATTAATGCTTGTGGTGATGTGTAGTCGGAGAGTGAGGAGAAAAATTATGATGGAATGCCTGCGTTGGTAGATCCTGATGATGAGGATGGGTTTTGGGCTGTTGTTGGTGAGTTATTGGTGAGTATGAGAGTGTTACATGCACAACCTAAAGAGGAAGAGGAGAGTCAGAGAGAAAATATTTTTCATACTCGTTGTTTTGTGAATGTGAAGGTGTGCAGTCTTATTATTGATGGGGGTAGTTGCACCAATGTAGCGAGTTGCGAACTTGTGGAAAAATTGGGGTTGTCTCTTTTGAAGCATCCTCAACCATACAGGTTGCAATGGTTTAATGACTGTGCGGAGGTGAGAGTTAATAGGCGAGTTGTGGTGCCATTTTCTATTGGCAAATATGTTGATAAGGTTTTGTGTGATGTGGTCCCTATGCAAGCGTGTCATATTTTATTAGGTAGGTCATGGCAGTTTGATAAGAGAGTGGTTCATGATGGTTTTAAAAATAAATATTCATTTGTAATGAAAAAAGAGTCCATTGTATTGTTGCCTATGACTTCAAAGCAAGTGTTGGAGGATCAAGTGAAAAAGAAAAAGCGAGATGAGGCCGAAAAAAAAAGTGATCAAAAAAGTGAGATGGCCTTAGAAAAAAAAAATGATACAAAAAAAGATAAAAAAAAAAAATTGAGCGAAAGGAGGCTGAAAAAAAGATATATATAGCCCAAAAGAGTGAGTTGAGAGATGTTATGAATTCTCAAATTTCACTTGTGTTGATGATTCATAGGGAGGTACTCCTTAACACAAATGATATAGTCGGAGATCTGTCGAGCGTTGTTGTTTCTCTATTGCAGGAATTCGATGATTTATTTCTGGAGGAGATACCTCAAGGATTACCACCTTTGAGAGAAATTGAACACCAAATTGATTTGGTACCCGGGAGTGCATTGCCGAATCGTCCAGCTTATAGGAGCAATCTGAAGGAAACTAAGAAGTTGCAACGACAGATAAGTGAGCTTTTAGATAAAGGTTTTGTGCGTGAGTCGATGTAATCATGTGTTGTACCTGTGTTGTTAGTACCTAAAAAGGATGGATCTTGACATATGTGTGTTGATTGTAGAGCTATAAATAAAATTACCATTAAATATAGGCATCCTATTTTTAGACTTGATGATATGTTAGATGAATTGCATTGTGCTTGTGTGTTTAGCAAAATTGATCTTAAAAGTGGTTATCATCAAATTAAGATGAGAGAGGGAGATGAATGGAAAACTGCATTTAAAACAAAATATGGGTTGTATGAATGGATGGTTATGCCTTTTGGTTTGACTAATGCACCTAGTACTTTCATGCGTTTAATGAATCATGTTTTGCGTGCATATATTGGAAAATTTGTGGTTGTCTATTTTGATGATATATTGGTATATAGCAAAAACTTAGGTGATCATGTGGAACACTTGAGAGTTGTTTTAATCACATTGCGTGTTGAACATTTATATGCTAACCTGAAGAAATGTGTGTTTTGTACAAAAGAACTCTTGTTTCTTGGTTTTATTGTGAGTTCACAAGGTGTGAAAGTTAATGAAGAAAAGGTAAGTGCTATTCAAGATTGGCCAACGCCTACTTATATTGGTCAAGTTCGAAGTTTCCATAGTCTTGAAAGTTTTTACACGATATTCGTGAAGGATTTTAGCACATTGGCGGCGCCTATGACTGCGGTCATCAAGAAAAACGTTATATTCCATTGGGGCGAGGAGCAAGAGAAGTCTTTTAATATCATCAAGCAAAAATTGATTAATGCTCCTTTACTTGTTTTACCTGATTTTACTAATACATTTGAAATTGAATGTGATGTATCAGGTGTAGGAATTGGAGGCGTTTTGATGCAAGGGGGAAATCCAGTGGCGTACTTCAGCGAGAAGTTGAGTGGAGCGTCTTTGAATTATCCTACCTACGATAAGGAGTTTTATGCGTTGGTAAGGGTACTCGAGACATGGCAGCATTATTTGAGGCCAAAAGAGTTCGTGATTCATACGGATCATGAGTTTTTGAAGCATCTCAATGGGCAGCAAAAGTTGAATAAAAGACATGCCTAATGGGTAGAGTTCGTAGAAACTTTTTCTTATGTAATCAAGTACAAGCAAGGTAAGGAGAATGTAGTGGTGGATGCATTGTCAAGAAGGTATGTGCTCTTAACTACTTTAGATTCTAAATTTTTGGGATTTGAGCATGTGAAAGCATTGTATGCGAGTGATATTGATTTTGGAGAGATTTATGAGTCATGCATGCGTGGTCCAAAGGATAAATTTTACTTGCATGATGGCTATTTGTTTAAAGAGGATAAATTGTGCATTCCTAAGTCTTCAATTAGGGAGTTACTTGTTAGGAAATCACATAGTGGTGGTTTAATGGGGCATTTTGGTGTGGCTAAGACATATCAAATTTTGCATGAACATTTTTATTGGCCGCATATGAAGCATGATGTTGAAAGAATATGTGAGCAGTGTGTGACTTGTAAGAAAGCAAAGTATAGATCGCAACCACATGGGTTATATACTCCACTTCCAGTACCTAAAGAACAATGGGTAGATATTTCTATGGATTTTGTTCTTTGTTCACCGAGGTCTAAGAAGGGGAGGGATTCTATTTATGTTGTGATTGATAGGTTTTCAAAAATGGCACATTTTACTGCATGTCATAAATCAGATGATGCTTCGCATGTTGCAGATTTGTTCTTTAATGAGATTGTGAGGTTGCATGGCATGCCTAAAAGTATTGTTTCTGATCGGGATACTCGATTTTTGAGTTACTTTTGGAAAATATTGTGGTGTAAACTTGGAATTAAGTTGTTGTTTTCTACTAGTTGTCATCCACAAACTGATGGACATACTGGGGTAGTTAATAGAAATTTAGGGACATTGTTGCGCTCTATCATTAAAAAAAACTTGAAAAATTGGGAGGATTGTTTGCCATTTATTGAATTTACTTATATCGTAGTGTGCATTCTACTACAAATTATTCACCTTTTGAAATTGTGTATGGTTTTAACCCATTGACTCCGTTAGATTTGATGTCGTTACCTATGAGTGAAAGGGTTAATATGGATGGCAAGAAGAAAGCTGAGTTTGTGAAGATTTTGCATGAGAAAGTACGTGCGAATATAGAGAAAAAGAATTTGCAGTATACCAAGCAAGCGAATAAGGGAAGGAAGAAGGTTGTGTTTGAACCCGGTGATTGGGTTTGGTTACATTTGAGAAAAGAGCATTTTCTGGAGAAGAGACGTTCAAAGTTGTTACCTCGAGGGGATGGTCCTTTTCAAGTCGTGGAGAGAAGCAACGACAATACCTACAAACTAGATTTTCCAGGTGAGTATAACGTGAGTACTACATTTAATGTTACTGACTTATCTTTGTTTGATGTAGGAGACGAACGAGATTTGAGGACAAATCACTTTCAAGAAGGGGAGGATGATGCGATCATAGATAGCTCACATGTGGATCGAGTGGCAAGGGGAGTTCGAGATCCATTGGAGTTGCCACGAGGACCAATCACGAGGATTTGGGCTAATAAATTCAAGAAGGCACTTCAAATGTTGATGTTAAATTATCAAGATGGAGTTGGAGCACTTGAAGATCAATTTGGAAGTTGCCTATGTGTTCTTGAAGTGTTGGGAGTCAAAATCAGTGAAGAAAATATCATTGAGGCAGAGTGTTTCTCGCTCGAGCGAGCATCCACATCCGCTCGAGCGAGCGCAGGGGCAAGTGCGAGGCAGAGTCTTCCTCCCTCGAGCGAGCATACACATCCGCTCGAGCGAGCGAGTATTTTCGGAAATTTACAAAACTTCGGCGTGTTGAGTGTGTGTTCGGGATTTTGATATTTTGATGTTATTTTTCCTATTTTTGAGAGTTTTAATTATACTAGGAAACTTTCTAGATGATATCTTTGATATCTTTAGGCTATATTTTGTATTATCTTTTATTTTTGATTGTAAACTATAAATACTTTTGTTTATTTCATTAATAAAAATTTTTCAGATTCAGTTTATAACCAAATTATTGAAATTCTCTCAAGAATTTTATTCAAAGCTTTTCTTTGGCCTTTCAAATCAAACTTTTTCCGGTTTAATTACTTGGAAGCGTTTGTCGATTGTTTCTCACTGAAGATTGTCAGATACAAGTTATCTGAAGGTTTTCTTTGGTTTCAATTATCGTGATTTATGTTGTTAATCGTACCGTCGATTAAATGTAGAAATCCAAAATCATATCAATTTTACTTGTTTCAAAGATTGGGCAAAACTTTGGATCTTTTGTTTATTGATTAGAGGGTGCGATTCAAATTGTAATCGTGTTTGCTAATCTTACACATCAAGATCTATATCAGCATCTTACTGAACCATGTGAGATCCTGTCCTGATAACGTTGTTCGCAATATCTCGCGGTAAGCTACATCTGTGATGCCATACAAATCTGCTTTCATGTAGAATTTGTCAATATGATCTTGAGGATCACTAGTTTCATCGAATTCAGGTAGGCGGAGGATTTTGACTCCCTTAGGAAATGCTTCAGATAGAATGATGTTAGTGAAGGGGCTTCGACGTACAGGCAAGATTGCTGATGAATTCTCTCCAGTTACATATGTGTGAGATCCATCTCCACGGGTTGGATTGGTGGTTTTGTTTTCATCAGAGATGTCGTGAACTGTGTGAGCATTTGTTTCACCTTCCTTATGAGTAGTATTCTTCTTAGTCCCCTCAAGATCTTTGTATTTCACTTTAGACTTAATTTTCTTTGGGTCTTTGTTACCGGGGTCATGAGATAAGAGCCCTTTTCTATGAGCTCTCTTGTCGGTGCATCGGCATTGACAGGATTCCACGAACTGAGCGACCGCTTCAGTCGCTGAGCGTGCGGTTGTTCTTTTCATTAAGGCTGTCAACGTTTCTTGTGTGAAACTAAATCCAGATGGTGGTTTGGACATTGGAGGTGGGTCTCTATTGCGATTATTTCCTTGAGATGTTTTGTGATGGAGTATGCATTCTCAATGATGCAATAAACAATTTCCCACAGACGGCGCCAAGCTGATGTAGCAAAAAATTGATATTACCTGATTATAGAAAATCTGGGTAACTTGTGGAGATCTGGATAGCCGGATTAATACTCAAACTGTTCCAAAGACCGAACTTCGTGGGTTGTCACTGCATCACAAAGCAAAGTGAGTGGCGCCGAAGGTTGCCCGGCGAAAACACTCCGACGCTCAAGTCAGTATTTGTCCAACAAAAGTTTTAGAGAACTCGAGCATGTGATATAGACAGCGTACCTTAATTTATTAAGGACTTGAGCTATTTATAGATAGTCGGAGAGTTTCATGGCTTGAGCATCTTATGCACTTTTTGGAATTTTTGGGTCTTGATAAAGTGTCCCAATAAATAATATGAGATCCAAATGGATTGAGTTATTGGGTTTGGGCCCGAGAGAAAGTCAAATTAGATAATAATTCATCATGTGTCTTAACCAAAGTTTCTGGGACGTCCGTTCTTGCTAATAACTCTACTCACGCATTGCGCGCTTGTTCAGTTGTTTTTTTTTTTTAATAACGATTGTTGAAATTATGTCAATATATATTTAGATTTTGAATATTTCGGGCTGACTAATTTTAAAACTTGGCATGATCTTTAAGCGTCGTGAGATTAATGTCGGTTTTATTTTGGAACTAATCATGCATGGTTTTGGTATTTAATAATTGTGGAACGTTGTATGTTTGCAAAATTTTAATGCAAATTGGTTAGCTTGTGCTTCGATAATATCCAAATATTCTCAATTAAGATACCTTTAATTGGTTCGGTTCAAATTAGTTAATATCGGAATTGATGGTGATGGTAACAAATTTAATTAGTAATTTAGCATAAAAATATACGTTTTGAGTATTTTCTTGGAGCAATGCTACATGTAGAAAAAAATTTGTACATTAATTAGTACAACACGAAAAATTCAATACAAAAATTTCATTTATAAAATATCATGATAAATTGAATGAAAAATATCATGATATATTAACAAAATATCACGATATATATTTTATAAATATCGTTGTATACGATATTTGTTGTTCCTCTAGCATTATTTATTTTCTTGGCTCCAGCTTGTTCGATGGAAATGACATCCTCCTCCTGTTGTATGCAATTCTCATTGCATAAATATGCACATGCTATAAAAATTTTAATTATGTAAATATTTACATAGCACATAACGTTTTTCGTTTCACTGAAATTTATAATTGGTTATAACGATACAACTCAAACCTACAACAGCTCAAATATAACATTTCTATTCCTCTACTTGTCATTAACGATTATTACACCCAAAAATTTACTTATCAAAATAGACATGCTCATCATTTCTACGTACCCGTGAGTTTAATATTTTATTTATATGCGCTCATCTTGGCTCCATGTGTATACCCACGTACCGACAATCAGTCACTTGTCACTTTCAAAATTTCGTATAAAAAACAATATATATATATATATATATATTAAAATTTTGCATCGAATCGAATAAAATACTCAAAAAATAATTTTAAAAAATTTGGAGCAGAAACGAAATTCATGTGCTTAGATGATTGATTTGTATATTTTGCAACGCTTTCACGACAACTCAAAAAAAATCATTGGAGGGCAGGGCTCCTGATTTTGAGTCCACACAAAAACAAAAAAAAAATGAAGCCTATACATAAAGAGTTCATTAAATTAATTTAAAATTTAAAATTTTACGGGTGGCCCATTTGTACTGAGAATAAAAACGTTATTCAAGATCAACAAAATATCAACAAAATATAATGTTTGGCACACAGCCTTGCTAAACGAGCTCTGAGATCTTCTTCGATTATGGAATGGATCAATGGTGGCTTACCGCCTTGGTTATATAATGTTGTATTGAACAATTATCTCACTGCTTATTAATGTAATTTTATTTCTCAAAAAAAAAAAAAAGAGAATACAGCTAAAAATACTGTAGGGCGTGTTTGTTTGATTGTACGTTTAGATGGGATCGAGGGACGTAGGGAGGAGGGGACCTTAATATTTATTTATTTATTTATTTTTTGAGAATACCTTAATATATATTTTAGATATATGACTATAGGTAAAAATATGTATATATTCTTCTCTTCAAATGTTTTGATAAATGCAGATTAAAAACATGCATACATGCAAACTTAAAACTGTTAATTAATAAATGGGTAATGCTACATGTAAACGAAGAGTTACACGTTGGGTTACACAATGCACTTGAAATTACATGTTTATCTCTGCACTTTATTTGAAAAAAATCTTTCAAAAATGCATGTAGGATAATCATGTAATTTCAAGTGCATTGTGTAACCCAACGTGTAACCATCCGTGTACATGTAGCATTACCCTTAATAAATCTTGTGATCAAACTGTGCGTACAAACTTTTTAATCTTTCAAACAGTTGATTTTTTCGACTACTTAATACTCAGAGTTGAAATTGTCAAATTTTATGATTGGTTATATTAGTAATCACACCGTTAGGGTCCGCTTGGTATATGTGACGGAATTATTAAGGAGAATGGATAAATAAAAGTATGTAGGGATATATAATACTAAAATCTCATAAGAAAGTTGTTTGGCTCGTTTTTTAAAAGTTAGGATTACATTTACTCAACTACATGTTTTGACCAATATACCCTTGACCCATATGCAAATAAAGAACCACCCTCCATAGAGCTTGTGTAATGACCCGTACCATGATCACCTACTAATCAAGAGACTTAAGCATGCAATTAAACATTAAAATATCCTTAATCAGAGTAAATTCGGAACTTTAAAATAAACCAATACCAGAAAGTAAAGCCTAGTAGTCAACCATGTCATCCAGCCATGGTCACCACCTAACCTCTCTGCCATCAGGAGAACTGCCTGCATCTACCCCATTGAATGGAGTATCCAGATAACAGAAAATAACCGAAAGTGAGCCTAACACGCTATTTACGAGAATATGAGTATACACTATTATATGTGCATGTATGCAAATAAACTGGGTACCAAGACTCTCAGGTCAAGAAAACTAGCTCATAGACCGGGCCCAGGATATATATCACGCTGCGCCGTCGCTTCAGGAGGTGGCTCATATACCTAGTGGATAATGGTGACCTGATACTAGTACAAATGTTCAACCATCACGGTGACCTGACACAAGACTTATGTATCCAACCATCCACAAACTCGTAGGGTGAGTGTCCTACTACTACAGGATATCTCAAAGATACTGGATCAATATGATCATGTATGCAACATACAGTCATGACATGCTGTATATAAAGAAATATAAAACATGGAATCACATAATACATTCAAACACATAATACATGCATACTCAATCTAGATATCTCGAATAATACTTCCGTACCTCTCTAAGGCAGATCCTAGAAGCTCTCCTCTAGGTCCAAGCCTACCATGCAGCACTACAATACATAAATACCATGTATCATCTAGCATGCCAAACATCACCTAACATGCTCTAAAAGCTTTATTTAAACTATATCCTACTTCCTACTTACTATAAGGAACCAAAGCCATACCTTCGTCCGTCGTCAGCCCGCTGATGTCGAATGCCCCAGAGCCTGGGCATAGCCTAGCTACAACCCCTGGACGCCTTGCAAGAGCTCCGTCGTTCGGCCGCTACTACGGACACTGTCTGTTATATAAAAATATATTATTTCCTACTCCAACTCTTAAAAAAAGAGTCCCAAAACCCTTAAAATAGAGTCATTACGGGAGAGGATAGGAAATTATGTATTTCAAAAGTGAGCCCTCGGACCCCTATTTATAGGCATCGATCGGACGGTCCGATCCCCAGTTCGAACGGTCCGATCCCCGCATGGTTTCCACGTCGCCCTACATGCAACTTAGAATGGTCTGATCCTTCTTCGGATCATCCGATCTCAATCGTACGAGACACTTGTACAACCCTTCTTGCCACTTGTCCTGGTGACACATCGAACGGTCCGATCCTACACATCGGATCGTCCGATCCGGCCATGTGATGTCATCAATGATTTCATCCCCTGTAAGGCCCTGAAATTAATTATTTCATGATTAGCAGAATTGATTATTATTTATTTTTAATTAATGGAGATTATTTGAGCCGGGATTGAATCGATTTAAATTGGAAATTCAGGAACCGAGTTGTAATTGAAGGGTTGGACCAAGTCAAAAGATTTTTGACTTACTATTATATATCCTATCATCACCATCTCTCCTCCATTCCTTCCCCTACCCACACGCTAGCCGAGAGAGAGAGAAGAAGCCATGGCTACTCTTAAATCTTTTTCCTTCTTCTGATTCGCACGATCCGACCGTCAGATTTTTGTTTCGAGTTGAGATTCACGATCACCGCAACGAGGGCGTCGTTTTGCCGTAAGTTTCGCTACGATCTATGAACTTTGAATTTTGTTGGGTTGTCAGAATTTGATAATTTTCGAGTATGTTGTTCTTGAGCTAACATAGACCGTGTATTCGAAGTCGGTTCGGAAAAAAAACGAAATTTGGATTTTATATGATTTTTGGAGCTTAATTTTCGAAAATGGGTTTTGTGATTATGGTGGATTTGGTTGTTTTGATGGATTAGAAGATGAATTTGAGTTGTGTTGATGATGAATATTGAGTTGAGATTTTTGGTTTGACCGTTTATAGCCGTTATGCCGTCGAAATCGAATTTTGGACTCTTGGTTATATTATTTCGGTTTTATTTCCGGGTTTTGCTTGAGTTGATGAATTGATATCGAATCCGTATGTTCTACATTTTCAGAGTTTGATTGAAAGATTCGGGTTTGGAACGAACTTGGGAGTTTGAACCGATTCGAGAGTTGAAGACGGTATAGTATCGAACTTCTTGTAATGGTATGTTTTGATTTGATTCGATATTGATTGAGTTTGTTGTCATTTTCAGATTTTAAACCCCGACGAACTTGGAAAGGTAAAAGAAGACATTGAATAGAATGGGGTTGAATACTGAGTTCGATTGATTCTCGAGTCCCGAAATTCACATACAGCATTTTAATTTGTTGGTGTGAACTTAATTGATTTATTTTGTTTACACTTGCATTCATATTGAGCCGAATGTTCGATTCATTTTGAAATTAGACGATTTAGGGAGCTATATTGAAGTGGCCTTAGATTTCGAGTTTTTCCAAGTGCTAGAATACTTCTTATAGTTGCTCTGAAGTCTAGGGGTTTGAGTTGAGCGACATCCACCCCGAATGGGAGAGTCGATGGGTTGTTCATGATGACTTGACCCCAGGATCCCAACCGAGTATCAATTGATCTTTCGATTATCTGATTTGATAATCCCGAGTTTTGAAGTGATGCATACATCCATTCTCATTTTGAGTTATTGATGATTGTTACTTTTCAATATGAGATGTTTAATTGTTATTGTATATTTGTCTCTTTTACTTGGAAATTATATTTCTAACCGGTTTATTCGGCTGTTGTTTTTGTTTTTATGTGTACATGACAACAGGAGGATCAGGAGCTGGACCGAGTCGTTTGGGTTAGCTCGGGGTGAGAATGATAGAAGTGAGATACCATATCGTAGGGTTGTGTCTTTTCAACTTGTATTATTTTTTATTAGTCGATCGAACCTTATCGTCGAACTTAATATGTTGTATTTTTGGGCAGAACCTAGAATATTGTATGTTTAAATGTTGATTTGTATTTGTGTATGAGTTTTAATTGATTGGAGTTGCCTTTGAGTGACTTTTTCCAGGATCCTGCACTTTTCTGCCCGAATGGCCTGCGTGCGAGCGAGGCTTGACCTCGCGCGCACGCAAGAAGCCTGGAGGGCTCGGGTTATTTTGCCCGCGCGTGCGTGAGCGCATCACCTCGTGCGGGCGCGAGCCTCCCGCGAGGCCTCTGGCCGCGTTGCCTGTGCGCGCGCGAGACGATGGCTCGCATGGGCGCGAGGCTTTAAAAAAAAATTCAAAAAAAAATTTGGCATGTTTTCCTTGTGCTTTGATTGTTTAAAACCCGAGTATAGAAGATTAGAAACGGGGTCTCACATCCCTTACCCGAGATTTGGACACTTGTCCTTTGGTGAGTTCGGACCGTCTGATCCCTTGATCGGGTCGTCCTATCTCACTCTGACTCCAAACCCAATTCGTGCCTCCGAACTATCTTGGTTCGGACCCTCAGAACCCAGCTCGAATCCTCCGAACTGCCCGAGCCCAATAATTTCATTAACCATTTTTCGGGCAATCTGAACCCAAATCTTTGGTCCGTTAGATCTAATTAAAATCCCTTAATCTTGATTTATTAAATCTAAACATGATTAGCAACTTAATCTTGTAAAATGGAATTGGGCTACTACAGCGTGTCTTCTCTCTTCTTTATTCCAAAACCATAGTTCTCATTTCCAAATCTTGTCGGTCTGTTCTTCTCTAGATCCAGTTTCCAAATCGAGGGAATACAACGCAAGAGGTGAGTGTATCCGAGAATGTAGATATATATTTAATTATGTACCGAGATAGGTTATTCATGGAGCAAAATACTGATTCCGTCATCTTTTTGCTAAATTTTTCGTATTTACCAAATTCGTGACCGTTGATTTGAAGATTGAAAACCTTATTCAACGAATTTATGAGTGATATTAGAGGAAAGCTTCAGGTGCCTGTAAAATACTGGTTTTCATGGAGCAAAATGCCGGTTTTCCCTCTCTGCTGCATGCTTGACCTAATGGATACAAAAGCCAATTATTTAGGGCAAGGGGTTAACGGGTAAAAACACTCTACAATCTCAAGTACTATTCACAATACTTGCTCTCTACCATGGACTTATTATCCGATAATTTTAGGCGTAGATGGTCAGGTAATTTCGGCCCTTAGGTTATCCAATGAAGACTGAAAATTGAGTCAAAACCCAGATTAAAAACAAACCCTTATTTCGTGTTATTTTTATGTCTATTGTGCATTCATTCATATTGTTTTATGTTGTTTTTATGTGTTTTATTACATGTGTGTGCATTTCACACTCCGGGTTTTATTTGTAGGAAAACTGGAATTTAAAGGAGTTTTGAGGGAAAGAAAAGAGAAAAAAAAAAAGGAACGAGAAAGAAAGGAGCTTGGAGAAGTAGAGCTACAGTTCTAAATTTAGAGCTACAGCTCTAGGAGAAAGAAATGAAGAAGAAACAAAATTAGCGATATTGCGCTTTGGGAAGGCGCATCTGCGCAGTGAAGGAAACAAACAAGCGCTATTGCGCTTAAAAATTGAGCAATTTGCTTGATGATGTGTTGGAAGAAATCTCGGGCAGAAATCATCTCGCTCGAAAGCACGTTAATGCACTCGAGCGAGCCGGGAGAAACTTAAAAATATATTACGGGCAGAAAGTTGCTCGCTCGAGTGCAAATTTATGCGCTCGAGCGAGAGATCGCGGAGCAGAAAAAAATAGAATTTTCGGAAACTAAAAGTCTTATTTTAGCGGGCTTTATTTCGTGGAATTTTCAAGCCATATAAATAGAAGATAAAAGATCAGATCAGGGGGGATCGCATCAAAGGAACGTGGATGGCGGCTAGGAGGCTTGAAGATTTGAAGAACACTCCATTCAAGTTTCTTCTTCTTCTTCTTCTTCTTCTTCTTCTTCTTATTTTTAGTTTTGAATTAATATTTTCAATTATTGTGTAGTTCCTTTAAACCAAGAAGGCGAGATTAGGCCGAACAATTTTATGTCGAACACGTGGATGTTGATTTGGGATTTTTGGATTTTTATCTAGATTATTGATTTTTGGATTTATATGTTGTTCTTGTGAATAATCTGATCAATTATTTACTTGCATGTTAATCGATTCCGAGTCGAAAGGTGAGGAATTGATTTTGATCGCTCCATTAATCAACACAAGGTTAAATTGACTAGAAATAATATTCGATTTCATTGTGCGGCATTAGATGATGCATTTAAATTTGATTTGAATTATGAAAAATTGATCCGTAAATATTTGAATAGTTTTAACTCTTCTAGAAATAGATTGTTAAATAAATTAGGAGGATTCGTCGTTGTGAAACCTCGGTTCTAAACATCTAATCTCGAGTACTTAAAACAAATAAGCTAAGATAAACCAATAGATAAGTCAAATAAAAAAATTAAAATTTACTGGTGAACATTGCCTCGCTCAATCGGTAAAACTCAACCGATCGAGCAGGCAAGGCTTTGAAAAACAGAAAAGATGCTATAGACATCTCGCTCGATCGATCAAACTCTACCAATCGAGCGAGGGCAACTCTGAACAAATTTCCAAAATAAATTTACCAACTTCAACTTCATAAAACCATTCAATACATAATGAGGTACAAAATACATGCAACCACAGCATACAAACCTCAATACTCACATAATCGATACAACATAAACAACAAGTTCGAGTTCTCAACATTCTTCAAAATATAAACTAGATTGACATGTTGTTCGACTTCTAAAACGAATCCCACTTTTATCTCTCGATCTTGATTCTAACCAAGTCTCCGCTGACTCGATCCTGTCCCTCCTGTTGCCAAGTACACATACAAAATAAAGCAATAGTCGGATAACTCCGGTGAGAATGATATTCCCATTAAAAGCAACATAACATGCAGTAACAAGAATATATCAATAATATGATATAAAGACAACATATTCAATGTTAATACGAATGAAATTCATGTCTTTAAAACCGGGATATCAATTTTTATAATCAAGGAATTGCTGCTATGCTTTGGCATCCCGAGGATGAGATCACGTAACAACTCACCGACTCTCCCGATCGAGGTGGTATCACGTATCTCCATCATCTAGACTTTGGTACGACTAGGGGTGGGTTTTTAGTATACCGTATCCAAAATATTGATATGAAAAAAATTTATATCGGTACCGATATCAAAATTTCAAAATTTTGGTATGGAAAAAATCTATATTGATACCGTACAAATACCGAAAAAAATTTTGATATACCAAAAAAAATTTAATATATTGAAAAACTTTCGGTACGGTATCCCGAAAAGTCGATATTTTGGTACGGTATCCCAGCCCTAGGTACGACTACAAGGAGTATGCTGACACTAGGTGAACTTCTACAACCCAGGCCACTCGCAATATAGCCCCCAAAACGTCTAAACAAAAAGGGTCATACAGCCCGCTGAAATCAAAGATTTGGCTCAAGATGAATGTATATAGAAACACAAGCATTAAACCATAATTCAACTAATAACAAGAGTTAATAAAAAAAATACAAGTTCCCTGTTATAGAACAAGTATTGATGCAAGTATGTGATTTAAGGAAAACTCAAGAACCGTCTGTCCTGAGTGTGCTATCCCGCTAAAACGATGTCTGCTTGTATCTTTAGATTCAGATAGCTCCAACTCTGGATAAGATACAATAAGAGGTTATATCAAAAATCATACAACTACTAAAACAAATGCTCAAGGTAAAACTCTTTACCGCTCTTCGTCTAACTCTTCAACGATCGACTTCTGCTAACTCTGGGCTCAACCAACTTCAAACGAATTTGTACGGAGGCAAAAGAATATCAACAACTACAATCAAACCCAACTGCCAAAGGTTCAACAATTCAAACGAATCAAAATCCCAAAACTCAAACCATCGGCATAACGGCTATATTATGATCAAACCGAAAACACAGACAGCAGCATAATATCGAAACCAACTCAATACAATGCTAAAACATCAATAACAAATTCAATCCAACAAATATCAAAATCCACTTTTTGAAATAAGCTTCCAAAAATCATAACAAATCCGAACGACGCTCTTTTTCAAAACCGACTGAGAATAAACAATAAGAACTAGCTCAAGAACATCATAACCGAAACTCATTCGATTCTAACAAAATCCGAAAATTGAAGTATAACTGATCGGAGAAATACTTACGATAGAACAAATATCTTGCTGCCGGGATCACTAATCTGCCTTCGGATTTAAATTCTAACGGACGGATCGATCGGAAAATGAAATCACAAAGCTTGAAGTCACGTTTTGGAGCTCAAAAATGGTGGATGGCATGTTGAAGGTGATGGGGGGGAATGAAGAAGAGTCAAATGAGCTAAGATATTATATAAAATCTCATATTTGCATTTTAGTCCCTAAAATTTCCGAACATTGCAAAATAGACCCTGATCAAAAACAAATCGGCTCTTGAATTCTATAGTCTCCGATTAACTTAAATAAACTCAATTAAGATAATTTTGGGGCTTTACAATTCTCCCATTCTAAGAAAATATTTCGTCCTCAAAATCAATAAAAATCAATCACATAAGATAGAATAAAGGACATAAGACAGTAAGAAGAACTCACGTCATCCAAATAACTCTAAAAACCGTTGTCTCATGTCAGACTCTGTTCCCCAAGTCGCTTCCTCGACTCCATGACGGCTCCACTGAACTTTCATTAAAGGAATCGACTTGGTTCTGAGCTGCTTCTCCTTTCGATCAAGGATATAAATCGGTCACTCAAAGTCGCTTAGAGTCTCGTCAAGCTCGGCCTCGTCAGGGTGAAGAATATGAAAAGGATCTGGATGATATTTTCTCAACATAGAGACGTGAAAAATATCGTGAATACCAGATAAAGATGGAGGAAGTGCAAGTCTGTAGGCAAGATCGTCTAACTTCTCGAGAATCTCATACGGTCCGATGAATCTCGGCGATAACTTCCCTATTTCCAAATCTGACAGGGCCTCTGAAAGGAGAAATCTTCATGAATACTCGGTCTCCCTGATCGAAACTCAGAGGTCTACGTCTAATATTCGCATACTTTTCCTGTCTATCCTGAGCTGACTTCATTCTCGTCTGAATGATCTTTACTTTCTCTGCCATGTCTCGAAGCATATCCGGTCCCAAATCAGGTGACTCGGATACATCGTCCCAAAACAAAGGAGATCGGCACTTCTTACCGTACAAAGCCTCAAAAGGTGTCATACCGATACTCGCTTGATAACTGTTGTTGTAAGAAAACTCGACAAGAGGCAAAGAATCCTGCCAAATAGTGCCAAAGTCTAGCACTACTGCTCTAAGCATATCCTCTAACGTCTGGATAGTCCGCTCTGACTGTCCATCGGTCTCGGGATGATATGTTGTACTCAGATTCAATCGAGTACCAAGTGCCTCTTGAAGACTGTGCCAAAAGTGCGAAGTGAATCTAAGGTATCGGTCTGAAACGATTGACTTCGGCACACCATGCAATCTCACAGCGTTGCTAACATACAACTTAGTCATCTGATCGTGACGATACGTCATCCTGTACGGAATAAAGCAAGCATACTTCGTCAATCTGTCGATCACTACCCAAATAGCATCGCATCCTCGAACAGATCGTGGTAGCTTCATGACAAAATCCATCGAAATGTGATCCCACTTCCATTCAGGAACAGCTAAACTGTGCAACTGACCACATGGTCGCTTCCTCTTTGCTTTCACTTGCTGACAGTTCAAACATCGAGATACAAATCTTGTAACATCGCTCTTTATTTTCCTCCACCAGAACTAATTCTTCAGATCATTATACATCTTCCGACCTCCAGGATGAATACTGAACCGACTGCAATGTGCCTCTCGAAGAATACACTGTCTCAACTCAGAAATATCAGGCACAACAATACGGTTATTCACAAACAAAACATCATCCATGACCTGAAATTCAGACTGATGCCCAGATCTGACTTTCTCTGCCGAATTCTGAATGCTCGGATAAGACTTCTGTGCTTCCTTGATCATCACAAATAACTCTGGCTTGGCTTGAATAACAAATACTCTGATAGTCCTCCTATCTGTTTCAAACTCCAAACCAGAAGTGCAACAATCATCGATCAACTGAGAAACACCGATAGTCAAAAGAGATAAAGAACAAAGCTTTCGACTCAAGGCATCTGCAGCTGCATTCGACTTTCCCGGGTAGTATTTGATTTCACAGTAGAAATCCTTCAACAAATCTAACCATCTCCTCTGCCTCATATTCAGTTCTGACTGCGAAAATAAATACTTAAGACTCTTATGATCAGAAAAGATCTCAAAAGACACACCATAAAGATAGTGACGCCAGATCTTCAAAGCAAATATGATCGCAGCGAGTTCAAGATCATAAACTGGATAACGAGTCTCGTGTGGATTCAGCTGCCTCGATGCATACACTCTCACGTGCTTATACTGCATAAGAACAGATCCCAAGCCTCGTTTAGAAGCATCACAATAGACGGTAAAACCTCCAGTACCAGATGGAATAGATAAAATCGGAGCACTGGTCAGTCTCTTCTTCAGATCAAAAAAACTAGCCTCACAATATGCAGTCCAGATAAAAGGCGCATTCTTCTGAGTCAGCTGGGTAATCGGCTTTGCAATAGATGAGAATCTCTCGATGAATCGGCGATAATAACCAGCTAAACCCATAAAGCTTCGGATCTCAGGCACTGATGTCGGTCTAGGCTAATTCATGACCGCTTCGATCTTGCTGGGATCGACAGAAATCCCATCTCTTGAAATAATATGACCGAGAAAGTCAACTCAGTCCAACCAAAACTCACACTTAGACATCTTGGCAAACAACTGTTCAGCCTGCAAAATCTGCAAGAGGATCCTCAAATGCTCGGCATGGTCAGTACGGTTCTTCGAGTATATAAGAATATCATCGATGAAGATAATAACAAACTCATCCAAATAACGCTGAAAGATACGGTTCATCAAACCCAAGAAAACTGCTGGAGCGTTAGTCAAACCGAATGACATGACTATAAACTCGAAATGGCCATACCTCGTTCTGAAAGCAGATTTAGGAATATCTTCCTCACGCACCCTCAGCTGATGATATCCCGACCTCAGATCAATCTTCGAATAGACAGAATAACCCTGCAGTTGATCAAAAAGGTCATCTATTCGAGGTAAAGGATATCTGTTCTTTACCGTTGCTTGATTCAGTTGACGGTAATCAATACAGAGCCACATAGAACCATCCTTCTTCCGTACAAAGAGAACATGAGCACCCCAAGGCGACACACTAGGTCTGATAAATCCCTTGGAAATCAAATCCTCAAGTTGTTCTTTCAATTCTTTCAATTCGATTGGTGCCATACGATAAGGAGCTTTGGAAATTGGCTGAGTACCTGACAATAAATCAATGCTGAATTCGATCTCTCGAATAGGCGGCAATCCAGGAATCTCGTCCGAAAAGACGTCAGCAAATTCTCTAACCACTGGTATATCAACCAATTCTGGGTTAGGTTTCAGGAAATCCACTTAATAGATCAAGAATCCCTCTGCTCCTTTCTGTAACAAATGAGTCATCGACAAAACAAATATTAAAGGAATTCTGGATCGAGAACCCTTATCGAAGAATTTCCACTCCTCTGCCATTTTCGGTCTAAAACGGACTACTTTCTGAAAACAGTCAACGATAGCCCTGTACTTGGTCAAAGCATCTATACCGATAATACAGTCAAAATCTGACAACCCAAGCACAATACAATCGAAAATAATCACGTTACCTTCGAAAATAAGTTTGCAGTTCCGAACCAATCTTACGGACACAATTCCCCCACCCAAAGTTGAAGTAACAGCTACTACAGCAGGCAAAGACTCACAAGGCAAGGCATGCATCAAAAAAAATTTCTCAGATATAAAAGAGTGAGACGCACCCGTATCCATCAATACAAGAGCAGAATAACCTAAAATCGAACAGTTACCTGCTATAACATCGTCAGGTGCTGCCTGAGCCTTATCCTTAGTCCGAGCAAAGACTCGTGCCTGCTTTCTCGGAGGCTGGTTCGCACTCGGGTTACCTCTCTGTCTATTCTATTGCTGAGGCTGGAAGGAGTGAACAGCAGAAGTCAGCCTCTCAAGCTGAGCTGTAGGTCTAGAAGAACTCCCACTCTGAGCTCGTTCTTTACCTCATTGAGGACACACCATAGCAAAGTGTCCTGGTTGTTGACAGATATTACAGTTCCCAAAAACTCCTACACACTGCTCTTGGGAGTGTCTACCTCCACACTTGTTACAAAACAAAGATGAAAATCCAGAACTCTGTCCTGAACCGAACTGTTTGGAGCCACTGGAGCTAGAAGAACTGTTTCCTGGCTTCTTAAACTGTTTTCCTTTTTCACTGAAATGATCCCTTCTATTACCCATACTGCTTCCTCCTTCAGACCTCGGTAGTTGGTTCTGATACTGCGATGGCTAATTTTGATACTGAGACGGTTGGTTCTGAGACTGTCTCGGCTGCTAAGGCACAAACGAAGCTCCTCTCTGTCTCAACAAACCTGCTTCAGCTCCCTTTGCATGATTCATGGCATCCGCAAAATTATCAGGCCTAGCAGTGTTCACCAACGTGAAGATATCGCGGTTCAAGCCATTAATGAACTGGTAGGCTTTTGATTCTTCGTTGTCGGTAATGTGCGGTGCAAATCTCAGCAAAATATCAAATTTGGCTACATACTCCTCGATATTCAAATTCCCTTGCCTCAGAGTGGCAAAATCGGCTCCCTTATCCTTTCGGTACGAAACTGGGAAAAATCGTTTATAAAACTCAGATTTAAAAATATTCCAGTTAATAGTTGTACCTCAATTTTCAATGGCTCTCTTTGACGTGATCCACCAGTTCTTAGCAACACCCCGCAGCGGATGAATAACCAACCTGGTTCTGCGGTCATTAGAATAGTCGAGAGAATCAAAAAGCTGATCTATATCGTCTAACCAGCTCTCATAGTCAACTGGATTCTATGTACCTTGCAAGATTGGCGGGTTAAACGACTAAAACCTCTTCAGTAAGGTTTCCATAGGCGTTGCTGTGGCATCCATCTGATCAGTTTTGCTACTAGCTTGTTCGTTCGGAGGAGTAACTGGCGAACGATTTCTTTTAATTACTCAACGAGGACTTGTCTGATAA